>NW_022196896.1:97459764-97479234 GCF_008632895.1 Mastomys coucha | reverse complement strand
CTCAAGTGCTGGGATTAAAGGCGAGCGCCACCACTGCCCGGCTCAAATGGCATTCTTTAGCAGGGTTTTAACTAAAAAGATCTTTGTAGGGATGTTTGTTGAAAGTTGGTAACTATAAATTGGTTATTTTTATATAAAATTGAATTTCATTAAAGTGCATGTGTGTGTGTGTGTGTGTGTGTGTGTGTGTGTGTGTGTGTGTGAATTCTGATCAAGTTCAACTTTAGGAAGTTTGATATTTCAGAACAAAAATTCATGAAATGTTCTATAGGGGATTTTAAAATTTGCAAACATGTGAACCAACTTCAACTGATCTTATTACACATTTCCCGTAATATTGTGAGCCACTTGGGGATCGAGGTATTTGTCCTTTTTAGCTAGCACGCATTTTACACATTTGTGAAGGCACATGGCAGTGGTGATTTACAATTATCGAACATTTATATAATAGTCATTTTATTAATTTAATAATGTTAATTAGTATTATAAATGATATTTAATGTAGGTGTGGCCCTAGGCATCTTAAACACATGACAATCCTTGATGATCGCGACATCTTGCTGATGAGTATGGCTGATTCGAAGGGCGGAACTAGCCTCAGAGATGCGGGAGTCGAAATAAAGAGTGCTTGGCTATTTAAATGATATCTGTCCAGAACCTACCAACTCTTGTACTAGTCTTTCTTGAGTTTTGTACTCTGTAATTACTGGATGAATGAAAGGCCCAATTTAGGATATTTAAAAATCATACCCAAATTGCATGATCTGTACTTGCTCTTAAGGGAGTACTGGGACTTCTAACTTTGAGGACCTTTGGCCATCTTCTGCTGGCCCAGGAGCAGACATCTTGGTGTTGTGACCTACGGGCATGCACCAGTGAATCTGGAACATCTTGTTTGTTCACTGGCCTCCTGCAAGCACACTGATTTGATTCCCTACGTCCACTAAGGAGACACCGTCCACTCAAGTTATCTCCCTCACTGCTTTTGCAATCTCAGCAGATGCCATCTTGAGTGTGGTTTTTGATTTTAAAGTATAGTAGGCTAAGTATCATTTCCTGATTGGTTATCCTACTCTATCATCATCTTCATCATCATCGTCATCGTCATCATCATCATCACCACCATCATCAGTTTAGATTACCCTATCATTCTGAGATTCATCCCAAAGCAAAACTATGTTAAAGCCTCCCTTTCATGTTTAAAAGTGATCATTTTATTTTATTTTATTTTATTTTATTTTATTTTATTTTATTTTATTTTATTTTTCCTCTCTTAACGCTTCAAGTAGAAGAATTAGGACTCTATTCTCATCTGTCAGGAAGGTGTGGGGAGTTTCCCTACTTGGGCCGTGATAATCTAAAGTTCTGTTTCTTATATTTAAGAAAGTGCAGGAAACAGTCACATGTGTCCTGTCATAGTCCTAGGTTGTGGGTTCACATGCAGGGACAAAGCCAAGCGACAGAGAGAAATGGTTTTCTCGTAGGAGGTTAGATTGCCAGTTACTGTTTTTTTGTTTGTTGTTTTGTTTTGCTTTTTGGTTTTTTGCTTTTACTTTTTTTTTTCAGGAGAAAATTAATGTTTTCTGTGGTGAGATGTTTGCCTTGAGACACTTGAGAGGAAGCCAGCAGTAGTATCCACTGGGTCAGCTTCTTGGCTGCCTCAGGAGTCCGCCTACCTCTCTGCACGATCTGACAATTCCAAGCAGAGAACGACTGCTTCAGCATTTGGTTGAAGACTGTAGATTTAGCTATGGCAAATGCAAGAAAGATAGCTCCTTTCTCCCAGGAACAGTGTAGGCTTTGAGAATAAAGAGTGCTAGGATTCCAGGTGTGGAGTTACAGCATTGTTCCAGATTGTGGGAGGGAGGCTACCTCCTTCCTTGCTAATCCATGTAAATGCAGACTCTCTTTAAGATTGTTTTTTTTTCTTTTTTTTCCTTTTTCTGCTGCCAGATGCCTTCTTCCTCTGTCTGCTAAGCCACAGGGAACCCACAAGACAGTTTTCATAAGAAGAGGACAAGCCATGGGCCCATTGCCCAGCAGACTGCAAGCATGCATACCCTTACAGAGCTCACTGAAAGGTTCCTGACGGTCCAGCTGCACCCAGGCTTTTCCGATACACATCACCTCCAGTCTAGCCCTCAGCCACACTGTGCAAGGTGTCAGTCTCCAGCTTTCTTTCTTTTTTTTTTTCAGCTTCAGAATAAACTCCCGTGACCTCCCTAACCCCATCCTTATTAAGCAACACCTTCTAGCCTCTGTCCAAATGCTTCCTGCACCTTGAAGACAATTCCTTGCCTTTTTCAAAAGGCTGCTTCTCTGATCTTTAAGTGAACCAGTGAACCATTTTTGATGAGTTTTATAGTTACCCACCTTCTTGCCATAGTCTACCTACTTGATGATTCGTTTAAGTGATATTTCTATGAAATGGAACTCTTAAAGATAACAATTTCCCAACACCCAGTCTTGAGGATCTTTGAGTTGGGGGAATATTTAAACATGCCCTGTCTGCTTTCCCTGTCCAGCACTGCCTATAACTGTATGGTAGTCTGGGGAGAAAATGCATCAGACACACTCTTTCAGCAATTCAGATGAAAGAGAATCTTATATATAAGATTGGCAGCCTGTTCCACTCATTACCTCATTGATTGCTGGGAAATGTGCCTGGCTGACTGGCCAGGCAGATCCTCCTCTCTCCCTCCACCTCTCTCCTGTTTGTCTTCCTGAAGCCTCTCCCAGGGAAAAGGAAGGAGAGATTCTCTAGCACAGAACCCAGAAACGAGTTATATGCAGTTCATGCAGAATAAAATATCTATGTATAGAGGGACTCTATCCTTTGCTCTACTCCACTTTCTTGGAGACAATGGAATTGTTCATAAAGGAGATGAAAGAAATGTCACTAAGCACCAAATACCAGTAATGGGATAAAAATGTGATATCTATCTTAATTCCTATAGTTTTAGTTCTCTCTACATTTTGCAAGTTTTAAGCTAGAAGTAGGGGAGATCCTTTGGGGAAAAGGAACGTCAGAATGAAAATGATTGTATTCAATATGTTTGTCTGCCTTTTCTGATCCTGAAAACCTTCCTGGTTTTGTTTCTTCCCTATCTTGGTCATTGTCATTAACAACAACCTTCGAAAGAAGCAGAGGGCGACCCTTGGTCTCCTCCACTTTACTTCCAAACTTGCAATGTGTTTCTCCCACTTGTCGAGCCCCCATCTCACGAGTCTGTGTACTCCCACCAGCTCACACACTTTCAGCCTAACCCTGCAGCATAACGACAATCTATAGAGGAAGAAATAAGAGACAGGAAACTGAAAGCTGAAGAGTTGAAGTTATTAGCCAGAGACCCCAGGCTTTCAAGTAAGCATGGACAGAGAGAAGGCAATTATCATTTTGGACCATTCTTCTGCACATGAACCTTCAAAACTAGACTTGCATTCGACTCTCTGTTGATTTCTCTCTTTGCTTCCACCTGCCAACCTCAACCTTTAGTCAGACTTTGTCCAGGTCAGGAGTGAATACTCCTGTTCTGGGTACTAAAAGCAAACTACAGGAAATGGGCCATTTGGAAGATGAACTATGATGTTATAACTATGATGGGGTAATGTGGGGCAGTGGTTTGTTCAGGCAACCTGGGCCCAGTCAAGTACAAGTCTGAAACTCCGGTGACCCAGTGAGCAATAATTTCTGCCTGCAGTGAGTGGATGGAAGGAGTTTGGCCATGACTCTGGGTCCCTGGCTCCTTTTCAGTCACAACCTCTCACAGCCCTCTGCAGGAGATATGTGTTCTGTCACGTAGACAATGCCTCAAGCTCCAGCATTCTAGCTGGACCCTACCCCAGTCATCTGACCACAGCCAGGAGCGCCCCTCCCCACAGACAGATAGCCTCAGCTCACAATATAAGGGACGGTTTGCCCCCTCCTCTCTCTCTTGAGTTCCTTTCTCTCTTGCTCTCCCCTCTCTCTTGCTTTCTCTCTTGCCCCCTCTCTTTCTTCTTCTCTTCTCCTCTCCTTCCTCTCCTTTCTTTCTCTCCACATGGTCATGTCTGGCTTCTTTTCACTTTCCTATAATAAAGTATCTTACAATTATGCATTGCCTTCTTTTAACTAATGCGTTGCACAGCAGGCATCGGCAGCCAACAGGGTAAGATGAAAAGTTTTCTTCTGAATAAATTTTCAAAGAAAATTTGTTAGGCAAAAGTTAGGCAGGGTGACACACCCATTTCCAGAATTCCAGGCCTTCAAATATGGTGGTTTGTGATTTTGGTTGTGTAAGTTATATCTATGACACACTGGGAAACAAAGGCTGGGGACCTGCTGGCTAGCCTGGTTCTGTCCTTACTATAGGGCGTAAACACGTTCAGCATTCAGCAAGCTACACAGTGAAGACCATGACTTAAAAACTCAGAAGGGTGAATGTCAAGACCAGTTACTCAGTTATTCTTGAAGTACCATATGAAGGGGGGCTTTCTCAAAAACAAAACAAAACAATAAAAACAAAAATAAAACACCCAAACCACTTAGACACTCACAGCACACTGTGCCAGCTCTGTTACACATGTGCTGGATATTGGTTTCATTTCCAAAATTTCTCACAGTTGCATTTGTCCAACCAGAGGACAAGAAGGCATTGTGATTAAAAAGTAAAGATGTTATTATTTTAAATGATATAAGACCAAAAATATTCTATTGATCTGAAATTATGCTGTACAGGTAAAGAACGAAGAGAATTTGTCCAGATAGCCTATTCATGTTAAACTTGCCATTAAAGATAAAAATCCCACTGAGGATGTTGGCACATGCCTGTAATCTTACAACTCAGGTGTCTGAAGCTGGAGGATCACAAGTTCAAGGTCAGCTTGGCCTACATAGCGAGACTCTATCACAGAAAAATAATAAATAAAATTAAAATTCCTGTTTAGAAAAGATTATTAAATGCCTCATAGACACATACATATATATGCATACATGAGTGTGTATGTGTATGTGCATATACAGGTACACGCACAGGGGGATGGGAGTGAGGAAGAGAGGGAGGGAGGGGAGAGAGAGGGTTAGGAGAGGAGCAGTAGGCTTTAGAAAACAGAAAAGCGGGAAGTGAGGACAGTGTACCTATGATACTTGATGGCACACTGATTGCTCAGGCTGATTTGATTTGGCTGATGTGATTGGCTAAGAATGTGTCCACTTGCCACCAGTGCTCCAGGGACTCCTTTGCAAAGCTGTGCGCTTGGTGGACTGAGATGGTCTTCTTGCAGAGAGGAGGGCCATTCTTTAGGGTAGGCAAGTAGCTTTGCTCTCTGAAAGAACCTCACACAAACCTTCAAGAGAATACACACAAAGGAAACCTGGACAATCAACTGTATCCTGTAGCCTCTACTTATCTGTAATTTCCATGGTTTTAGTTACTCACAGTCAAGCATGGTTTGAAAAATTTATACAGAAATTTCTAGAAGACAACAACTCATGCATTTCAAATAACATTTGTTATATTATCTTCCCATAATTCTGTCTTATTATTAGCTTTATTGTTGATATCATCTTATGCCTATCTTTAAGTTTAATATCTCTATATCTATATATCTATCTATATCTATCTATCTATATATTATGTATGATTTGGAGCTACCTTCTAACTATTCCAGGACAGATTTTTGTCCTCCCCATTCCCTCAAGAGGTAGAAGCACTTCCATATGGTCAACCACTTCTTTTTAAGGTGGCAGGGGTTGGATTTGTCCAAGTGTTTTTGGGTGAAAGCTTCCAAAATCAAATTATCTCTATCTCCCTCCTTCAGGTTTTTTTTGCTGATATTAGCTCATGGTATTTTTGTAGCCCTGTACTGATTATATGTAAAATATAACAACTGAACTTGATAGCACCTGCCATCCCAGCAATCTCTAATGTACTTTATCATTTGTCCATCGGTTAAGGATGACTTGCCTCTTCATTTGAAGAAACAGGAAGTGAAATGATTTGCATGCAAGGTTACTTTTTCCAATTTGTAACTTAGGCTTGGTAGCTCTAGAATTAAAGAAGTTATTTTAAAGAGATTTGGAAATCCTGTTATAAAAATGTGGGCACTGAAAAATATTCCCAGACTAATAAAGATTTTGAGACATGTCAGAGACCATCCAAGAATTTTTCTATCCTGGCAATTTGATATACACAAATCCTATATGAACTTTCCAATTAACTTTAAGGCTTGAATAGGACTAGCCAACCAACAACTGTCAAGCTAGCCACGAGAAATGTGTGTGTGTGTGTGTGTGTGTGTGTGCACTTGTGTGTGTGCATGTGTGTGTATACTTGAGAGTGTGCATGTATGTATGTGCACTTGCATGTGTGCATGCATGTGTGTGTGTGTGTGTGTGTGTGTGTGAGAGAGAGAGAGAGAGAGAGAGAGAGAGAGAGAGAGAGAGAGAGAGAGAGAGAGAGAGAGAGAGAGAGAGAGAGAGAGAGAGAGAGAGAGAGAGAGAGAGAGAGAGAGATTGTAAGTGAAAAATGCTCTAGGGAGAAAAGAGCAGGAAGGATGAATCATTAGAAAGAGTGGCCAGATCTATTGTTACTTTCAACTTCAGAAGAAAGCAGGTATCTACATTTCATCTGAAGCAAAGTACTAGTTATACAATTATTCCTACCAAACTCAAAAGAATATTGTAGTTAATCCTCCACAGTTAACCGTTATATTATGCAATACATTGAAAATCTATACAAGTGAGGTTCAAGAGAGGGTCATGGCATAAAAATGTGGTTAATAATATAAATGTCCTGCAAAAAATGCCTGAAGTATCAAGGCTTGCATTATTTCTAAAGAGATCTACAATAAAGTCTAATGTATAAATATATGTGGGAAAAAAATTTTGTAAAGAACTCACACATTCATTTCCTTAAGTAACCTCTATCCTTTACCAGTTTAAAATATTTATGAATTCTAATTTTTAAAGAATTTATTTATTATATTTAAGTACACTGTAGCTGTCTTCAGACACATCAGAAAGAGAGCACCTGAACTCATTACGGATGGTTGTGAGCCACCATGTGGGTGCTGGGATTTGAGCTCAGGACCTCTGGAAGAACAGTCAGTGCTCTTACCCGCTGAGTCATCTCTCCAGCTCTATTAATTCTATTTTGCAATAGCAAGATTACAGACATTTCTTAGGGTTAAAGTTTCACAGGTATCAGTTGGTAAGACAGGAGAGTTACTTTCCTGGGGACCATTGAGAGATTATCCGAATCACCAGTTTGTTCCCTCCCTGTCCACCAAGAAAACTGCCCCGCTAAGCAATTAGGTTGGGTGTACTTGCAAGGGTTATACAACCTGGACAAGACAGAAAGCCTCAGAATTTTTCCTAGACACTCCTATCCCTGCTTCTTTGAACTGCCGTGAGGAGACCCCATAAAGTATGTGCTATTGTGGTTAGTGTCATTTTAAAAAATGTTTTCCTTTGCATGAATATAGCTTCATTTTGTGTGTGTGTTCACATTCTCAATAGTATTTGTTTAATTGCTGAGGGGGTTTCTGTGTCTTCGTTTGCTTGCTTTCATTTTTGTTTACTGAGAAATAACCTTACTAAGTAGCCCAAACTAGCTTTGAGCTCAGACCTCCCAGCTTCTGCCCCTTCCCCAGCCCCACCTCAGAGTGCTGGGATAGAAGCGGTGACACACAGCCCCATGCTGTGACTGTGGGTTTTGTTTACTGTTTGGAAGACCCACACTGAGATATCCTTTAGCTCCTGGAAAAGTGAAGATTTTTCCTTTCTTGGTATCGGTTCAGTCCTCGCCAGGCCACGCACTAAGTTGGGGGTATCCTTGGAGTAGGTTGTGTCTGCATTGTGAGGATTTTGGTTTTGTCTTGACTATTTCCTGACCTGAAATGCCCTTCACTGACGAACTCCGAGACCTTCTTTTCCACAAAGAGCAGGAGTGATAAGCACCGAGCCCACAAGATAATGGATGTGTGGAATTGAATTCACTGTGAGACATCCGAGGAAGTTGCTCTTAACTTTCTAGGGAATTTACTTAGGATTAAAATGTGTGATTTTTCCTGAATTCTCATTTATCAGATTCCTCTGACTCATGGTTCAGTTTTGGAGTTCAGGTTTCATACTTATTCCATTTCATATCTGGTTTAAAACAGAAAAGTGTACAAAAGGGGTTCTGGGGTTTCGGTAACACCTTGCTGTGCTGGTTCATATGAACAACCATTGTTCTCATGTTCTGGGTCTTTTCCACATGTTTCTTTCTGTAAAAAGTTTCTCTTCATGTGTGTTTTTTTGTATGTATTTCATTTTCCTATAAAATGTAGCCTCATGTGCTCATTATATAATTTATATATGACATATGCTAAACATGCTTTGTATTGCATACATACAATAATGACAGCATTTCCCAGAAAGAGTTCCTCCTCCCTCCCTCCCTCCTTCCCTTTCTTCCTCCCTTCCTCCCTCCCTCCCTTCCTTTCTCCCTCCCTCCCTCCCTCCCTCCCTCCCTTCCTTCCTTCCTTCCTTCCTTCCTTCCTTCCTTCCTCCCTTCCTCCCTTCCTTTCTTCTCTTTACACTTATTTATTACTAATGTGAGAGGAACACATGCAAGCCATAGCAGAGGATGAGAGGGCACCGTGCAGGAGTCAATTTTATCTTCTTATCATGTGGGTTCTGTGGGATCACACTCAGTTTCTCAGGCTTGAGACAATTCCCTTTCCCCAGTGAGCCATCTCCCCAGCCCTTCTAGAGAGGCACTCATATAGGCATACCTGTAGGCTAAGCACTCACACACACAAAATAAATAAATCTGAAAGAAATTTTCGATAATGCAGTGAGTGATAAAGGAAGCCATTGAGTGTTGACCTCTGGCCTTCACATACGCATGCAGATATGTGCACCCACACACAAGGAACATATAAACATATGGACAGCATAACATACAAAAAGATGAAAGCATATGGAAGAGACACATTGAAAAAGACCAGAGGAAACTGGAGTCAGTAGAAACAGCATAAAATGCCACAGAAGCTCAATCCTTTCAGTCAGTTTCTCAGGGACAAAACCCCTGTGTCAGCATCAGGTCCTTTCGACAGAGTCTACGTGTTTTACATTTGACTGGAGGAAAGCAGGCTTGTTACAAGTAAGAGCTACCAGAGAGAAATCACAACTTCAGAAGCTATAATTGGAAAAATATGATGTTCTGAAGAAATCCAATAGAATAATCATAGCTTCAGAGTAATATTTAAGTTGGAAAGAATCAATCTCAATAGAAGTAATTATCAGTTACATTACAGATAAAAATAGGAAAAAGATGAAGTACACTGTATAGAAAATTGATCAAAGAGTCAAAATGGCTTAATGGAATAAAGTCCAAAAAGAAACTTATTATTTATTTGTAAAGCAGAGAGCTCATATTCCCCCAAGGGGAATTCAACTGATGGATCTAGTTTATTTACTTCCAACAGACGAACTACGACCCTGTAAGTGAGCACAGCTTGAGGATTTTATTGTCTTGGAGGTGAGGAAACAAAGCTTCACTCTGCTCATGAAGTCTTGCCTAACCCTCCTCTTTATGCTCAGTGTTCTCTTCTTCACCTCTAAACCACCGCAGGATTTTCTTTGTAATTTTAGCCCCTCTCCAGAGAATTGACGTCATCGTCATCTGCCTCCGGCAGTCACCCTACTTCATACCACTTTCCCTTCCTACACACATGGATGGGTCATGTTGGCACTTGCCACATTTCTTTTAGTAAGTCAAGAAGGTCAACCTTGCTGACACAAGTGCTATTGACAAAGAGAAACAGAAAACATGTAAAGTAGTTAGCCAGGATTAAAATGGTCTCCAGGGCATAGGGTGCTGTTGCAACAAACTATACAGTGAGATCATCAGCTCCTTTCCTACTTATAAGTCCTGCACGGTTTTCCCTATTCCTTCTCCTTTCAATTCCCTTGCAGTCTTTGAGGTGCAATGTCACCCACAAGTCAGCTACTCTTTTCTCTGAAATATTTCTGCCTTCATTCCACTTTCCAGTGACTCAAAGGATCTTCTTCCTGCAGTATATCCACGTTGCCAGATTGCCCCTCTTTCCTCCCTTCAGTCCCTGTTATGAGCCACTGGTCACCTTTAAGACACTTACAAAGTCCAGGTACTCAATAGTGTGTGTGGGAGTGCCCAGCGTTCTCCCAGAGCATCGCGCTCTCTACCTCCCTCCATCTTTCTGGCTGTCTACCTTCACTAAACTCTTCCCTCCATCTGGGACAGTTTCAGGAGAGCTCAGCCACAGGCTCTGGTAGCAAATCCTCTCTTCAGTTCTTCTGCTGGTTCCACCTTGGCACTCTGCCTTTTGATGGTGAGTGTGTTTAACTCTGAGCCTTGATAAATATTCCATTGTGTACCCGCATTCCAGATATATGCTCTTACCCTTAAAAAAATGCTTTCTGGTTGTTTAATGATGCTGGGGATTGAACCACTAAGCCCCGAGTTGTTTTATTAGTTTGCTTGGGGTTTTCTCACCCACTAAAACTACATTGCCAGTCTTCTGGATTCCTGCCCGTGACTAGTCTCTGGCTTGTCACTCTGTTCCTGTTTCCAGATGCCTTGCCTGACTTTGACATCTGAGTACAGCTTCCTGCAGACAGTATCTAGCATCTCCTCTCTGCTGCAACCCAGCCTTTCACCATGTATTGAACCTCTTATTCATAAAACTTTGACTCAATTCCTCCTATGGACCTGTGTTCTGTCCAGATAGATCACAGTTTAAATCAAACTTTCTTCTATTCTTCCACAAAAGTGCTATTCTCAAGTACTTCCTCAAATCTAGGAAGTTACTTTCATATTCAGTTCACAAGACAAGCTTTCATGTAGTGCCCCTATTTTGAGAAAACTTTAGAATATTTATGTGCTTATGCTACAGCAACATACAATCATATCTAACTTTCTATTCCTTCTTTGTGTGTTAACTTGACATTCACTAATCCTCTTGGGGAGAGATCTCTTTTGTTGGCTTGCTTTAAATGCTTCTAAGTCACTTTAGAATCACAAATAATTCTATTATCTACATCTGTCCAAAGATGTATTGGTATTCTTCAACTAGAAAGAAAGGTAAGGGGCAACAGAGACAGTTCAGTGGTTAACAGCATTGACTGCTCTTCCAGAGGACCCAGGTTTGATTCCTAGTACCTTCATGCTGGTTCACAACCATCTGTAACTCCATCCCTAGGGGATTCAATGCCTTCTTCCAGCCTTAGCAGGCACTAGGCATGAATGTGGTGCAGAGATGTATATTCAGGCCAGACATCAGTACACATAGAAATAAATAAATAAAAATTTTAAAAGAGAGGTCACATGATCATCATTGGAGAACTTGCAGGTAAATAGGTTCATACACTGCCAAGTCACGCCAAAGTTGGAGAAAGTTCTACCGAATGGAATGTGCAAGAACGTATGACCATGAGAGTCTGTCTGACTGATTTGCTTTGGCCAAGAGGATCAGGGGTTCTTCACAGCCCATTTGAGCTGCTTCCTGAAGAATGAGTGTTTGGCCATAAGGGGCCAGCAACAGACCTAGGAGAAGAAACAGGAAGTGGAAAGATATTTCAGCAAGTCAGAGCATAGCCCATTCCATTGGGGGAAGCGTGAATAATCTGGGTGGCTCCTATGAAGTCTCTCTGATGGGGAGGAGCAGGAAATATGGCTGGAAGACAGGTTGAGGGTGCTGGTGAAAGAATTATGCTAAGAAGCCCAAGCCCGATCCTATGGTAATAGCAACCACTCCTTCAAGTTGAGCAATTCAAGTACCTGATGGTGTAGCCCAACCTTTCCTGGCTGCCCCAAACTATATTTACAGAATTTTAAGAACACAGTAAGCATTCAGTGCTCTGAAAGTTGGGTAAGACTGAAATAATTCTTCTAGAAGGTAGGTTCCATTCTAAACTTTAGCTCTACAAATGTCTGTTTTTGTAGTTTACATATAAGTATTTTCCCTAAGTTAATGGACACTTTGTAAGAAAGTATACTTATAGCTCTAGTTTATCTGAGCACAATAGTGTATGCTAGTAATTCTGGTTATTTGGGAGGCTGAGGCAGGAGGATTGCAAGTTTGAGGTCATTGTAGACAATTCAGCCAGACCATGTCTCTAAAAACAAACAAATATAAAATAATGTCCTGGGAAACAAAAGCATAGTTTAGGTCTTCTACCATCTGGGCATTTATTTTTTGACATTAAAATTTTGTGATGAGGGCTGGTGAGATGGCTCAGTGGGTAACAGCACTGACTACTCTTCCTAAGGTCGTGAGTTCAAATCCCAGCAACTACATGGTGGCTCACAACCACCCATAATGAAATCTGATACCTTTTTCTGTGTATTCAGTTGTAATAATAAAATACTGATCCTTAAAAAAAAATTTGTGATGAGTATAGAATTATTTTTTAAATAATTTAAAAAGATTTATTTATTTGTTTTATGTATATGAGAACCCTGTCTTTCTGTACACCAGAAGAGGGCATTAGATCCTATTATAGATGATTGTGAGCCACCATGTGGTTACTAGGATTTGAACACAGGACCTCTGGAAGAACAGCCAGTGTTCTTAACCACTAAGCCATCTCTCTAACCCTAGAATTATTTTTTTTTAATGGAAAGAGTAACTGCTTGTACATATGAATCCATTTATTTATAAATAGAAAGACTAATTGAGACAGAGGGATAGATAGAGAGAGAGAGGGATGGAGAGACAGAGACAGATAGACATCAAGAATTGACAAAGCTAGAGACTGGGAGAGGGACAATGTACATTTAGTTTTTCTTGAAGTTGTTTAAGCCAAATATGAAATTTCCTCTGACTTCCTGTTAGAATATAATCTCTAGCAATTTCTAGCAAATGACTAACAATTTACATTTTTCATGTAGTTTCTAGGAAAAGGATTGTCTCTCAGGGAAATGTAAAAATATTTTCAAAACTCTTTCCTTTCATGAATACCTTTAAGCAGATGTGTTAGAGAGACACATCAAGAGAGATGTAGACATGGTTGATGCCCTGTCCCTGGTTATGCCACAGGATGACTCATGTCCTGTACCATGTATCTGTAGCACTGGCTGTACATCAAGCCATTGGCTAAGTGCCCAGGCAAGGCTCACAGAAATAAAGGGTGAGTCCTCATTTGGCTGCTGTCTTCATATCTGCTATGCGCTTCTCAGGACTCTTGGATTTTGTCTGCTCAGTTCAGGGTTTGTGTCTTTGTATTCTTCCTTAGAAGATAATGTTTGGGCTTCTAAAGCCATTACCAGAACCAGAAACTTCATGGGTTCTCACATCACCCAGGAGGGCTGTAGCTAATGACAGAAAATGGGAACTTGATCTGGAAATGCCACTGGTCCTGGCTTCCCATTCTCTTGGGGAGTGGGAGAGGGCAGGGTGAAACTTCAAGCTCTCACTTGTCCACAAATCACCAAGAAAGCATTGAATCCCCCACCCCTGAGCTATGAAAGTCTTGTTTTCCTCACATCCAACGCTGGCCTCTCAAACCTCACCTTATGGGGAGGCAGCCTACGTTCATGAATAAAATTGCTTGCTTTAATTAACTTGGCCCTGATGATTTGGGTCAGTGGTCTTTCTCCTTCCATCTTTGGGATTAACAGCAGCAAGTAATGTTTACACCATACAAAACAGTGTTAATCTGAAGTTAGACCAAATAAAATGTAAGATTAGTGTTGTGTGGGGGGTACTGTGTGTGGGGGACATGTACACTAACCATGGAACATATGTGGGGGCCGGAGGACAACTTTGCAGAGTTGGCTCCTTCCTTCTTACCTTTCTAAGGGTTTTATGGAGTATCCCTGGGATGTCTGGCTTTCACAGTAAGTACTTTTATGCATGGAGCCATCTCCCTGGCTTGTAGTTGCTCCATTCTTGATTATCTCTTGGCTACACACTGTAAGGTATCTCCACTGACTGTTTCTATGATGACCTGTATTTACAACCTTCTCCTCTGTCTTTTTTCCTCTCCTTTCCGAGGAAGGGTGGAACCACCCTCATTTCATTATTTCTTGAGTTCGCACCTCCAGGTCATCACCTTCCATCCTAAGGAATTAGGCCCAGTGTTTTCTCGGACAGCTCTGATAATTAATTGAAGTCTCTCATCTTGTTTTATTTAGGCGGGAGTCAGAAGCAAAAAGGCTAAAGGCTAATGCGTTATTGATTTTGAGATTGCATGTTAAGTATGAACAAGATTGAAATAGGCTGAGAGAAAAAGGGGAGTGATGAACAGGAGTCATGACAGTGGCAGGAGGGAAATAAAGAACACAGTCTGAGGATGAAAAATTGCTCTTGAATCATAAGACATTAAAATTCATGTCTCTGTTGAAGACAGAAAAGTAAGCAGTGGTCACATCATATAGAGCAGAAATAGGGGTGACAAGGAATATTACAAGAGCTTTGGCATGGCCATGTCTCTCTCAGACATTCCTGTTGCATTAGAAACAACTTTGTTTGGAGGTGGGTCCTTTGTAGGTCATTAAGGATCAGATAAGTTTGTCATGATTAAGAAGTGAGAAGGTCTAGAGAGCATGCACATTTGGTACCATGTGGTACACTATGCTACCTCGGGACCTTGTAACAAGAAAGCTATAGCCAGAGGTGTCTTTTACTATTTCTGTTTGTCTAGTATCCTGACAGAAGCCAGTTGGGAGGGAAAGGGTTTATTTTAGTTCACAATTCCAGAATATCGTTCATCATTGTAGAGAAGTCAAGACAGAAGCCGTAGCCATAGTCAAGAACAGAGAGACATGAGTGCATGCATGCTTAGAGCCCAAATGGATTTCTCTACTCTCACACAGTCCAGAGGACCAAGCCCACTTTCAGGCTGGGTGTTTCCCTACCAGTTAAGTCAAGACAATCCCCTTCAGACATGCTCTCTGGCCAACCTGATCTAGGCAATCCATCATTGAGACTCTCTTCCCTCAGGGGATTTTACATGGGGTCAAGTTGATGATTAGGGTTACCACCACAAACATTTAAAGCCCTAAGTCAAAGATAATCTGTTTTCTTAAAAGTTTTCCAGTCTGTGGTGTTATGTCATAGAAAACAGACTAAAAACAGATAATGGGTTTTGCCTTTATCCTCTCCATCCCCTTCCCGAGACCTGGTTTCCTCTTCTCCCTCAGAATCCCCTCCATATCCAGTCTGAATATGATGTCTTGTCATGAGAACCGAGAGGAAGGTCTAGGATCCTAGAGTATACCAGAAAAGAGAGGAACTATAATTAAGCAGGAGAATTTGAAGCTTAAGTGCTTGGTCATTAAAGAGTAAAAGAATCACTCCATTTTTTTTTTTTTTAGTCACCACATGAGTGAATGTCCAAGGGGACATCCATGAGGCAGTGTCACTGAAGCATGGTGGCTGGGACCCTTTGCATCTGCACATGTGAAAACAGTCTATTCTCTCCATTCCAGAGAGAGACCCCGGGAGAGCTGAGTCTCCCCTGCTCTGTTCTCTAGCCTGCAGAATACAGAGAGCACAAAGCGCAGGCTGGAAATGGCTTTTTTCCTTTGTTCTTCCTCTGTGGAGCTTGGAGATTTAGGGAGGTATTTACAGGCAGTTCAAGTGAAAATGGATGTTGAGTAGTTCTTACTTTCTGGAAAGAAAGGAAAGGAAAGGAAAAAAAAAAGAGAAAGAAACCTTCAACAAGTTGCCTCCAGGTGCATTGCAAATGGCATGCTGATTGACTCAACTCCAAAAGAAATTAGGGATGTAAATGTGTTTGAGAAAATTATTACCCAAATCACAACATCCTCTTCAGACAGTTCTATGATTGAATACCAAAAAGAACATTAAAAGTCTTCCAGCAGAGTGCTTCCCCCAAAGTATTAAATGATAAACTGGAATGAATTCTCTTCTTGCCTTAGCATCTGCTGTCAGGTCAGGTTTGTTTGCATGCGTAATTCACACCCATTTGATGGTGGCCCTCTGTCAAAATGTGATAAGGCTTTGGATTTAAAGCTATTAATACCTACAAAGAGTAATGATTCTTCTATGTATTGGTAGAGATAGCTGTTTTCAGTGTCTTAAAGCCAAGTGTAAATACTATATCCCAAAGGTATATTCAACCTGCAGTGACAAAAATGACTTTCATTTGATTATTCTGACAAATGTCTTAACCTTTGCTTTTAAAAAAGTAGAAATCTAATAAACATCCATTTTTGATCTTAATGATCAATTTATTAATTCTATTCACAAAGACCACTTACTGTGTCAATGGAAGAACACAGCTCTCTTTCTGCTCAATGTGAATATGAGACAGTTTATTCTGGAGCCAAATACGAGTGACCGTGGCCCCAGAACACAGGTGCAGGTTACCACAAATACTGTGATCCCAGGTGCTAAGAGTTTCATGAACGTTTTTATAGTAACAGAAAAGAGAAAATTGTAAACAAGACACTTCTGAAATACATTTGTGGAAACATCAGCTAGGTGTGTGACAGCCAAATCGAAAAGTTGGGCCTCAGATACTCTCTGATGACATTTTTTAATATTTGGGTTGGTGGATGCCAGGGGTCTTGTTTGTATATTGCAAAAAAATTTACATAACTGTTACAAGTGTGTTAGGTCACACCAGAAGGGTGCTATTACCCACATAAGTGTATATAAATGGCAAATTAGGGGTTAAAGATAGTTCAGTATAATTAGGCCCCCCAACCTGTAACAACCTAGCTTCCCACAATCACAGAAGTTCTAATAGGTCAATAAGCTTTGTGGGATGTTTAGCACAGGTATGGCTGTGTGTGTGTGTGTGTGTGTGTGTGTGTGTGTATGTGTGTGCATATGTGTGTATGTGTGTATGTGTGTGTATGTGTGTGTATATGTGTGTGTATGTGTGTGTATGTGTGTATATGTGTGTGCATGTGTGTGTATGTGTGTATGTGTGTGTGTATGTGTGTCTGTGTGTGTATATGTGTATATGTGTGTGTGTATGTGTGTGTATATGTGTGTGTATGTGTGTATGTGTGTGTATGTGTGTGTATATGTGTGTTTATGTGTGTGTATGTGTGTGTGTATGTGTATGTGTGTGTTTGTGTGTGTATGTGTGTATGTGTGTATATGTGTGTGTATATGTGTGTGTATGTGTGTGTATGTGTGTGTATGTGTGTATATGTGTGTGTATGTGTGTGTGTATGTGTGTATGTGTGTGTGTATGTGTGTCTGTGTGTGTATATGTGTGTGTGTCTGTGTGTGTATGTGTGTATATGTATGTGTATGTGTGTATATATCTGTGTGTGTATGTGTGTGTATATGTGTGTATGTGTGTGTATGTGTGTGTGGGTGTGTGTGTGTAGGGAGTGGGTAGAGATACACAGCAGTGAAGGAGACAGGCAAAGGAAAATGAAGTCTGTAGTGCTTATATTTTACTGACAAGATAAAATCATACGTAAAAGCATCCCAAGTCCTGAGCTTCTGCTTCTCCCTGACATCAGTAAGTCCAGCAGAGGACATTTGTCTTGCCCATATTGTCTGTCACTTTAAATTACTGCCTTATTCAATGGAGTGGCACCTGTAAATTCCTAACAGAAATGTGTGAAGTTACCTAGGTATATGCTTTAAGAAGCGTCTACAGTAGTAGCTTTCAGAAGGCTTTCTCAAAAGGCCTTTCATTTTTGTTCTCTCTCCCATAGCTGAGGAGTTGTTGGCATTTGCTAAACTTTGGTCTCAAGATGTGACTCCTAGTAGGTTTACTGTGCTCCAAGAGTATCTGTATCTGGGTAATGCTTTTTTTTTTTTTGTAAGAGAGAAGTTGGGTGAATTGCGAGGGGGAGATTGATCTGGGAGGAGCTAGGTAAGAGGGGTGAACAGGATGAAAATACATTGAATGAAATTCTCAAGCTATTAATAAAACTATTATATAAAAATATGTGGAGTTAGAAGAAAATGAAAGGGATGCAGAGGAATTCTTCTAATGGTGTGTGTGCCCGAGTATGTCTCTTTCTCTCTGTGTCTATGTGCGTGCGTCTGTCTCTGTCTCTCTGTCTCAGTCTCTCTGCCTCTCTCTCTTTGTGTCTCTCTCTGTCTGTCTGTCTGTCTCTCTCTCTGTGTGTAGATGTTTGTTTTGTATGCCTGTGCCCAAGGAGGCCACTGAGCCTGATGCTTGCCTCAGCATTGGCTAGACTATTACTATCTGGCCATCTATTGCTATTACTAGAAAGCCCCATTGATCCTCCTGCCCAGGGATAGGTTTGCAGTTGTACCACACCTGGCTTTCAAACTCAAGACCGCTGCTTTCACAGTAAGCACTTTACTGACTACCATCTCCCCAGCTCCCTAGTATTAAACAAATTGAATTCTCTGTGCTTATGGAAGGATAGTCATCAGGCAGTTCTGGAAAGACAGCATTTCTTTTTACTGGTACACATCAGGTTGTTTTGTTATGCTTTCATCTTACAGGTTTTTATAAAGTAAGAATCATGTGTGAAAGCTCACAAGGAACTATTCATATTGATCCACGTACATCCATTTGGACAGTGAACTAAAATTATATATCACAAATCTTTTAAAACAATGTGCTGTGGTTTCCAATACTCAACCAAATTAAAAGGATTCTTTTTTTTTTTTTAAGGTGGACAGAGTCCCTAACCTCTCTCACTTCCTGCAACTTTAATGTCATTCTTGATTCCTTAAGAATCTCTTTCCAGAGGCCAGGCACTGCTGGGGGGATGTCTAATACATAATACCAAGAAGGGAGATTTAATGACACAGTTAATTGAGCAGGCCACTGGGTAGAATTCAAACCTTAGAGCCCAGTGAAATATCCAAGAGTGTGACACCCATGTTTGGTACTGATGTGACATTCTTGTTAGTAGAGGTGAGAAAAAGAGACTCAATTATTTTTTTCCATTTGAGTGAGTTCTGAAATATATAACTGTAGTTATTAGTACCAGAATTCTGTTTAAGAAGAACTTTATCACTTTAACAAAATACCAGACATATATATATTTTCTGTATTTTGTCACATATTGTTTAAGCTATGTATTGTTCCTTTTTTTTTAGAAATAGTGGCAAATTGTATTTTTTTGTTTGTTTGGAAAAATGTACTAGGGTGGACTGTATGGCAGAATTACAGACTGTAGAACTTGATACCTAGCTTTGGGAAATCTGTTACACATACTTCAGCCACATTGTTTCTCATCTTTGGGGTGAGAGGAGTCTTAGCTGAGCTCCATGTTTCCCTGCTAGCAAAAGTCTTCACTTATGTAACCAATCTACATCATTCAAGTGAGACTGCTGTGCCCTCAGATCCTGTCCCCATCCAAAACCCATGTCCACTCTGTCCTTTTTGTATTGGGTAGATCAGTTGTCCACCAGTGAATTATAGAAATACCCATAGAAGTTATATGGAGGAGGACATTAGAAATTATTTTGACTTTGAAATTTCATCTTTAAACTCTATCTTTTTTTTTTTAATTAATTTACCTTTTACACTCCACATTCCAT
>NW_022196896.1:97425799-97459754 GCF_008632895.1 Mastomys coucha | reverse complement strand
CCCCCCCGACTGCTTGGCATCCCACACCTCCTCCCCACCCCCTGTCTCCATGTGGATGCCCCCACCCCTCACCTCACCTGACCTCTAAACTCCCTGGGGCCTCCAGTCTCTTGAGGGTTTGGTGCATCATCTTTGAATGAACACAGACCCAGAAGTCCTCTACTGCATGTGTGTTGGGAACCTCATATCAGCTGGTGTATGCTGTCTGGTGGTCCAGTGTTTGAGAGATCTCAGGGGTCCAGATTAATTGAGACTGCTGGTCCTACAGGATCGCCCTTCTCCTCAGTTTCTTTCAGCCTTCCCTAATTCAACAACAGGGATCAGGTGCTTCTGTCCATTGGTTGGGTGCAAATATCTGCATCTGACTCTTTCAGCTGCTTGTTGGGTCTTTCAGAGGGCAGTCAGGATAGGACCCTTTTTTGTGAGCACTTCATAGCCTTGCTAATAATAGTGTCAGGCCTTGGGACCTCCCCTTGAGCTGGATCCCACTTTGGGCCTGTCACTGAACCTTCTTTTCCTCAGGCTCCTCTCCAATTCCATCCCAGTAATTCTTTCAGACAGGAACAATTATGGGTCAGAGATGTGACTGTGGGATGCCCTGTCTTCCTGCTGGGGGTGGGCTCTGTAAGTTCCCTCTCCCTACTGTTGGGCATTTCATCTAGGTTCCCTCCCTTTGATTCCTAAGAGTCTCTTACCTCCCAGGTCTCTGGTACTTCTGGAGGGTTCCCCCAACCTCCTACCTCCTGAGGATGCCTGTTTCCATTCTTTCTGCTGGCTTTCAGGGCTTCAGTCCTTTTCCCTCACCCAATACCAGATCAGGTTCCCCCTTCCCCTCTACTCTCCACACCCCCACCCTGTCCCCTTTCCTTCCTAGGTCCCTCCTTCCATCCTCACTTGGGCACCTCAGCCTGTTGACCTTTTTGAGTTCTGTGGACTATATCTTGGGTATTCTGTACTTTTATGTATTTATTATTTTGGTTAATATCCACTTATTAGTGAGTATATACCATGCATGTCCTTTTGGGTCTGAGTTACCTCACTCAAGATGATATTTTCTAGTTCTAGCCATTTGCCTGCAAAACTCAGGATGTCCTTGTTCTCAATAGCTGAGTAGTATTAATGTGGTTCATCACTGTGTAAATGAACCACGTTTTCTGGATCCATTATTACAATTATTTTTCCATAGGAGGATTACATGGGACACTGAAGGAAATGTGAAGATCCTTTAAGAGCAAGTCTAGACACACATGCTTGCTTTGTTCACTGCCTCCCTACATCTGTTTCATGATGTGTTCCAACATAGGAAACTGATGAAGAGCGCCAAAACGACTTTATTTTACTTTTTGTAACTTGAAGCTGATCCTTTTTTTTCTCAAAAAAAAAAAAAAAAAGATATCTTTTTTTCTCATTTATTTCATTTATATGAGTACATTGTAACTGTCTTCAGACACACCAGAAGAGGGCGTTGGATCTCGTAACAGATGGTTGTGAGCCACTATGTGGTTGCTGAGAATTAAATTCAGGACTTTTGGAAGAGCGGTCAGTGCGCTTCAATACTGAGCCATCTCTCCAGCCTCAAAGCTGGTTCTTAACTACAGTCGTGATTCTTTTTTCTTAGGGCTTCTGTGGAGTCCGTACCCCGAGGATTAGACATTCTCAGAGGATTCTGTCTTTGTCCTTCCCTTGCACCCTTCTTCTTGCTGCTGTATTTCTTAGGCCAGCTGGTCTTGCATTTCTGATCCCTTTAGTTTTTTTTCCCTAAATTCCATTTACTAGGGGATTTACTTAATCGCCTCATTTTAAACCTGTCTTTTTGTGGCACTGTGCACTCTACATTTGTTTATGAATTCATTTTGAGACCAGGTCTTGCTCTGAAGCCTACACTAGCCTTAAACTAAGTCCTCTTGCCTCAGCATTCCAAGCTGTAGGATTATGGGTGTGTATCATGTCCAGCTAAAGTTTTGTTGATAGTTTGCTTTAAGAAAATCTTGGTGTACTGTTAATATAAGTTTGACAAACATATAGCAGACAACTGCTAGGGAATAGATTAAGGCTGCTACATTAAAATTTCCTTTGTAGTCGAACCTCCACCGTTCCTTCTTCCAAGCCCTTTGTCAGTTATTGATTTGCATAAATAAGTCCTAAAGCTTTGCGTTTCCAGAAGACCATATAACTGAAGCAGTAAGCACAGCATCCATCCTTCGAGTTTGCTTCTGTTGCTTTATATAATGTACTTGAGAATCATTTATATCCACACATATTTCATTAATTTGTTTCTTTTTATAACAGAATACTATTCTAACGTGTGGATGTTCTAGAGTTTCACTCACCTCTTGGAATATCTTTGGGTTGTTTCCAGCTTTGAGCGATATGGATAATGTTGCCACAAACGTTTATGTTAACGTGCTCGTATGGATATTGGTTTTCATTTCTGATAGGTAAATACTTAAGAGTGGAGTTGCTAGGCCATGTGGTGCCCTCGTGATTTATTTTGTAAGAAAAGCCCACTTTTTGCCTGAGTGGCTGTTCTATGTTGGATGCCCACTAGGGATGCGTAGGAAACTCCACTGATACTGTTTCATAGGGTCAAACTTTGTTCCCTCCCTCCTCTGTATATCATCAAAGGTGAATACTGAGAAGGACCCACAAAAAAAAAATGAAAAAAGAAAACAGGTCTAGCAAGATAGCTCAGAGGTTGAAGGCACCTGCCTCCACGCCTGACAACTTGAGTAATCAGATCCCCAGAACCTACATGGCGGATGGAGAGAAGTGACTGATGACCTGTCTCCTGGTGCCTGCACGCACACACATAAATACAAGAAGAAAAAGTTAAAGACAGCATTATTTACATTGTAACATTTAACATATCGTTCTCATTCTTCTGCATTTGAATTAAATTGCCAGCATCCAGAGTGGCCTAGGTAGAGTAGGCATTTGCTTACATCTGGTTGGCTAAAAAGATGGATAATGCTTACATCTGGTTGGCTAAAAAGATGGATAAAGGAGGTGCCATTCAGATCTCAGACAGCCTCCCAAATGGCAAACTAGACATCTGGGCCAACAGAAAGAAAATGCATAGGTTCAAATTAGCTCACTTGCTCTGTAAACTATTATCAAGTGTTTAAAAGTGACAAAGTCCCTTCCATTTGCCACCATATAGCTCAAAATTTAAAATAATAAGAGATCATTCACATTATGGGTCTGACAATACCTCTGATATTGTTCTTAAGAAGTACATTTGAGGAGGCTGGTGAGATGGCTCAGCAGTAAGAGCACTGACTGCTCTTCCGAAGGTCCTGACTTGAAATCCCAGCAACCACGTGGTAGCTCACAACCATCCGTAATGAGATTTGACACCCTCTTCTGGTGAGTCTGAAGACAGCTACAGTGTATGTATTTATAATAATAAATAAATCTTTGGGCTGGAGTGAGCAGGGTCTATCAGAGAGAGCAGGTTGACCAGAGCAAGCAGTGGTGAGAGCGGGTTGACTAGAGCAAGCAGAGATCCTAAAAGTCAATTCCCAGCAACCAGATGAAGGCTCACAACTATCTGTACAGCTATAGTGTGTACTCATATACATAAAATAAATAAATAAATCTTAAAAAAAAGAAATACATTTGACTCTTTTCTTGGGAATTTTCTTTGTTGTTGTTTCCTGGATGAATGGAACTCCTGATGTTTTGTTTTGCTTTGTTTATTTTGTTTGGTGAATGGGTCTCACTGTATAGCTCAGGCAGGCTCAGCCTTTAGTGCTTCTGATAGGATTAGAAGCATGAGTCATCCCTTTTGACTGTAAGTCTTATGGTGATCCAACCATTCACCTGAAGAGTTGATGTTTACAGGTGGTGGCGGCACATACCTTTAATTCCAGCACTTGGGAGGCAGAGGAAGGTGGATCTGAGTTTGAGGCCAGCCTGGTCTATGGAGTGAGTTCCAGAACAGCTAGGGCTGCACAGAGAACCCTTGTCTTGAAAAACCAAGGGGAAAAAAAAAAGTTTGGCTGTTCTCTCTGTAGTATCTATTTCATGGCATCTCATAACGTTAGCACTTGGGTCTGCCCTTCTTGGACCTGTTCAGAACGGGCGAGGGTTGGGTTATATTTTAAGGGAGGGTTAGTTTTCCGTCAGTATGAAAAGAAAAACTAGTTGTTACAGTTAAGGCTCGTTCCCAGATTCCATGAGGTTGGTGCCAAGATGGAGGCCACCACAGCATCTTGCAGCTGAATCTAGCTCTGCCAGTTCCTTCCCAGCTTTGGAACAAGTGGCTTTTCTTCAGTTCAGCCACAGATGAAGCAAGTTGGCTTGTGTGTCAGGGCCATGTGGTAAGAGAACCATCTCGAGCATCCAAGCGCCAGGATTCTGTCTAGGGCGTCTGACTCCTTTATACAGGAGAGGCTAGGAGGAACTGAGCCAAGCTGAAAGGGAACAGGTCCATTTCTCCCTCTCTCATGCTTGGTGGGTACACACTCTGCCCGCTGGGAGGTATTGCGGGTGGACTTTCTGGCACCTTCTTAATTGTTATCCTTTTGTCTTTTCCATTATTTTCTTTACCTCCCCAGGTGTACAGTTGAATTTCTGGAGGAGAAAAATGTGATCAATGTTGTTAATGTAACTTTGCCGTCCAACTGTGGAGAAGCTGATTATTGTATTCTTTTGTGTTTCTTCACAATGAGATGGAAAAATTGGATTTTTTTTTTACATGCTTTTTAATATCTAGTGGCACACTTGACCAGCCCTTGGCGCTGCCCTCTGCAAGTGCCACAGATGATGAGGCTGGCCACAGAATGGCCATATCCATCCTGCTATTGTGTGCGAGAGAGACATTCCCTATTTCTTCTAGCCTGGAGCTTCAGGGTGAGATTGCCCCTCCTGAGGTCTATAAATGCTCAGGAAGATTATAGGGAAGGACTCATTAAAATCTGACTGTAGAGCAACGGTAGTAATAGAATATGGTGTTATTACTTCAATTTTCATTTTCTGAAATGACCATGACATTACTCATTGGAGATACATTAGACCTTTTGGGCATGTTTTTACACAATCAAGTTTTATGAGGTTAAAAAAAAAAAAACGCCAACAAAGTCCCCAAAATTGGCAAGACAGATTTCCAAGTCTGGTTAATAATGGCTAATTCCACGTAGTGAACAACAGCATATAAAACCAGACAATGACGTGTAAACACAGGTAATTAACTATGCAAAACTAGGCAGGCAGGAATTTGAAAAATTGCTAGTACAAAGCCTTGTGAGGTAGGCATTCATTAAATATTAAATACCCTTCCTTTGTTCATTTTTAATCCTTTGTATTTGGAAGATGAGTTTGTTAAATGTATGATCATGGAAAAAAAAAAGCAAAATATGCTTAACAAAGTAAACTTAACTCTTGGATCTCCTGTTCTCATTTATAGTTTGAAAGTTGGTGTGTTGGGACAGAAATTTGATGACAAGAAACAAATCATTTGAGTCTCTGTTAACTGTGACTTTGAATAAATTTTTATGTTTCTGAGCATCCTACTTTTATTCTCAGGAGAAGGGACTATTCTGAAGATCCAAGGCAGCAGAGAGGGACACACTGTCTTGAGGATTTGCTGGGACAGTCCAGGACCAGGCCATTAAACGTTTACTTTATTGGCTCCCTTTTGTTTTGGTTCCAATTCATCCTCTAATTACAACTACTTAGCTTCCCAGGTACTATAGAGAGATTTTGACCAGAACAGGCTCTGGATCTTCTCAGCCATCTCCTATGTCAATCACAACCGTCATGGCCTGGGCATTTCCACGAAAAAGAATGCATTACTGTTGGAGAGAGGAGATGCTATCTGTTGCTAGCATGAGGTTCCCCCTAAGTTAATACATTTCATAGTTACAATTAATGCAACTTTCCTTGCCTCTCCTAGAGAAGGATTTCTTCTCTTCTCTTCTCTTCTCTTCTCTTCTCTTCTCTTCTCTTCTCTCTCTCTCTCTCTCTCTCTCTCTCTCTCTCTCTCTCTCTCTCTCTGTGTGTGTGTGTGTGTGTAAAATTAAGTTCTGAGCCTGCAAGTAGCAAGGGGCATGGTAACAATAGGTTATACCCTCAAGCAAGCTCAGGATGGCACCCAAAGGCAAGAGTAAAACCAATAATCTCTTTTCAGATCACTTCTGTCTATTTGTTAGTTTTTTCTTGTAACCACTAAGTTAAAATGAGATGTAATTAAAAAATAAAAGTGATATTTGATTTATAATGCAAACTGTCCAATTCCTGCTACTCAGAGGCCACTACTTTCAACTCTTTAATATTTTTTTTTTTACTTTTATGTATTTATTTTGGCATTCATATTTTTGAGTTGGACGTTCCTGGTGTTGATGTCTTTATTTTAAATTTTATTTGTTATTGTTGTTGTTGAGAATTTCATCTCCTTCCTCTGATTCTCCCATGTCCTTCCCAATCCTTTTCAAATCCATGGCTGCTTATTCTTTAATTATAATTGTAATATATTTGGATATAAGCTGATAAATATAGTGCATTGAGATCATTTGGTGTTGCTCATAAGTGTTTAGGATTAGTCTCTTATGATTGGTTAACCTGAGGGCAATTCTGCGTCTTTTAGAGCTTTAGATGTTTTATCTTTACTTCAGACTATACGTGAAAGGGACTTTGCCAATCTCTCCACGCTAATCAATACATATAATGCTGTTAATACATATCTCTTCCCATATTGCCTTGCATACGTTTATCACAATTTTATTTGCAAAAATTGGACATTATAATATTTGTGTATGTACACATCGTTCATAGTTGGGGCATTACTAGTGAGTCTTGTCATGGTACTATTTTCCATCATCCTGTAAAGCCACACTGTATGACGTGTGTCTAGTGAACACAAATCTCCGCAGCCACTTCCACTAAACAGACAGCTGAGGCCATTTACCGATGTTGTGTCCCCACGCCTCTGCTCTGCTTTCAATTGTCCATTTTGAAACTTAGATCATCATCTGTAAAGTCTGCCTTTGGAAGATTCCAGCCTGCATCCCGTCATCTCTCAGCATCCTCTGTTGTGTGGACGCAGCCTCTTTTCCATATGGCTGTGCTCCTGAAGGACAAAGGCCCTATTGTTCAGTGCTGGGTTCATAACCTGAGATGCTTCTGTAGTTATTGCATTTTAGCTTCTGCTGTTTTCTCAGCCTTCTTTCTCTAATTTAAAGCCTATTAAAGTTTCATCATTTGCATATTCTTGGAGCTGGGCCTTCCGAAGCTTTGTCCTATGTCCATAGGATGGGCTGCTCTGAAGTGGGAGTCAGAGCTGCTACCCCAGGACTACTCCTAGTGCAGTGGTTCTCAACCTGTGGGGCTCAACCCCTTTGTGGAGGTCACACATCAGATATCCTGCATACCAGAGATTTACATTATGATTCATAACAGTAGCAAAATTATAGTTATGGAGTAGCAATGAAAATAGCTTTGTGGTTGGGGGTCACCACTACATAAACTATCTCAAAGGGCTGCAACATTAGGAAGGTTAAAAGCCACTGAGCTAATGCTTATCCAGTTCTCTCGGTTTAGGGACTCTGCTCCCCACGTTGTGTTTCTTTCTCTTTCCTGATTTCCTCTCCTAGCATAAGATAGTGTATTCTGGGAAGTGGTTTATAAGTGATACTTTCATTTTTATATCCCAAGGTATATTTATTCTGTTTTCATACTTATTCACTTGTCTTCTTCATAGTATAGAATAGAAATGCTTTTTTTTTTTTCTTTTCAAATGCATCCTCCATTGTGGCCAGCTCCTGGTTTTGCAAAGGGGAAGTTTGAGGCTGCGATTATTTTTCTTCCTTCATTATCAACTTTATTGAGTGGTACATTTCTACTGATTGTTGAGCTTTTGAGTCAATGTGAAGAAGCTGTTTTAAACCTTGCACTGACTTTTAAAATCTATCCACGGCCTCCATTATTAATACATTTTGTATTCTGCTGCTGGTGTGGGTCTATAGTAAGTCCTCTTATATCCACAAATGCTTTTCATTCTAACAGAGTCTTGTTTTATTCTCGGCTAATCTCATTTGCTTTCTCTGCTCCCCGTTTCTGGGACTATTCTCATTTAACTGTTGGGCTTTCTGGATGAATTAAATAAATAATAATTTCCCTCCATTTTCAGTGGCTTTGTAATTCACTTCTCTCTTGTTTTCCCTAGCTTCTGTTGAAATATCTATGTCTTACACTGCTGTTTTTCAAGAGTTCCTCCTTTTTCCCTGTTACTTCACAGAAAAGACAGACGACGCTCAATTCTTTCCTTTTCTCAGTGCCCCGTCTTCTTTCTGGCTACTGAAAAGTGTGAGCTTTTCTTCCAAATGAAATAAACTTACCTGTTATCCAAGGTTCTTTCCTATTCATCACTCATGTTCTCTGTGTTCCTGTTTCTGCCTTCTGTGGATTCTGTTCCATGATACAGAGTTGTCCCCCCACCCCCACCCCACCCCCATTGCCTGATTATTATCTCCAGTTGCTCATTTAGAAAGAAAATCCCCCTCGATGGAGCTGTGTTTGCAGGCCCAGGGTACCAATTCGTGGGCCTTGCCACGAAGAGCGTAGATGGAGGATTTATCTTCCTCGTTAGGATACTCCTCACGGAAAATCTTTTGGATGGATTCTTATTCCTTCTGGGAAGAAAGTCATTGATCTCCTGCCTGAGGTCATACATTGACTGCAAGTACTTGGGGAGTCTAGCCTCAAAGAGATGGTACTGAAGGGATCAAGGAGTGGAGCGACAGAGTTCACCAGTCCTGGAGGGTTAAAGGAGAACGAGCTTAGTGTTTCTTAGTGCGGTGAACGAGGTGCTTCTCCTACTGCGCTGGGAAGAGGTGGGCAGCGTGGCTGAGGTATTTGTTATACGCATCAGGGCTAACATGAGCGGGAGCCTGTATTTAGTTACAGGGGACATAGTGCTGAGCCTGCAGCTACAAGTGAGGAAGTAAACTACTTAGCACATGATGAAAGCACTTTCGTTCCTGACAGTAACTATTATCACAAGTATAAATATCAACAAGCTGCCACAGCTTTATGGACCTCTCTATCAATCTTTGCACCTGGCTAAGAAAGTCTCTGCTTTTGAATAAGACCCTACTTTCAAGAAGCTTGTATTCAATAAGAGACACATGAAAAACTGATGAATTAAATCACTGAGGGAAGACACAGGAGGAAATGGAGAATGATGCCCGTGTTAGCAAAGACAATAACAGATTCAAGGAAGATGCTCTGCGCAAGGCAGGAAGGGCATCTTTTCTGGCCTGGAGGAGACTCCAGCTCCCGGTCCTCTCCAGCGTTAGGGCTTTCACGCACACTCTACTTTTGCTCTTGCACTGCTTCAGAAAACTATTTTTGAAGTCCTTTAACATAATTCCCCTGAGAGGTGGGGTCTCACTCATTGCTTCTTGGGCAGTACATTTACTGTCCCAAGGAGGCGCAAGCATCGAAGGCTAGGTTTTATTTTCACCGGAACAGGAAGTAGATGTCACCCAGGCGTCCTCTGGTGGGCATTAGCCCTTCACATGGGTATTTTAGCAGTTTTCTGTTGCCCTTAAGAAGCCAGTTGCCCAAAGGATTCTAGCAACAGGAGGTAAAAGTGATTCGTGTTACTCCTCGGGGATTCAAGGGGGCAGATGGAAGCACAGCCTCACAGTCTCACATGACGGAAGCTAGGCTAATCTTGTCCTGAGGTGAAATCCTGTGTGTTCAAGGGCAGCCCTGAGACCCGATAATGCATTTTTAACAACGACTGCTGATATTCCCCATGTTCGTGTTTTTTTGGGAACAGAACCATTTGTTATTCTCAAAAGAGATGCCTGGCTCAAAAAGAGGTTCGTGTGTGTGTGTGTGTGTGTGTGTGTGTGTGTGTGTGTGTGTTTTGTAACTTTTTGAAAAAAAAAAAAGATCTTGCTTAGATGTCAGTGTTATTTCCTGTCTTTTTGTTTATGTGAATCCTGATAATCCAAAAGGGGGTCTTCTGAATGCCCATAGTCATGTGATATCTGCATCCACCATGAAAAATAATTAAGCAAATATTATTCATTTAACCAAAGTTTACAGAGGATCTCCTATGTATCAGGCACAATGTAGGGCCTGGAGATACAATGTGACCCCAATATGTTAAAGAGTTCAGTGTTTATAGCCTGGTGGAGGAGGCAGACAGTAGTGAACTGTCACACAACTAGAAGTGACTACCATCAAGAAGGTAAGTACAACACTGTGAATGTTAAGTTGGACATTTTTAAGAAAGAGACCTCCAGAAAATGTGAGTGATATAGAACTTGGAGAAGGTATGAGGGACATATGTACAAATCACTGTGAGGAGAAGGCACTAAAAGAAAGCTGGAGGAGGAGAGTCTTCCAGAGCAGGAGAACACTCAGGTAGGGTCACAACCATGGAAAGTTCTGTGGATCATCAAGCACGCTGCTCTATTCCTAACACAAGGAGAAAGAAATTCAAGGCCATAACAACAGGTGATATTTTTAGACTAGTGCTTTCAAAAGTTTTGTCTCAGGTAAGGCAGGAGGATGCTGACTTTTAAAGACAGCCTAGGCTGCATTGGGAGAGCCTGTTTCAGGAGGAAGAGGAGGAGGAGGAAGAGAAGGAGGAGGAAGAGGAGGAGGAAGAGGAGGAGGAGGAGGAGGAAGAGGAGGAGGAGGAGGAAGAGAAGTCATTATTGTTATTTTGGCCATAACCTAGAGAAAATTTAGAAAGGCTAGAGCAGACAAAGCTGAATTCCACGTCAGTGCTACACGAGAGCCACATTTAATATAAGGAGAGAGCACACCTGAACAGAATGTCAAGAAATGCAATCAAATGTTCTACTCTCAGATCAGAAAATGCTGAAAACTCACAGGACAAATGACTTCATAAAGCCCCCAGAAGAGAAAAATCCACCATATCTCCTGGGAACAGATCCTGACGTTTGACTTCATTACGGAGGAACCTATTGAGAATTGTAAAAGGCCATCACTCTTGATATAGGGAACATTCAGCACTACATGGAGACATAAGTTGGCTTCATTTCAATTGTGCAGATGTGGAGTTTAAGAATTTAGATGCAGAGAAACCTGGTGATTTGTCCTAGGGAATGACAAAATTGAAAGCCAGTGGTACTTGCTCATTTTCTCTCCTGCTTTTAGTTCTCAGTATCATCCAGATGACAGCATTGGCCAGAAACATCTTGGAGAATTTAAAATGAGGGTCAAAATAAAGGATCATTTCTCAGAAGTCTCTTGTTGGATATCTCTTAATGCTATATTAAGCATAAAGAGATATTTTTCTAAGCATAAAGCTATATTTTTGACCTCAAGTTTTACATTTAAAGTGGATATTTTGTCTATTTTAAGCTTAAGTTCATTGACTCCTCTATACCACTTGTTAACCCCCCTAAAGTAGCTTTGTCCATAACAGTTTATGAACAGAAATGGGTCCATTAAATTTTCAATCACAACCCCACTGATTCACACAAGATCTGTGTCTTACAAAAATATACACGGTAGGATCTTCAGAGCTGATACATCTTCATCCTATGGGAAATGATTTATGTGAACTTTTAACCTTCCAATGCAAAACTTTTTCTGAGACGATAAAAAGTGATGTTCATAAATTGTTTTAAAAATTCACGGTAACAGCAATATTCTGTCACAGATATTGATGTTAACCAGCCTCACTTGTTTGACCTCTATTTGTAATATTGATTAACCATTTTCTAGAGCTTCAAAGAAGCTTTAAAAGTGCATGATATTTTAAAATTCCTACAGCTTAGGGTGGTGGTTTGAATGAGGATGGCCCCCATAGACTCGTGTATTTGCATGTTTAGTCCCCAGTTGATGAGCTGTTTGAGAAGGATTAGGAGGTGTGTCCTTATTGGAGGAGGTGTGTTACTGGGAGCAGGCTTTGAGGTTTCAAAAGCCCACCCCAGGCCCAGCGTCTCTCTCTACCTGCTGCCTGTGGATCAGGGTATAAAGCTCCAGCCCCATTCCTGTCTGCTTCCTGCCATGATGATCATGGACCTGTCTTTTAAAACGATAAGCAAGCACCCAAATTAAATAATTTCTTTTATAAGTTGCTTTGGTCATGGTATCTCCTCCACATAGTCAAAGAATAACTAAGATACTTAGTCAGGCCGAGTATTGCGTGCCTTTAACCCTAGCACTTGGGAGAATGAAATAAGAAGATCATGAGTTCAAGGTCAGGCTGTCTCTGCAAACTCATAAATGAATGAATATTGAAAAATAGGAATTCCTGGAAAAGTTTCCCATTTTTGTTTCTCTTCTCAGCATCTGCATAACTTCTGGCTTAACATTAGAATTCAAGATTTTTCACTGCTTTTAAAAATTTGCATGAAGAAAAAACTTTGGATGATTTGATAGTTGGTAGTATTTGGTAATGAGCAGAGAAGAAAAAATGTTTTATATCATGAAAAGATTACTTTAATAGGTACTGAAATTCATCTTTAGATTGCTGGAAAACATACATCCACATGTCTTGTTTAATGTATGGTTATCTAGATATATTTAGGAAAAGCATCTTCCTCTCTAGGGAATGAACCCAGGACTTTTTTTTTTTTAAAGCACTCTGTAACTAAGCTAAATCCCCAACTTTTAGAAAAATACCCCCAATTGAGTAGCTCTCATCAAAGAAACATTTTTCAAATCTTTGAATGATTTTATTTTTATAATAGAATAAAAAGATAAGTAAATAAAAATAATAGTGTTAACCTATTGAGATTTTACATATATATACATATATGTGCATATATGCACACATATACACATATATGTGTATATATACATATATACACATATATATACATATATGTGTATATATGTATATGTGTGTATATATACATATATGTGTATATATGTGTGTATATACGCATATATATATATTTGAAACTCTGAATACTTAGTCCAAATCCCATATCTGCTTCAGCCATTGGTTGGGTTTCATAACACATTGCATCTGACAAGCATAACATGACAAGAGGAATATGCATATTTTCATTAAAAAAATAAGCTTTACAAGTGCTTTCTACTTTTCCCACCACTAGTTTTCTTACAAAGAAACTTCTTTTGGCAGGAGAAAGAGATGTTACAGAGATATACAACTTGTCAAAATGCAAATAATAATTGTTCATGGGGTACACAGCCCAAACAGGTTTATCTACACCCACCCCTAAAGCTCAGGGAACATCATAAGAAGAGGGGTCAGAAAGATCATAAGACTCAGAGGACCAGGATGCCTGAGCAGGATGCCATTTAGGTACAATGGGAATGTTCCATAAGTGAAATCTCAACAATATGGCTGCTGAAACAAGATTTGCATAAAGAAAACCCCTGCTCAACATGTCAGTGTGTGTGGGGGAATTTCATAAGGTCCCTTCTCCATATAAAGGGCTACAAGCTATCAATGGCTTCTGAGAGAGGCAGAATTCTCCAAGAACAAATTCCCTTACACATTTGCTAGTCCCAAGTGGTCATCATATGTACATATGACTAACACCAAGTGTTTCAGTAGGTTTCATACATGCATATATACACATATATATGAATGAATATGTAACAACAATAACTATAGGAGGGCCAAATATTTGAGAAGTGGGTGAGGAGGAATTGGGAGAGGGAGAAAGAGTAATGAAGATGTAAATACAGTTCTCAGGTACAAAATTCTCAAAGTTTAAAAGGAAGAATACTTTGAGTCGTTTATTATACTGGCGAGGCTAGCATGGAGCTCATCATGTAGCTCAGGCTGACCTTGAATTTCTGATCCTTCTATTTCAGTATCTTGAGTAGCTATTGTGCCTGGCCATTAGTTTTTAATTAAAATATCAAAGCAACAGAAAGAAGTCATGGATGTTATTGAAATTATAGACATGTTACTATGTACCTCTCTTTTCCTATGCATATTTCCAGTTTCACTATTATATATGCAAAGTGGTTTGTGCTTTTAATATTATAGGTCTGATGTAGTGGGCAATATGAGGGGCACAAGCTTATAGAAAGACAGGATATCTGTGTAGTAGCTACCCAAATAGTCATTTTGCAGTGGAATAACTGGAGGACAATGCTTTAACTGCGGGCTCAGGACCAATATTGGAAGGGTTGGAGGGTTAACTCTGGCACGGGCATAATTATGAGGATATAAGTTTGTATTCTAACACCAGCAATAAGCCAGGAATTATGTAAATTCCTGTAACTCCAGCCCTGTGCTATCCAACACCTTCTTTTTTTTTTTTTTATTTATTTTCTTTATTTACATGCAAATTTCTCCTTTCCCAGTTTCCCCTCCAAAAAACAAAAAAAACAAACAAAAACAAACCCCTGTTGCTTGTTCTTCATACATGCACAAATGCATGCAGCTGGGCACACATGTGAATGCACACACATAAATAATGACAAAGAGTAACATCTTGAGAAAATAGTATGATGATGATAATTAACATTGTATCCTAGAGAGAAATGCGATGTTCTTTGCCCATAACTAATTGGAATGGAAGAAAAGCCTGATAAATGCAGTTTCCATAATGATTATTGGCAGGGGCATAATCTTTACTTGACATAGTTACTATTATATCTTGTCTACTTCATAAGTATTCAGAGATGAGCAAATGCTAATTCGTTTGACACTTATTGAACATCAGAAAGCAAGCCTATGTAGAATGCACACACACATTTATTTTAGAAAATGCTCCAAAAAGAATGTCATTACATGGTAGGGAGCATAGCGGGTGTCAGAATTTTGATTTAAGCATTCACACATGGTCTTCTTGCACAGGCATTATTTTTGAAATTATAATTACATCATTTCTACTTCTTCCCTTCCCTCCCATATGCAACCCTCCATTGCTTTCTCTAAAATTGATGGACTCCTTTACTCTAACTGTTGTGATACACACACACACTCAGCACACACTCAGCACACACTCTTGCATTCCTAAATACACTTGTATTCCTGAATACAATATTCTCAGCGTGTGTAATGTTACCTGTACATATGCGAGCTCAAGGCTAACCACTTGGTATTGTACTGGTAAACTGGGATTTTTTTTTTCTGGCAAAGATTACTTCTCCTGCTCTCAGTCCTTTCCAGTTGCCTATAGTCCTTTGTCTAGGGTTGACACCCCATGAACTTTCCTCCTTCCATGTGAGCATGACTGCTGGTATCATCACTGTTCAGGTCTTCGTGTGGGCAGCTGTTTTGATAGGACTTTGTGGATATAGCCTCTCTCTGACATTTCTCGACCAAGATCTCACAGCAAGCTTCCTGTTCCTCTGGCTCTTACAATCTTTCTGCTCATTCATTCTCAGCGACCTCTGAGCTTTAGATGTAGGAATCATGTTGTAGAAATATCAGATATGCTACCACACCATCACTTGTTCTCTGCGTTTTGATTAGTTGTGGTTTTTGGTAATGGTCCCAAAGCAAAGTTTCTTTGATGACAGACAAAGACTATAGTTATCTGTGGGTATAAAGGTCAATATTTAGAATGTAGTTAGAAATTATGTCGGCTTAGGAAAATTGTGGGGTCTCTTCCAAGACCCGTGGCTTCACCAGCTTCAGGTAGTTGGCTAGTTATGTAGGTCCAGGTATGTTTTTCTTCTTGATGAGTGGGACTTAAGACCACTTAGAGAGCTGTTGGTTTTCACTAAGGTATCCATGCCACTATTGCACCCTTAGGGTTATTACACCATGCTGGCCGTTGTTGTGGCTCATAGGTGTTCTTGCTGGGTAGAGCTTTTGGTTAGTTTCTCTCTTAGAAGCTTGCGTGGCATTTCTGGTACTTAGAAAGCTAGTGCTTAGGGAAGAGGCTTTCAGGCTGGATCCGGCTGGATCCTATGGGTCCTGTGTCTGAAGTGCATGGCATCATCAGCAATAAGGACTCACCTACTACCTCTGGAAGGCAACCAAGGGCAACGTCATAGTCTACAACGTTTTGGAAATCTTTTGGAAAACCCTAACCAACAAATCAAAAGGGCTCTTCTCATGCCTAATGTTCGGGTTTTTGTTAGGTATACTGTAGCTCTTGAGGTCAATATTGTCTGCCCAGATGGGAAGGTTTAATTTACACTATTTATGTATATGTATATACATAAATACTATATATAAAAACATATACATATATGTATATGTATACATATAATATATGTATGTATACATTATATATATATATATGTATATGTATACACACACTTATTTTGTTTCTGGATTGTGGAAGAGAAAGGAGAAAGTATAATACATTGCTGAAAAAGGTCTTTTTAACAAGTGGTACTGGAATGAACAACTGAATTTCCACATGCATATATATATGGGTTTGCATGTGGAAATTCAGTTGTTCATTCCGGTACCACATATACATATACATACATACACACATAGATATGTGTATACTAGAATATATACTCTCTATATATTCTAGAATATATATATAATTATATATATATATATATATATATGTGTGTGTGTGTGTGTCCTAGAAGATAATAGGTCAACAAAAATCTATATAATCTTGGACTTAGTAATATCTTTTTTAGATAAAATCAAAGACAGGATCTATGAAAGAAAAACAGTGTAGGCTTCACTAAAATCAGAATCTCTGCTCTGACAACGACATGGTCTTGAGAAGCCACCACCAGTTGGGAGAAAATATTTGTAAAATTTATCTCTGGCAAGGCACTATTATTAAGAGAAAACACAAATACTTCTTCAAACACATCAATAAGGAAATACCTCGCTTCCAAACCAGAATGAAAGCTAAACAGACAGCTTACCAAATAAAATGAATGAAAATAAAGAAATGTTAGACACGATTTGTCTTCAGGGAAAAGCAAATGAAAACAGCAAAGACAAATACTTAAGCTCTTGTGGAATGTCTGCAGCCTAGAACAATGATATAATTGTTGGTGACAAATGTTGGTGACAATTTGGAGTCACTGAAGGAAATGTAGCGTTGCAGTCACTTTGGAGGGTAGTCTGGCAATTGTCTATGGAGTTAAACATATTCCCAGCATCTAATCTAGTGGTTGCATGCCTTGGTATTTACTCAAAGGACCTTAACATTTATATCTGCACAAATCTCTGCCCACAGGTATTTATAGCAGTTGTTAACTTTCCTGGGGAGATATGAATAAACTTCTTTTCACTCTGTGTATAAAACACCTATGACAGAGCAAAGTACAGGTTCCATCAAGTCCAGCTTGGCAAACTGGTGAGTTGATTGAACCTGTAAGCTCATGGACAGGAGCAGCAGTGACTCAGGAGCAGCTGTACCACTGCACTTCGCCTCAGCGTGGAGTGCCACCTCCAGAGAGCTGGGTAACAGAGCCTCGCTCTCAGTGAACTTTCCCCATCCTTTCTACCCTCACTTGCAGCTGAAGGGGTAGCAGGAGGGAAATAATGGTTGGAATAATGGTTGGAATAATGGAGGGACCTGTAACACTCCTCCCTTGTACTATGGAGTGTTCACAGCTCCGTTCTTATTACTGTAGAACTAGATAACTCTCGAGTGTTTCTCTTGTTTCACTGGCATAGCTTCCAGGACAAAGTTATATCTCAAGATGGCTAAGGGATACCCAGAAGAAAAAGCCATAGTAATACTAATTATGTTTTAGTCATAATTGTTAGAATTTAGGAAGAACCAATGTCTCATCAGCAGGTAACTGAATAAATAGCTGTGGCATACCCAGACATTAAAATACCCAGTATGGCCTCATGTGGAGGAGGTGCAACTAAGCCTGTAGAGACTTGAGGCCCCAGAGTAGAGGAATGCCTGGAGTGTGGGGAATACCATTTCAGAAGCAAAGTGTAGAGGGAAGAGAATGAAGAACAGTGGAAGGGAGGACAGGAAGGGAGCAACATCTGTAATGTAAGTAAAGAAAACAATTAATTAAAAAAAAATAAAATAAAATACTTCAGAAAAAAAAAAAAAAAAAAAAAAAAAAAAAAAAAAAAACACCCAGTATGAACCAGCTATGAAACAAGATGGAAGAAAGTCAATGTTTCTGTGGAAGAAGTGAATCTGAAAAAAAAATTAGACTGAGCCCTTTAAACTCCATGCCTGGTCTAGTAATGGCAACATTGTGAAGACTCCTGAATCACTGTTTGGTGGGGAGTGCAGGGTGTGTGGAGATGAACAGGCAAGCCACGGGGTATTTGGACATTAAAGTACCCTGATCCTGTTACATAGAGAAACAGAAATAAAAATAGATAAAAGCACAAGTAAAAAAAAATAATAAAGTGAGGATCTATGGTGACATGACTTGAATAGCCAAAATTAGATTACATCCGAAGACAAGGGGTAACACTCACTTGCAGAAGAATTGCAATTAGTAATTGCAGAAGGATGGTGGTAAATACAGAACCACTCTGACACTGCAGTAGTAATTGCTTCAGGCCTGATTCACTAGGGATGCTAAAATTAGCAAAGAAAGTCCTCAGGAGGAACAGGATACATGCATCTCAAAGTATCTGCTCAAGATCAGCTACCTGACAGGGGAGAAGCTCCCTGATACCTCACCATTAAGGGCTCCCAATCCAATACCTTGCCTTCACGTATCTCCCCTAAGTTGTTAGCAGGAAACACTGGGTCCCTTTTGTGGGCACTCAGTTCCAATAGATTAAAAAGAGGAAACTTTAGGATGATTTTGAAGTTTGAGAGGAAAGACAACAGGCATGCTTGCGAAAAGAAAGTCAAGTTTTCCGAATTGGTGGTCTACAAAGTGAATCGGCTCAGCTATGAAAGTCAGAGAAACAACTGTGTTGGGGAGGAGAGTCGGGGCAGGAGGAAGGGTTGAATGCTAGAGAAAACAGACTTTGAAGTTTGACCAGTGTCTGCAAAAATGGGGATAGAAAGAAGGGAAAGAAAAAGTTAAGACTCAGAAAGCACGCGGGCTTGAGATAGGTTATTTGCAGGGACCGTTTAGGGACATGTGACGCCCCTACTGCATTGAGCTGCACATGCCCACTCTGAATGAAGCAAAGGCCAGATTCTCTTAATAGCTCCCTAGCTTTCCCTAACAACTCCCCTCTTGTGTATAGTTAGTGATCAGACCCATCCTGGGGCATATGCTTGAACACAAACGAGACAGTGCTCCCATCTGCCTGGACTGGCTTTAAGCACATCTACTGTTTCTGCTAAGGACCAGCCTCAGCTAGGCCTGGATTCTTGAGAGAAAGGGTATTTGAGAGCCACGAAACAAGAAAACTCGAAGTCAAATCATGGGTCCAAGCTAGAGGCCTTTGTTCTCCTGAGATGGCTTTCCAGGCAGCTCTCTGTGTTCTGCTCTGCTCTAGACAGCTTTTTCTTGCAATTCTAAAAACTCTATGGTTGAGATATCTAGCTTTCTGCTCAAGATAGTTCTCTTGGCAGGTAAAAATTCTAAAAAAAATTTTTTTGGATCTTCTGGTCAAGTCAAAAATCCTCTTAGAAAAATTCTAAAAGTAATTTTTGAGTTTTCCGATCAAAATCAGTAAGCCAGAAAAAAGTTCTCAAGAGTTATGTTCGCTCTTCAGACAACCTTCTCTGATAGCTGTCAGAAGACATCCTGAAAGTGCTGTGTCAGCTCTCTGAGTAATTCTTGGGATTTCTGACCAAAAAAAAAAATTATAAAAGAGATATGAAAAAATTCTAAAAGAACTGTGTTCACTCTCCATGGATTTTCTGACTAAAATCAGAAATCCTATTTAAAAAACTTACTGAAGAGCTGTGTTCGCTCTCCAGAGATCTCCAGACAGCTCAGTTCTTGCTAGAAAAAAAATTCTAAAGAACTGCTATCACAATTCATACAGACCAAAAGCCCCAGATACATGTATACATTATACACATACATAATACATATACATCATACATGTACATAATAATATACATAATAATATAAATGATACATATACATAATACATAAACATCAATTCAGTTATTTATTCTAGGCTCCCTCTTGACTATCTCACCAATCAGAGTTCCATGACCTTAGCCCTTGACTCTTGGGACAAGACAACAAGCATAAGCACAGGCAATAAGATAGCTGGGTGGCACCCTGCCTAGGAATTACCAAACTGACCAAGCCTGGACCTAAATTTCCTTTGTCCTAGGCTGACCTTGAACTCAGGAATCTGTCTGCATTTGTATTTGCCTGTCTTTGTATCTTTCTGACAAGCTGGCTCTTAATGTAGCTACCTCTGTTCCTTTAGGTCTGTGACACCCCTTATACAATTCATATCGCATACTTTTATTTCTGCATAGTAGAGAAATTATATATTTTCAAACTCATGTTTTTAGTGTTCTTTTCCACAGCCGTAAGGGCTATCCTGAAGGTCCTAACTTTTACCATTTTGCTGAGACATTAGCCTCCTGGACTCATGCTGTCTTTGATTATCATGGCATCATACCAACAAGCCTCCTGGCTAAAGCAGCCTATTAATATTTGTGGAGGCCTATGCCTGCTGACTCTGTCCTGGAGCAGGCATTCTGTCCCTAGTAAGGCCATGCCAGACTTGGTAAGTTTCTTTTGCTTGAACATCATGCATTTTAAAAAAGTGGCAATGCTGTCTACCTATATATGATATCATCTCTTGTATGCCCCATGAAATTCTCCCTTTATGACCTTTGGTCTTCTTTGAATTAGGCTGTGCTGATTAATTTGTAACATACACATGGCAATTCAACAACATGACCAATAAATTAAATCCTCTAGTCTTTGTAAAATTAACAACATGAGCTGGAGGGGTTTATTATGTCACTAATGAGATGATCGAATTCAGCAGCATGTTTTCTATAAATAAACTTTGTTCAGTTTGCCAAATCTCAGTTATTCTCCTTCAAGTAAGTAAGTGTGCCTCGATCTACAGCTGTTTGTTTACATTTTAGTCTTTGGAGTATGGAAGAGAAGTTTTGTTCAAAGTCTTTATAAATCCTATTGTCCTCCAGTTTGATTAATGACAACAGAATATGTTGGGTATCTCATTTTTCTTTAATACTTTCTCTTTTCCCTAGCTTTCATTGTGCCTGGATCAAGGATAATTCATCACAGATATTTTTAGACACAATTTGAGAAGCTTTTCTTCCGCTGCAGGTCGGAAGAAGCCAAGTCACTGCTTTGATTTTATTTCCTCTGCTCAGAATATAAATTATTCCAAACTAAGATTTTGTTTTTCAATTATTCAAGGACTAAGTGTCACTAAATGGTGATAGGTTAAGCATGGTTCTTAAAATGTATATTATTTAATAAGTATAGCACATTAAGTAGTTCTAAATAATACATGTGATGATCTGACCACAGTTATTTGGTTTTATATTAGTACTTGAGGTGAGATTTGAAAGATTTATATTAATAATAGTGCTAGATTGCTGTATCAGAAGATGTACCAAAACTTAATTTTTTTAGATATTTACTTATTTATTTGTATTTGTATTTATATGTATGGGTACATGTGTTTGTATATTTGCAGAGGCTGAAATATAGCATTCAATCCCTTGGAACTAGAGTTGCAGGTGTTTGTAGAATGCCTAGGTTGTTAAATTGATCCCGGATCTGAAATCTGGTCTTCATGATTGAGCATCAAGGCTCTTAACCACTGAGCAATCTCTTCAACCTATTAATGTCTTAAAAACAATAGTAAATATTAGCTATCCTCACAGTTTTTAAGTGTATTAGAAACTTAAATGTTCTGTGCTAGTTATTTTATTTTATTTTTATTTCATTTAATTTTTTTTCACAACTAGAGACAAATTGTAGTCACTCAGGAAGAGGGAACCACGGGCATGGCTGTAGTGGATTTTCTTGATTCATAACTGATGTATGGAGGGTCCAGCTCACATACATACATCACAACTGATATAGGGGACCCAGCTAGTGGTCTTGGGTTATATAAGAAAGCAAGCTGAGCAAGCCATGGAAAGCAATGTTCCTCCATGGTTCCTGCCTTGGCTTCCCTTAAAGACAGGCTGTTACCTATAAACCAAATAGGTCCTTTGCTCTTTAGACATAGCATTTATGCAAGCTCTCTTTTTGGCTTCTCTCAGTGTGGTAAACACACTACAAGGACATGGGTGTAGGTGGTGAGGAACACTACCACGTTGCAGGCCTGTCCTAGCGTAGGTGCCAAGGTGAGATTATTCCATTTACCATTCATAGTGATTATTAATGAACTTCTCTGTTTGAGCTCCACTTGTCTTCCTAAATGTTAGGGTCGTACATTTTCACTTAACATTCACAGTAATGATCAATATAGTTTCTTATTTATTTACCTACTTAAAAACTTTCATTAATTGTTCTTGACCATTCAATGAATAGCTTTCAAGGCTTACCACATGAGCCACATTTTACTGTTGTCAGAAATATAGCTTTATGTTTAAATATCTCATAATTTCAACACAAGTACACCAATGGATGCTTATTTCAGTCTTTCTTGAATTTTATCAATATTTAATAATAACCATCCAGTAACAATAATAGAAATTCATAGAACTTGCTTATTCATGTCACCCACAGTGCAATTCTGCTTAGGGATGATGTCATCATGCATGATGACATGATCATTAATCACGTATGGGTTTAGGGTGTTTGAAATGCCATTCGCTTTGGCATTTAACTCATCTTTCAATGGCTGAGGCCATTGGACAGATTTGGGTCAAATAATGAGGTCGAATTTCAAGACATTTCCACCACAAGAAGCCATCAGCGAATTCTGAGTTAAACTACATTGTTTTCGGATGGTGTCTTTCCAGCTCCTAGTGCCTTCAATTTCTTTCTTCCATACTTTGAAACTTATAGTAGATGTCTTTCCCCTCCTTGGTTAGGCTTGTTCTTAGGTACTTTTTAGAGCCTGTTATGAGTGAGATTATTTTCTGGCCTGCTTCTCCACATCTCTCTTACTGATACATAGATACTGGCTTCCATACATTAATGTTGTAACCTACTATTTCACTGAAAGTATTTATCATATCAATGGGTTTTCTGGTGTAGGTTTTTGTTTGTTTTGTTTTTTTTTTTTTTTTTTTTTTTTTTGTCTTTTACAGATAGGCTAATATCTATGGAGAGGAATCATTTGAGTTTTTCCTTTCCTATTTGTCTCTTTAGGCCTTTCTCTTCTCTTATCACTCTAGCTAAGCATTTTTGGTATTATATTAAGAATAGACAGACATTCCTGATAAATTCCACGAAGGAATATATTTTCCAAGTATTCTCTCAGAAGCTTCTGGATTTCATTGATTATATGTTGCAATACATCTATTTTGCTTCTGATTTTATTAGTTTGGATGTCCTCTATCTTTGGGTTAATTTAGCTAATGGCTTATCTATCTTGTTTGTGTGGTTTTAGTATGGCTCCCCCCCCCCATTGCTTCTAGTTTATGTTACAAAACACAAAAATTATTTAATTCTTGTTTGATAAGACTTTTTGTACTGCATAGAATGTCATCTATTTTGAATAATATTTTTTGGCTGGCTAGAAAAATATATATCCTACAATTGTTCCATAGATTATTCTGTAGATGCCTGCTAAATCCATTCGCTGGATGATGCAACTTAACTCTGAGGTTTCTCTCATTGATTTTATTTTTGTCAGAATGATAATTTTTCTAGACACAGTGACATTAGTGCAAGCTATTTGCTCTTGGGGCTTAGGTAATATACTTCCATGTTTCCTTTGCTTTTTGAGTTTTGGTAGAAAGAGATAGGTCTACTGCTGTTCATCTGGTGAGTGCCTCGTGAGTTTGCTGTTTTCTAGTAGCTTTTAATAATTGTGCATTTAATAAAAATACAACCTATGCAGTTTACATTATAATGTCATGTGGAGAGGTTTCTGAACATATTGGGAGTTCTAAATGCCTTTTCTAGTATATAAATATCTATATATATTTCCCAGCATTGGGAATTTAGTGCTATAATTTCATTGAGTAAAATTTCTATGCTTCAGCCTACAATTCAGTTCTTAAATTCATCTATCTCATGGATCTTAGGATTGGTTTGGTTATGTCCTAATGTTATGGTTATCCTTTTTTTCCCCTTTGTTTCTGTCTTCATGTGGTATTTCCTTGACATTGTCTTCATACCTCAATATTATTTCTTTCCCTTGATTTAGCATGCTATATTTCCCACTGAATATTGCCCCTCTGTTCATCTGACTCTTCTGTGAGCAAGCAGGAATGGGCTTTGGAGTTTGGAAAGATAAAAATAAGGGTCATTTACTTTTGAAGCCAAGAGGCTTAACTGAAAATCGTCTCCCAGATGACTTCCCTTTGCTGAACCCCTAGGAAGTGAAAGAAATGCTGTGGGTCTCTTCTCTGCTGTGTGCTTGGCATGACTCCTGTGTGCAGGACCTGGGCATAAGATTTGGCTTTACCTGTTGCACTTGGCTTTCTTTCACTTCCTTTTCCTGACCATTTTGCTCAGTACTCTAAGCCGAGGTCTGTGATTGCCTCTAAAAACATGCAGTTAATATTTTAGGAGTTTATCTGAAAACTGTTCAGAGCTCTCACCTGATGGTTTCCTATCTGACTGAACTCTTCTTGCAAGTATGCATGTGGTGACGTTTCAGCTTCACAGAGATGTAGGTGGGGATGGGGGTGGTGTGTGTGTGTGATGTTTCAGCTTCACAGAGATGTAGGTGGGGATGGGGGTGGTGTGTGTGTGTCTTTAATTCATCATCATTTAGATGATGTCATGCAAAAATAACTTTTCTGTAATGGTCTAGTGTTTCTTCAGGGTAAGTGCTTGGTATTTTACACTCCATCTCAGACTCACGATCCTCTTTAGGAGCACATGATGATGACTTTTGAGGGGTAGTCCTACAGTTGTAAAGAGGTCAAGGGGCCTGTAAGATTCATGAACTATAAAAGCCACAGATCTAAAATCATCCTGATTCTTCATTGACCTCCTCTACAGTGTCAAATCTGGTTTCTCCATTGAACTTATGATTCCTAAGATAGTTCTGTCTCATGGTTTGGATATCATACTGATGCCTATAATGAGTAGCCATTTACCAATGCTGTTTGTTTAGAAATTTATAGATAATAAACAATAAAGAGACTGTAACAGAAATAGTTTCCAGTAATTGTTTGAATTATTAGTTGTAGATTCCATTTAAAACATTGTTAGGGACAGTACTTTTACCTTCAGTAAAAAAAAAAAAGGTAAAAAGAAAAAGATTCTGATATTCTGAATTATAAAAAATTAGTGAATATACAGTTCATAGTAAGAATGTCTTGAATATCTTTTACATATATGTAAATATACATAGATGTGCATATAAATGCATATTTATATAAATATACATAAATAAATGTATACTTATATAAGTATATTTATATGTATATTTATATAAGTATAAATATATACCTTTATATGCATATTTATAAATGTATATTTATATAAGTATACATTTATATATGTATATAAGTATATAAGTAAACATGTATATAAGTATACATTTATTTATTATATTTATATGTATATTTATAAATGTATGTTTACATAAGGATACATTTATAAACATACATTTATATATGTATAGAAAACCAAGGGAAAATACAGTTATGTAGGATTACAAAGAAAAGTACTACATTTATAACTTGTAAAAAATTCTCACAATTCTTTTGCATTTCAGTTGTAATAGCAGATATAAATCAATTGATGTCAGTTTTATCTCAGGATGTAAGAAACTAGGTAATGTTAATTTACTGAAAGGTTAAACATCTTTATCATATGGGATCACTTCCCAATTAATTTTTCATCTAGGGTGGGTGGAGAAAGTGAAATTAACTTCTATAATTTCGCAAAGGGTATCATAAACATTAAAAATAATCAATGCATATCACAGGATATCATAGAGCATCAAAGTTATAAAGGGTGCCATAAATATGATGGTATCAAAGGATATATATGTCAAGGGATAGCATAAATATGAATATTATCAAAGGCTATCAAGAATTCTCATAGGTTGTCAAATGATATCATAAGTAGAAGTATCAGAAGTTTCCATAAACATCAAAGGACATTACAACAATAAAAACATCAAAATATTAAATCCACGAAAGGAATTGGGTAGAACCCTGAGAATATGTCCCAGGTACCCAGAAGGGTGTACTCAAACTGTCTGCAGTATAAGAAAAAATAGAAAGCGAGTCTACTTCATGTGCCCTGATGTAGGACTGCTTGGAGTTCGAAATGTTTGATGTGAAATCAATCTCATTATCTTCCTTGATCACCATTGCCTGGAGGTTCCAAGTGGTGAAGCATTATTTCAGTTAATAGTGGTTAGCTGTAAGAACATTTTACTCCTTTTGGAACCACTAGCTGAGTCTGTCAGAGAAGAAAATTAGAACATCCTTTTTTCTTAGTGACTAAGAAATTTGGATGTTGAAGCTCCGCTCTGAGATGTGTGCAGTTGAGGTTGTCTCTGGCACCTGGGCGTCAGCAGATCCCAAGGGCTCACAGAAAACTGCAGAAATACTTAATAGGGAAGAAGAGAGGTAGAAGAAAAGGAAAAGAATGGAGTGTAATCAAGTTAAGCATTGGAAGAAGGGAGAGAAAACCAGACCCTAGAAGTAGTGAGGCTACCAGTCTCCAGCGAGGTAATAAACTTACCAAATACTTAGTACGTGATTTTGGTTTTTTGTTTTGTTTTTCTGTTTTCTTTGTATGTATCACCAATGTGTTGAATGTCTATGCATTTCCAAATTTTGAAATTCATTGTCACATTGGATTTACAAGTAGGTACTTCCACATAGGAAAAAAGGTTGATATGATAACCTGCTATTCTGAAAAAAAAAAAATGTATAATGAGTTTATGATAGAACTGTTCAGAACATGTATACACATGAGTATGCAGTTCTATAAAAAGATACTGTAGGTATTATATTTACTTTATAGTTCTATAGTACAATACAGTTCCATAAGAAAGGTGGCTTAAATTTGTGTTTAGGAAAATATTGTGGTTGTGTCTGTACATGCATAGACACATGCAGTCAGGGACAGAGAGGCCTCTGGCCACTTTGAGTTAGCCAGATTTATTTGACCTTTTAGAATAAGCACATAACTGTGGACTAAGAATGATTACTGCCTTTTCTAGAGAAATCAGCAGAGCCTCACAAGCCAACGGGACAGGAAGTGCTAGAGATATGCAAACCTGCCCAGATATCATCACTGACGTCTCTCTGCTCAATTCCTCCCCACTCCCAGCTTCTTTGACGAAGCAACTCTTCAGATAAACCCTGATAGCACTCCGGCATTTTGCAATAAATTAGTGCCTTCTCTTTCAACATGAGTTGACATTTCTCACATGACCTCTGGTTTAGGGAATGGAGTTGCTATAACAAAATGGCATCTTGCCAGTGACCTCTCGAGGCTGAGGGACCATTGAGTCAACAGAACTCATTTCATGGATTCCTTGTGCTACGTGGAACACTTGATGTTTGCTTTAAGCAATGAACTTTTATTATTGCAGGAGGTGGAGGAGTTGAGGGTCACACTGTAGGTGAGAAACAGATTATGTTTCCCAGAAGAGGAGCTCAGCGGTAGAAAAGTTCGTGCAAGCTTCTCAAAGAACTTTGGACAGATTTTGTTTTTAATTATAGTCTATATATAGATCACAACAGGCTTTCTAAACAATCCCATGATCCAGAAAGCAATCACAGGTGATAACACACTGGACAAGTCAGCTTCATTTCTGTCATTTAAATTATTCTCAATTGAATTATATTCATTTTGTATTATACATGAATGCTTTCCTGTTGACAAAGGGATAAAATGGAAACCCAATGTTCACAGTCATAACAAAAATTAATGAATGTGCAGCTACTCAATTTCGGATAGTTTGAATTGGTGTGCTTAGAAAAACTCCTGAGGTTGAATCTATGTGTTCAAAACTTTGGTTCCACTCCTCGGTTTTCTACAGCAAACGTCACTGGTATGATGTCCATATGGTCTGCTTTTCTCACACTATCATTAAAATCCTCATTAAAATGCATAACCAGAGAGCCAGATGTTTTATTTTTATTGCCTTCTATTTCCTTCACATTTACAATCTACGTATAGTTACATGGAGAGTGAAATTTTGTGACTGTTTTTCCATATTTAAGTAAAAAAGTATTACAGGCATATATTTATATAGATAGAAGCACATCTAAAATGAATATTTTGGGTATGACCATGTGTACACCCAAAATTCTATCTTAATTAAAAAGTACTTCCTCTTGCTTAGGAACTGAGTGACCAGACAATGAACATTTGCTTACTCATTCATTTGTTTCATGTCTCCCTGGTTCTTTTCTTCTCTTCCACTTTCAAAATATTGCTTGTCAAGGACTCCATAGAAGAGAGGTGCAACTCAGTTAGGCATATGCAGAAAATTTGAAACAGAGATCTTTTTTTTTAAATTTATTTTTTAATTAGATATTTTCTTTATTTACATGTAAATTTCTCCATTCCCAGTTTCCCTTCCAAAAAACAAAGAAACAAACAAAAACAACAAAAACGAACCCCTGTTGCCTCCCCCCTCCCCATGCCTGCCACCCCACCCTCTCCCACTTATTGGCCTGAAACAGAGATCTTAATTCTCTATGTACTGGCTAGTTACTGCTGACTTCTTGACCAAACTAGGTTTTTAACTGGTTTTAATTGAAGTCCTTGTCCGGTCACTCTTCTTTAGATTTATCCTTTCCAAATAGTAACTGCATACAGAAAATATATAGAAAAATTGTGCTACTCAGGTTTGAGGGGATGGATAAGGGAGTGACTTTTTTCTATACTGAGAGTCGAAATGTTAAAATCACAGGAAGGGCCTTTTCCTAGCTCAGAGATCTCTTTTCCAGACAACTTCTGGTGTCTTCAGGAGGGCCTACAATTCTAGTTATATGTGGACTTCTTCAATATTTGTGAAATTCTTTTTTCCCAGTAATTCAGTAAGGAGACTAATTACCAGAATAAACATGTGAAGAAATTGTTCAATCATTTCCACAATGAAAAAAAGGGATATGTGGTGTGTGTGTGTGTGTGTGTGTGTGTGTGTGTGTGAGAGAGAGAGAGAGAGAGAGAGAGAGAGAGAGAGAGAGAGAGAGAGAGAGAGGAGAGGGAGATTTCAAATGCTCTAGATATTAGGAAATGAAAACTTAAATTGAGAGAATACTCTTTTCATTTTCATTTTATTTTTCTTTTGTCTTTAAAGATAAAGAATTGGTTAAAATTTACGCTATAAAAAGGAGGCACAATCTTTCTTGAAACCTTATGTCAAATCTTTTCTTCATTCTTGAGTTTTCCTCCAGCTTGGAGGGGATACTGATTTTTAAAGCCTTTTGTTACCTCCTCTCACACGATGACTGCAGTACATGTAGTAAAACTTGCTAATTAAACACACTTTACCTGTCTAACCAACTTGGTTATTACTCACTCTGAGTGAGTGGGTGAGCAGTTCTTTGCAAGATTGTAAATTACCTTGAAATTTCCATGTTCATATGCTAAGATAATCAGCTGCTTTATCGAACCAGCTGTCCTGACATGACTGTGTCATTTGTGATGGGAAGTCCGCAGCATTGCCACCATCTTGGAGGACCTACTTGTCTTAGAGTGAGGTTGGTTTCAGCTCTTTGAAACTGTACTTTTCTTTGTGGTTTTGTAGATCAGCTTTGTTTCTGGTTGATTTTTTTAAAATCAGCTATTCTGTCTACATTTTCAGTGGAATGTCTCAGTACAGGACAGCTGATAACCTTTGCCCTATAACCTCGTACCTACCTGATTCATAGCATCAGCTATCAGCTCTTCATACTGCAGGCTGATCTTAGGTAATGAGGTATTAGCAATTGGTGCCTCATTATCTTAATCCTAGGGTGGCGTCTCTCCTCTTTGTAAAAGAAGGTGCTATTGTTATTTTTGCTGTCAGTTAGCTTCAGTTTCCCAATTTATGGTGTCTTTCCACATGGGTTTCATATGTGTGCTTTGGCAGTTCCTCACCCAGGTTTCCTTTATAAGGGGCAGTTAGCAAACAGGCCTTAGAGATATAAGGACCTGGGTTCAAATCACTACCCTAAGTACCATTACCTGTGTGACCTGGGAAAGCATCTTGCCCTATGCCTCATCTATGGAGTAGAAAGGCTAATGTTGACCTCCAATGTTTATCATATAGATTAGCTCCTGTGTGAGACTAGCATGCCATAGCATCTTAATGTACAAAGTCAATAGCTTAAAAATAGTAACTCATTATTGATGCCAACTGCTGAAAAACCAGCCTGGTAGGGAAGGAGTCAAATTGTTGTTCTCTAGCTCTTTCATTGGGGACCGTGTACTCAGTTCAATGGATGGCTGTGAGCCTCTACATCTGTATTAGTCAGGTACTGTCAGAGCCTCTCAGGAGATAGCTATATTTAGGCTGGCTTGTCCTTCCTTCAGTCTCTGGTCCTGAGGGGTTTGCAGCCCCTTAGGATGAACAACACTATGAACTAACTAGTACCCTCAGAGCTCCCAGGGTCTCAACCACCAATCAAGGACTGTGTACATGGTAGGTCTGATTGTTCTGACAGCATGTGTATAGTAGAGGACTGCAAATTCGATCATCAATGGGAAGAAAGGACCTCGGCCCTGTGAAGGGTCTGTGCCCCAGTGTAGGGGAATGCCAAGGCCAATAAGTGGGAGAGGGTGGGGTGGCAGGCATGGGGAGGGGGGAGGCAACAGGAGTTTGTTCTTGTTGTTTTTGTTTGTCTGTTTGTTTGTTTTTTGAAGAGGAAACTGGGAAAGGAGAAATTTACATGTAAATAAAGAAAATATCTAAAAAAAAAAACATTTGAAATGTAAATAAAGAAAATTTTCAATAAAAAAATTGTTGTCCTGATTGCCATGAAATTTTCTGAAGTATTTTACTTCATTTTCAATTCCACATTCTGTGGATTTGAAATGCAGATTTTTTAGATCTCAATTTCGAGGACCACCTCATTCTCACAGCATCAACTCTACTCCACTATCCTTGTGGAAGAGTCATCAGGAGCTTCCCATTCTACATCCGCAGTATGTCACCATCTGTTCTTCACTAGTAGGTCCCTAACTCTCCATCTTTATTTTCTCCTTCCAACCAGCTCTTTAATACATTACAGCCCCAGTCCTTCACATACTCTGCGACAGAATGCATTCTCAGTCCCTGGTATTGCCTTAGACATCATCTCTGTATCCCAGGAGTCCAGAGTGTAGGTGGAAGAGAACTGACTGTATAATACAGGTAGGGAGGTATTGGTTACCTTTATGAACAAAGATTTATGGGAAAGCTGCTGAAGGAGTAATTGGTTCAGCTGGGAGTGGGGTGTGGTGGGTTGGAAGGGCTGGAAAAGGCCTCAGAGAGGAAGTAATACTTGAATCAGCCCCTTAGGAATGAACACAAGTTCATTTTGGGCAGAAGAAAGAGGATGACAGAGTCTGAAAGTGAGCAGTCCTCTACCGCACCACAGCAGATGGCAGTGGGGATGGCTGCAGAGACAGTTCTCAGGGAACTGGCAAGAGCCGGCTGTGAAATGCTTTGGTGCTTAACCAAGAAGCCTGAAAGTAGAAAGCCGAGCCTCTCCTTCGGTAATTCTTGTGAATACATTTGGGCAATAATCTTCTTTTCCTGAATGTACTTTTAAAACAATCTCTAAAGTGGTTCCCAGATCCCCAGTGAACTGGAAAACCCTCCATTGCTTAAAAAAAAAAAAAAAAAACAAAAAACCCTTATGTATTTTATTTATTTATTTATTTATTCATTCATTCATTCATTCATTCATTCATTCATTTATTGCCTGTCCCTTCAAGTCCAGCCTGGGGTATTGGAGACAGTGTAGTGAAAAGGCTAAAAGTATGACATACAGCATGACTACCTGCCCGCTGTTTCTAAATAGCTCTGCTTCTATCTGAGTCCTCTAATAATGGCCAAATGCCACTTTTTTTTTCTGTGAAAAGGAGGATAGTGACAATTTCAATATGGTAAGGCTTCTGTGATGATTCAGTAATTGCTTAGTAAGTGCTTGCTGTTCATCATTTACTAAGCAATAATTAACCATTTACCATGGAGCAGCTCCTGTGCTAGATTCTTATTCTATAGTAACAAGCTACACAGACCGGAGCTTTATAGTCTGATGGTTTAATTTTAACTACTACTATTATTATGTAAGAGATAATTTCAATAAATACTGTTAAAATAAAATGTATTCTCGCTATGTTAATGCCCTGCCTGTGGGGCTGGACTGCTTCCTTTTTGAGTCAGCTGGGGAATGTGCTACGGGACTGGTTGACTAATGAGAGCTGCCGTGCCCATTGTCCATGCAGATCCTGAGTCTATACTGTCATGCAGCCTGGGCAGCCTCATCATTTAAGCTATGTTCTGTAGTCAGAGGTGGTCCTGAAGCGTTTTAGATACAAACAACCTCAGAAGGGCGGGTCATACCTTCTCAAAATGAGTTCTGGATTTAGATTAGTCAATTTTGGGTCGGCTGGGCTCCTCCTAAAACTTGCAGTCAATAGGTCTTGGGGAAGAAGAATTCCAGAGTCCTCATATCCCATGGTAAACTCATCATATTTTACTGCTGGTTAGGTGAGCTCATAAAGACACATGCTGCTGAACGTGAGATAGATAGAATTGTTCTAGGATGGAGACTGTTCTTGAAGACAACTTGGGTCTGCTGACCTCTGCCTTAAGCACTGGCGTGGCTGATGCACAGGCAGGTGAGCAAACTGGACTGATACTAATTCTCCAGAAGAACCCTAAGTGAATGTTTGCAGGGCTTGACTGGTTAACAAGGGTTTGGTTTTGCATATATATATATATAATTTTTTTTTCGAGACAGGTTCTCACTCCATAGTTTTAACTGCCCTGGAGCCTGACGTGGGGCCCAGGTTGACCTTGAACTCACAGTGGAATGCTGGAATTACAGATGGGCCTAACCATGCCTGTGTAAGCAAGGATGTTTTTTTCATTTTCCTTATGTTGTGTTACTCGAACTTTGCCCCTGTTTGTTTGCTCTTCAATTTACCCGTGTTGAGTAAAAGTGTTTTTAGCAGCTGTGTATTTGTGCGCAGATTATTTTTGATTACCAATCACCTTTTCTTCCCTTGAGGAAAATCTTAACCTATCTGTCAGCAGCACCTTAACCTATAATCAGGACTGGGGTACAACTCTGCATTTCCCCAGTCAGATATCTATCTCTAATCTCCCTGAACATTCTTCCTCCTATGCCTTTATGTTTGTCCTAGTAATCACTTTGAATTTTTGTCTGTGTAAAGTCTATCACCCTTAATTTGTGTAAGCGATGCCTTCCAAGATTTATGTTTTTTAATGTTAGACTTTTAAAAAAAATTCATCTTTGAAAATCCCCTTTTAAAAGGATATTACACATTTAAAGAAACCTTTATTGTCAATGTACCTCAACTTAATTAAACTATTGCAAATTCTATTTGGAAACTGCCTATCCTCCAAGGAAATATGCGTGATATTTGAACCAATTAAAGTGTTCCTTCCCATGCAAAGGGCTATCCAATGCATGTTGAGCATCTTCTGTATAGCTGGGAAATTATGCTGAAGAAATAGATCTCCCAAGGAAGTCCTGGGTTGTAATGAAAGGCGTTGTATTCATTGGCCAGTCAGAGGTGGTAGATGAAGGTTTCCAGGCAAAAGGGTGGCCTGAAGGCCACCGAACAGCACAATTCTGGGATGACACTGTGAAAAGATTGAACAGCTTCTTAGAAGCCACATGGTACATCTTCAGCTTGCCTCTTGCCTCCCTGCATCAGTCACATGGTGATTCAGGTCTTTTTGACCTGAGGTTACCTGGCTTACTAAAGCCACCATGCCTGAAATGTCCCTCAGTGCTTAGAACCACATCCCAACCCTACTCTGCCTTCCCACGTAAGCTCTGTTTATTGGTGAACCATTACACACTTGTAGCTAAAGATGTCAGGAAAACAGAAACTGCAGGCATTTTCAGAAACTGTGATAGATAAATCTTAGCTC
>NW_022196896.1:97403926-97425789 GCF_008632895.1 Mastomys coucha | reverse complement strand
CCCCCCCCCCCCCCAAATTAAAGAGGCACACCATTTTAGAGGCTTTCTGTCACCCAGAGAATACTTCAGAGCCTTGTCTAGAAACAAGGACACATTCTCCGTACTCAGAACTGTTTGCCTGGCGGATGGGCTTGGAGACTTCACAGTAAGATGAGCCAAAGCTGAGGTAATGGGCAAGCTCTATCATGGATTTAGTCTGCCCCAGGCCAGCTGCCACCAAGCTCCCAGAGTTGGCATGGAGACCAGGCCAATTGAGCCAACATTTACTTCTGACTTGTAGGAAGAACTCGAACAATGCTGTAGCTGGTTTGGCAAGTTTGATCAATCATGTCAAGAAGTAAGAATCAAAGATGAACTTGATTGGCTTTCCTGGTCTATCTTTTTTATCCAGTAGCGATTCTTAAGCACTATTCACACACAAAGCACTGTGATAAACAATCACTCATGCTCTCATAGAATTTCTAATCTAATCGAGATATTCAAAATAACAATAAGACAAAAATATAACTTATTGGAGATTGATAGAAGCAAGGAATCGTAATGGACTATAACGAGGGATAGAGACATCTGATGAGGTCATTCATTTAAAAGGCCTTTGTGGAAGATGTCACTGTGGAGCCAATTCAGAGAGGTACAGACCTGGATGGGACAGAGAATTTAGGCATAGAGGATAGCAGAAACATTCTGGGTCACTTTGTGTCCCCTTTCAACTATAACTACAATGTAGTTTTTGTTACCTTCCACTGACCATTAAACATTGGCACTGTGCTTAATGTAGTTATAGGAGCTGGAGCTCAGCTGGCCTAGTCACGTTCCCCAAAGCAGAATATTACCTTTTAAGCTAAAGTTTGGAGATTTCATAGCCGATCATCTAACCATGGGCGGAGATTACGGCTTTGCATCTGATTTAAAATGTCCAACTAAAACATTTAAAACACCCAGGAGTCACTCTCTGTCCTAGGGAACCTGTAAAATCCCCAGTGCCCAGTCCCTGACACAGCACGGACTATGTGTAGGGAAGAAGGCAAAGGGATGTAGGACAAGTCCTACTGGCCCTTCCAGGGTCCCGCCTAATTCCTATGACGCGTCTAGTGCAGGTGACATGTTCTCTAAGGTGTGGATAGGCAGTTAATTTCTGGAGAGTAGGAGGTGTGGGTTCGCCTTTTGTTTGTTTTACAGTGGGGCATTATCTGAATGGTACTCATTCTCTCTGGAGTGTGGACTTCGCACAAGAGGCATTATTTTACAATAAGCACAAGCCACTGAAAGACACGGAGCTGGCTCCTCATTCCTGAAGACATTTTGGTTGAGAAGAATTTCTTCGTTAAGGATTTACTGACTGGAAAAACAAATCCATTGGGAAGAGAAGAACCGTGGGCCTCTTACCTCAGGCCCTACGAAGCTATGCCGTGAAAAGGCTCCCAATCCATTGGCATACAGCACATTAGACGGCACACAACTTCTCCTGAGGACTGGAGCAAGAGACAGGAATATTTTTGTTTTTGTTCAGGGTGTCCGAAGGATGGCTTCCCAGTTTCATCAGCTTCGGATCCTGGTGTGGAAAAATTGGCTAGGTGTCAAAAGGCAGCCGGTGAGGAGTTTCTTTGTTTTGTTTTGTCTAAAGTGGGAGTGTGTGGGGGGGCGGGGAGGGGGGATACGAAACAATAAATCCTAAGGTGTGATGTTAATGAGAGCTAGACAGAGAAGAGCTTAAAGGCATTTTTTTCAAAGGAGAAATAAGATACTTAGAATTCTTGTCTCCATCCGTCTTTCAGCTAATGGGGCGAGTCTTAACATGTCCCCAAAGCAGCCTTTTGATTGAGTAAATTAAAAGCATAAATCGGGACAAGCAAAGGATATTCCTTGTTACTGGATGAACTGGTACTGGTGTGGAAGTTTGGGAGAAAGCCAGAGTGCTTTCAGAATTTTTCTTAATGTCATTAGAAATGAAGTGGATTTCTAAATGGGATGAATGAAAGTAACATTTGAACGCATCAGAGATGGGAAGGAACGTTCCAGAAAGTGAGAAGTGATAAAGACTCAGTTGAAAAGAGAGTAGGATGAAGACTGCTAGAATGGAAAAGGTTTGAAAGGAATTCAAGTATCTAAAAGTCATTTACTGCAAATGAGATTGTGTGTGTGGTGTTTGTGTGTGTATATGATATATATGACACATATATGTATATATATATTACATACATATTCTTGTTTTTAAGAATAATCACTGACTGACTCTCTTTGCTGTTCTTTTCACATCATTTTGATGGTCTCACATTAATGCTTGTTTTTTAAATTACAAAGCCAAGGTATTCAGAACTCCACAGGACAGAGCCGTGGAGGAACACGTTTCTATGAGTTATGTATTCAGAAGAGCATATGAGAACTAGGAGAATCCCAAACCTTATTGAGTCCTCTTCTCTTTAGAGCAGTCACTCCCGCCTCAGTTGGGAAATGCAGATATGCAAATCAGTTGCAGCACAGAACCCAGCATTTGATCCAGGCTCCTTTATCTCAGGCTGCACTGGCTTGCAGAGCCTGAAACCCCAGCATTCTAGTGTATGTATTAAAAGGAGGAGTTAGTTAGGTGGTTGCTAAACTTAGGGAATCTGATAGGCAGGCCTTTAAGTCATAAAGCGTCACGTGATTGAATGGGTGTGCTAAACATAAAATGATGAAATCATTGACTTTTTTGTTTGTATGTGTGTTAACTGTAAAAAAGCACAGAGAAAGAAATTCCCCCATACTTCCCACGTGGTTGATTGTGGCTATCATTCACCAAGGGCAACACAGTTGTGGGTATGTGGATATCCCAAGCATGAGTCAGGGCTCCTCCCAGGATGATGCAGCATCTACCACTTGAGCTCTGGTTTTTCCACTTATAAAATGGGCCCAAGGTCTGTCAGATCTATACTAAAACGTGGGAAGATATAATGTGGACCTAGATTCCCAGCTGCTTTCTAACAAGTATAAATTATTGAGGGATTTGAGTAATATGGGCATTTTATTTTATTCAAATGAATGATGTATGGAAGTCCATGCAGACAGAGAATGGAGGAGAAGACATTTACTTAAAGTTATATATTCAAAAATCAGAAACAAAAACCAAAAAAGAAGCAAAAACTGGTATATTGTTGACAAAATCAACACTGTTTGCACAGTTTCTAAAATTTAATTGTTTCACCCCAAGCTCCCCAAAACATATGCCAAGTGAATATTATTCTCCCTCATCAGGCTTTTAAAATGCCAGTATCCCTGGGCAGTGGTGGCACATGCCTTTAATCCCAGCACTTGGGAGGCAGAGGTAGGTGGATTTCTGAGTTTGAGGCCAGCCTGGTCTACAGAGTGAGTTCCAGGACAGCCAAGGCTACACAGAGAAACCCTGTCTTGAAAAAACCAAAAACCAAAACCAAAAATAAAAGCCAGTATCTTTATCTGTACATTAATTCTGGAAATGGTACTTCAAAGGCAGACTTTCAAACTCTCAAGAAAATTCAAATGAAGGCGTGTGACACTGGAAATGAACTGTCCCTTTTTGAATGGCAAGGAAAACGCCAGTATTACCACTATGTCAACTGTCCCTAATTTTAAAGAGAAACCTCATCACAAAGCGAAATGATGGGAAGGAAAAATTATAAAGGAGGATAATGGAGTCTATGAGTGCAGAAACAATGGCACAAGAAAGAAAAGGAAAGGTGAGGGGCTGGAGAGATGGCTCAGCGATTAAGAGCACTGGCTGCTCTTCCAGAGGTCCTGAGTTCAGTTCCCAGCCACCACATGGTGGCTCACAACCTTCTGTAATGGCATCAGATGCCCTTTGCTGGTGTGTCTGGAAAGAATGGCAGTATATTCATAAATAAGTAAATCTTTAAAAAAAAACAAAAACAAAAGAAAGAAAGAAAAGGAAAGACAAAAAATTCAGGTAGTCTGGGCACTATGGAGAAAATACAAATGCATATGGAAGGGTGGACAATGTCACGAGACTTACAGACTGCTATATGATTGGAGAAAGAACATAAGAAAAGGATATAATCTAAATATTCACTGGGGTATACTTTGCAGGGACAACCACTCTGAAAACTACATCCGAAATGAATTTCACTTTTACTTAGAAAACCAAAGATGAGAATTTTGAAATATTTAGGATTACCCAACTGGGAACTTCACAGATTTCCAGAGAGATCAAGGACTTATCCAAGGTCACATCATGCTTCAGGGATCAAAGTCAGATTTCCCCAGTGATGAATCTGTTTTCTGTGCTACAATTTCTTTGTTTCTTCTAAGTTTTTACTTATCTTATTTTCTTTGATCTTTGCTCAGAGTTCAGCCCCACCAAAGAAGCAGTTGGATCTACTCCATAGGCCATAGATATTTTCTATTTATTTTAAAAGATTTCTGGCAATCTACTTCTCAGTGATGTTGGGAAATGTATTCTACAAGAGGAGAAAAATGTATTAAGTGCCACCAGAAATGGCAGGTAGCAGAGAAAATCAAGTAGATGTTACCCTGCTGAACTTGAAATTTAAAAATAATGGGGAAATGAAGATAGATTCCAGAAGAGAAGGTACAGCAACAGGAGGCTCACCCAGTGAGATGCTACTTAATGAAAGGAAACGGGACAGCAGAGAGCTGTGGGCTGAAAGACAGGGTTAAATAGAAGGGATTGTCTTCCATTAGGAAGCCCCCTAAGTAGGGGCTTCAAGTCTTGTCAGAAGTGGATTCTAATTGCAAATTTCTGACCTGAAGAGGAAAAACGTTAATGCTAGGTGATTACTTTTTTTTCTAAGTGCTTAGCTAGGGAATCACACTTGAGCTCAGGTGAGGGCAAATAGCTCCTACGGACACTCCCACATCTGTCAAAATGACATTGTGGACCTTCCTCCCTCCCTCTCTGCCCCTTTGGCCCATCTTCCCTTCAGAGGGACTAGAGGAAGGAGGAAGTCTTAATATGGGTTGATCTATGCATTAAAGTTAACTTTACATTAGAATCAGTTGGGATTAAATTCTCCCAGATTTAATTCTACATCAGTTTACTATAAAGTAAGTCCTGTATGGTCCACTCTGTTGTGTGAGCAAATGTTCTGGTCCTTTCACTGCATGGAGATGGAGGACCAATGATGCCCTTTCATTCCTTTTAATTGCTCATTTTTTTTCATTTGCTAATTGATACATAGCAGATACACATGTTTTAAATTCTGTCAACAAATATAAAGCAAAAGGCATGAGGGTGTTTTAGGAATTGGACCAATGGCTGTGTTTGCTTAACTTTCAGCAATAATGTGTTGCTCTACATGCAGTATGACATATGTGTAAGAAAATTCCATCATGAAACCCAGGACTTTGTAAGCTAGCTTTACAAATTAACTAAAGAAAAACTTCCATTGCCAACCCAACAGAGTATGTAGTTTCTATATCCACCAGAGTACATTTCCCAGTCTCCAAGACTGTATTATAATCTGTAAGGATAGAATCCAGAAAATTGATTTATTGCCAGTTTTTGGATGAGTTACATATATTCATGGCAGCATTAAATATCAGAAATTCCAACTGACTAAAGTCTCCACGTGATCTATAATGCTTTATTTTGGAGGTAGAACTAAGGTTTATTCCAGATTTAAGATACTGAGCTCTTATTTTGAATGTGAATCTTGGAATCCTCTGTTGCTTTCAGTAATGGTCATTCTTGACTTATAGGGAAATGCAAAATGAAATGGTAAAGACGAAAGAGGCAGTGTATCCAGTGTACTTTATGTTATGAAAGGTTGGACAACTTTTATTTTCAAGTTTGCAATAAAAAGTTATGATTCTAGATTACAAGAAGACCTTTAAATGACTTTCAATGCTCTCTAGCTTTGAAATAATAAAACCTCTTTTACTACTCTCAAGGATGAACTAATAAAAATATAATATTCAGATCAAAGCGAGCCAGAGTTCTGTTCTGTAGTGTTTAATGTACATAGCTTAGTGGCTAATTGCACTGGTGCTGAAGCAGGATTCTAGGATTCAAACATCAGTGCTGTGGCTTTGTGCCTTCCGGAGAGGGCTGACTTAGTCTTCTTGTTTTTTCCCATCTGCAAGAGAAAATGAACTTGTTATGCTAAGTAAGATACACAAGCTAAGTGTGTCACAGCATGTGTTAAGTGTGTCACAGGATGTGCATGCTCTAGGCAGTCAGTACATGTTAGGCATCATCTCTCAGAATCCTGTAAGAAATTTGGACACTAATTATAATATGACTGACTACAATATTTCATTCTAGGAAACATATACTTGTGTGTGTGCATATATATATATACATATACATATATATATATGTAAATTTGTGTAGGAGTGTGCATGAACAAAGGCACATATGTGACAACCACAGGACAACTTTCAAGAGTCAGTTATTTCTTTCCATCATGTGGGACTCAGGGATCCAAATCAAGCTGTCAAGTACATCTGCAAGTCCTCTATCCACTGAACTATCTTGAAGTTCAGGGAAATATATTTCGAAACAAGACTTAGTAGAGAGTTGTTGAAGATACCCTGAGAAGGAAAAGATCTCTCCTCTCTTCAGATACTTGTGGAGGTCTCATGTGCAGACAGGCCAAACTAAAATAAGCAAGTGGTAAGCAAAGGAAGGAATTCATTGTCCAATAATGTAGTCTCAGGGCAGTGGACTTGTCACTAGAAGCATTCAGGATGAGGCTGGATAACTGCATGGCTCCCCCTGACTCTTGATGAGTCAAATGTGTGCTTCTGGCATAGTCTTCCCTTCTTACCGTCTATGAATGTTAGCCAAATGATTCCTCTGTTTGAAAGACTTCTGCTTCTTTCTCCCCTTCCCTCTAACATACAAGTATTTTCTCCTTCCTGGACTCTTTTCTCCTTTGAGGCTTTTCAAATTATCTTTCCTTGAATTATTATCCCTTTACATGCTATCTTTCTATACCATAGCATTGTCCATTGCATTCACTTGATTTTTTTTTATGCTTCCTCTCCTCAAAAGACAGAATATTTTATTTATTTGTCTTTATGCCATGGTATACAGTAGATACTCAGCAAATTTTGTTGTGTTAATGAATGCACAAACCTTGTGTAGATGATTACTGTATAGCATGTTCCATTTTAAGTGCCCTCCGAGACGATGGTGAAGTAGAATAGACTGTTTATGCTAGGCATTCTGGTTTTATTTAGGCAGAATACCCCTATCTAAACTGAGTCCTGATACCCAGCATTATTCATTTATTATATAACCAACTTCAAGTCACTGTAGTGGAAGAGATGCTGGTATCTGTAAGGGCAAGGCAATAATGTGACTATGTGAAATACACAAAAAAATAAGACAGGAGGGATGGTACAGCTATAATGAAACAGATCACATACTCTAAGGCATTCAAACCCCATTGACAACAATCTCTGTTCAATGAATATAAACTTTTTGTGGGTCTAATTTAGCCACCTAGCCCCAGTCAGTATCTGCTCTAGGGTAAAATCTGTAAGTGATATTTTAAAGTCATTTCCTCAAGTTTTAAAATAGGCATTGAAACTTAATTGAACCATGTTTTTTTTTTAAACTTAGCCATTAGTAAAATAATCAGAAAATTGTAACAATGTTAAGCACAGATAAACTCAGACAGACTCACAGGAATTACAATGAACAATTCTGACAAAGTAGAGGAGTTAAGAGAATCTTAAGGTCAAAATGATAGCTATTTTTTTGTTGTTGTTGTTACTTTGAAAATCAAAGTATTTTCAAATCTTTTGTGAGATTTCTGAAAGATTCTGAAACAATAGTTCTTACAGATATAAATGCGGCTGTGTAATTCATTCTAACTTTTGTGTACCACAGATCAACTCTCAGTGCAAATTTGGGGGTTAGTTTACATTTGATTGATATCGCAGTTTGTGTGGATGAAGTCCTTGAGTGTAGTTAATAGAAATGTCATCAAGTATCTCCATTAACTTCCCCAACTTGAGAGTGACTAAGAACAAGAGGCATCAAGACACGTGTGTAAAAGTGTCATAATGAAATCCATTGTTTTGTACACTGACTAAAAACTAATTAAATATAAAACACACAAAATCAAAAATCCTAGGGCTAGGATGGAGCTCCGTGGTAGAATAGTCGCTTGGCATTTGTTAAGCAATGTGAAACCCATTCATCCTGCCCTCACATCTACACAGTCTTACATAGACAACATTCAACAACCCCCCCCCCCACAATCTTATATACTTTCTCCCCACTTCATATGAATGGTTTAATTACTGACCACTGCCCCACAGAAGGAAGGCTGGGTTACTGTGACAGTCCATTGAGACAGCTTGCAACTGCAAATCTCAAGAGGCCACGCAGATGGGCCCCGCTGATTAACCTGCTCTTAAAACAGCATCCTCATTAGCTGATATTGCTGGGTCATTCTTTTCCCTCTGCTTCATTTGCTTGTTTGTGCAAAGCACGAATACATGTGCCCAACCCACGAACTGACTTCCAGGTTGCAATCCCACTTATCTCAAAGCTAAAAAGGGCCCTCCAAGTTAAACAACTTTGTGTCTGGGTGTGTAGAGTTTCTGCCTACGAAGCCTGTCTGTTTGTTATCTCCTTTCCTACCGCTTCACCTTTATGCTTCTGTTTTCAGTTTGGGCCTGGACCTTTTCAAGAAGAGATATAGAGATCTTTAAAATAATTTCCAGATATTTTATTTGAAATAATTTCAAATTAAAAGGAAAGTCATTAGGGACAGCACATACACACAAAAGCCCAGCATGGTTAGAGGCTAGTGCCCCAACACCCTAATATTTTAGTGCACTTTTCTCTATATAAAACACCATCAGATTCATAATCTCCCCTCAAGCTTGGCCAGTTCTGGGTGCTGTGTCCTTTAAAGCTAAAGGGTCAGCTGCTGCATGTGGCTTTTCACCCTCTCTCATCTCCTTAGTCTGAAATCATCTCTCTGTCTTCCCTTAACATCCATGACCCTAGTTCTGATAAACTCTCAGGAGGAGCGGGTTTGTGGCATTGGTCATTCATTTCCTCAGTTTACAGCAGTCCATTATCTTGAACAAAAAGCCCAAGAAAGCAGTTCTCTGTCATTGCATTTTATCAGTAGTTCATGATGCCAGCTTCATCCTTGCAGGAAAATATGCACATGCATTCCAGTCTTTACTGAGCATTCTATTTATTTGTCTGCTTCCTCATGCATTTGTTTATATCTGTAGACTCAGTGACCCCTAGATATTTTATTACTATATTGAATTTTAATGTTTAAATTTGGCCATCGAATCAGATTTGAAGTTTGTATTCTCATGGGCTAGTACTTGTGTCCTCTGTATGTTTTCATTATTTGACAGACTCTGAACTATCAAATTCCTTCTATCTGCCCATATTTCTCTATTGATTGATTGATTGATTGATTGATTGATTGATTGATGAAAAGTTCTCTCTTTATCTTCCACATGTATTTTCTAACTATGTCCAGTCCTGGAAATAGTGGTAGCCCACTATCAATGATCACTGGTAGCTCTTGGATGTCCAGTAGAAGCAGCTAAGATTTCTTGAACAAATTAATGTTTTCAGGACTGTGCAATGATATAAAATGAGATGGAAAGAACTTTGGAATCATAAAGTAAAAAAGCAGGAAATAAGTAACACGTATTTATATTTATTATTTTGTACTGCTACTTTTTTCAAGACAGCATCTCATTATGTAGCCCTGGCTAGCCTTCAATCTGCTAAATAGACCAGACTGTCCCTAAACTCACTGAAATCCACCCACCTCTGTTTCTCTGGTGCTGGCATTAATTAATATACCACCATGACCTTTTAAAATACATTTTGGAAGTGGGGAGTGGCTTAGCTTGATTTTGTGTTGCTATGATAAACCCCTCAGGCAACAGTCAGCTTTGGCGAGGAAATGGTTTATTTCAACTTACAAGTTACAGTCCACAATCAGGTGAAGTCAAGAGAAGAGCTCAGGGTAGGAGAATGAAGCAGAAACCATGGAGGAATGCTGTTCCTGGTCTTTTCCCAGTCTCATTTGCCTAGGAATGGTGCCGCCCACCATGGGGTGGGTCCTCCTACATCAGTTTTCAACTAAGGAAATGTACCTACAGACATGCCCACAGGCCTACCTGATGGAGGCAATTTTTTCAGTTGAGATTCCATCTTCTCAGGTGTGCCAAGAAAGGCTGGCCATCCTAAGTTTATACCTGTGTTAATAATTCTGACCCACCACTATTGACTTATCCTAGCTGGGTTTTTTGTTTTTGTTTGTTTGGTTTTGGTTTTTGTTTTGTTTTTTTCTTTCATGCTTTTAATTCCCCTGGTGGAGAATGAGAATTTGGATTTCCCTAATGGGAGAAATTTGGTCAGTTTTTCCATATCAAAAGAGTCAATTGCCACTGCTTTTTCACTCCCTATGTTCTTCAGCCCACTGGAGCTCTGACATCCCACACTGACCTACTATCCTTCATAGTCAACTTTTTAGAAATCCACTTCTCTCTTGGTCACTGTGACATCTTCAGTCTTGGTGTGGATGGATGGACTTTACCCAAGGATTTTTTGTTTTGTTTTAAAATAAATTGCTCAGGAATGAAGGGAGAGAGAAATAACAGAACATGGCATTTCAGATAAAAATAAATCTCAAATGATTTGAAGAATACAAATATCATCTCCTGTCAAGGAATTTGTAACTTAGTGTGCACATGCTTTTAAATGTCAAGAGCACGGGGTGATGAGATACAAATGAGTTACAGAAGTAGACTGAGACAATTAAAATATCAGAAAGAAATGCAGACCCTTCAGGAATGGCTCTCTTCAGAGTGTTACTTAACATCTGTGGCTCTAAGTGTAAAATCAATACCTTAGCCTTTTGTCAAACAGAGAAGTCACGGCTCATTGTCTCAGTAGTGGAGCCTTGACCCTGTCTTTGTTCTTAGGTTGCTTATGATAATATTTAGCATAGAACAGAAAGCAGTCCTGCTGTTATGGAAACTGACACTTTATTTCTTGCTTTTGTGATTAATTTGTCAACTTTAACATTCCCAAGACCACAGTCTAGAGGAGTTTTGTATTTATCATTCCCTCTGAGATGAAGTATACAGAGAAGTCCTCAAACTTTCTGTGAATTAAACTTCCAGGAAAAGCCTGTGATAACAGATATCTTTATGGGTTTTGTGATAGTTTTTTGTTTTTCCTTGTTTGTTTGTTTGCTTATTTTTTGCTTTAACAGAACCCAAATTGCCTTAAATTTCTCTGACTAAGACTGTGTTTTTGTCTGGATTTAAAAATAGATCAAAAATTAATTTCAAAATATTTCAACACATTCTCGTGAAAAAAATCATATAATTAGATTAATCAAAAAGACAACTTTAAGAAATGCCACAGTGTGTGACTCATATGAAGGTGAGTGTCTGGAATAGTTTATCTCAGTTTCTAATTCTTATTAGGCTACCAGAGGAAATAAAATATATACTTCTCGAAGCACCTAATGGATTCCATACCTTCTATTCCAAAAGAATTTTCTCTTTCAAGAGTAACTATGGTCTCCCGTAGCAAATGGTTAAATCCACAATCATTCAATTTTTTAAAACTCATTTCCCTATAGTGTACATTTCAATTTAGTCATATAAAATATAATAGGTATTTTGTATCCAGAATGTTTGAAAAACAGACTCCAATTGCCAGCTATTCAAAGACTAGGCAAGAGTAACAATTTCGTTTATAATTCTGTGGCAATAATATTTTTTTCAATCAGCTTTCTGCAATGATTTCCTTTTTTAATCCTCAAAACAGTACAATAATTATATTAGAAAGTCCTACCCTGAATATTTTGAGATTCACACCAATGTGCACAACCTGTTTACACATTGTATATGACGCTGGACAAGTTCTGCTAGCATCTGGTAATCAGGAGACATAAAGAAGTTGTTTGCATCGTTGATGTCTCTGTTATGTTTGACAGTCTGGAGTAGTCTGTGGCTCTTCTAACAGTACTCTTTTAAAATTCATAAAACAAAAAGAAATTGAATAAGTAAAATTGTAAACAAAGTCAGCCATAACAAAATTGCTATTGAAGTGTTAAAGGAGAATTTATGATATGATAAGATATGGGTTTAAAAAATACAAAGCATTAAGTAAAAGGTCTAGTGGGTACTCCTTAGTAGCATCATTTTAACATGCTAATAAGTAGAAATAGCATTTGGGGTACCCGCAACAATCCAAATGTGATTTTTAATTGTCCATGAGTTCTGACACTGACAAGGTCAAAGGCCTACATGAGTGATTTTTGGAAATTTTAACTTTAAGCCACAGAAAAATAAAAACATAATGTGTCCTCATATGTAAGCTTTAAAATGCCCTTAAACTTTATCCATCGGATGATCTCAAAGAGACTTTCCAGCAAAGACATTGTCAGACTCGATAAAGAGTTCTTCTGCACAGCTTAGCTCCTGTCTGTGCAAAGTGTAGTTCATGGGCCATCGATACCACCTACCTGGGAGCCTTAGACATGTAGACCCTCAGGACTCCCTTCAAATCTCCCAAGCCCACATCTGAATGTTTGTGAGGTTCCCCAGGTGGCTCTGTGTACACATCACTGTCTGAGAAGTGTCACTTTACTTTGAAAGGTTCCACCTGTCTGGGTACATCTTAGCTTCCGTCCAACCAAGATATGTCAGATGTCAGAGAGCTAAAAGAAAGTCTTCAATCTTAAAAATAAATAAATAAATAAATAAAACTTGTGCTTAGACCTAAGTCTACCTACCAGTGAGAAGAATCATGCTCTTAGATTCTTGGCAGAGTGGAGTGGAGCCTTTCAGCTGGGAGTTACTGAAGGATCAATAACTGATTGGCTTTAGGTTGTTTTGAAACACCAAAGAGCCACAGGGAGAAAATTTGAGACATGCTTTGAAAAGTAGGCGGGGAATGATAAAAGTCTGACTGTGTAAGCAGGCCAGAGGAATTGTCCATATTTAACTATAGTGAATACAAGCAAAGTTTGTGCTCCACGCTTGTGTTTGAGCACCACAGTTTATGGTTTTGTGAAGATGTGGTTTCCACTGTTACGGAGAGAGTATTATAGGGCTGAAAAATATTAGGCAGAATTAAAGTTTGTTTTCAGTCCTGAGGATTGAACCCAATACTTGCACAAATTATATGAGTCTTCCTTTTATTTCTTTATTTTGAGACAAGTCTCACCAAATTGCCGTGGATCAGGTTGAACTCACACAGTGGCCCAGACAGGACTTGGACAAGCATTCCTTCTACCTTAGCCTGCTGAGAAGTTGGGGTTACAGGCCCCATCAGGCCCAACTCTAACTTCTAAAATGTTTACTATTATTATTATTATCATCATTATTATTAGTGTGTGTGTTTGTGTGTGTGTGTGTGTGTGTGTGTGTGTGTATACGATGTATATCAGGAGTGGATGTATCACAGCAAGTATGTGGAAGACAGAGGACAACTTTGGAATCAACTCTCCTTGCATCTTTACATGTGTTTGGGGAAGGGACTCAGGTCCTTAACTTTACATGGCAAGTATCTTTACCCACTGAGGTTCATCTATCTCCCTGGCCCCCCAATTTGAAAGGAAAGCAGTCATAACTATGCCTGAAAGTGAAACTCCCATAGGAGTTTCAGGGCAGTATACATTCCTTGGGAGCCTATTTTACACCAGGTACTGAGAATTAAGAAATGAATACAACACTGTCCTTAGCATAAATGAGCTGTTGGATTTTTTTTCTGGGAACCATGAAACCATGGCAATAAATTAGGCTCTACAATGGAAGCACACAGGATGTCACACTGGGGTGGTAAAGAGCTACAGTACACTGTCTGATTCAACTAGTCACTGCTTTGTTCAACTACATTTATTGGGACATTACTCAAGGCCACACACTAGTCTTTGTAGCTGAGTACAGAATGCTGACATTGGAAATTGTAATATGTTTCCAGATTGAAATCATCCTGTACTTCATAGGCCCTACTTGGGAGTTCTTAACACTCAGACAAGTAGAAAATACTAAACTATTTTTCTGGAAGTTATTGATTTGATTTGAAGATTAAGATAATTGCTCTTGGGATAGGCATAAATGTTAGCCAAAGAAGGAGCATCGGTGGACATTTGAAGATTGGATTTGGAATAGCCATACTTATGAAGTTGTCTGCAGTTATGAAATTCTCTCATGTGTTTCCTGTTCATAAGCATGTAGTCAAATATCTGGTCTGTGTAGGAATGTTATAGTTTGACAGTTTTTTTTTTTTTATTCAGTAGTGATTTTTTTGAGTATTTTTTTTTCTTTAATTTACTGTCAGCACTATAACACCTTTCTATTGTTACTTTGCAGCTTTGGACACTTGTCTTGATCTTATGGCCAGTCATTATTTTCATAATTCTGGCTATTACCCGGACAAAATTTCCACCAACAGCAAAACCAACTTGTAAGTAAATGACTGTTTGCTTCTCTAATGTTTGTAGTTTACCAAAAACTTCTTTAGTGTCATGTTAGTGCTCCATTCTAAACTTAAAGTTTTCAAGTAGCATTTCCTCTTCGCAGAAGCTGCATAAAGAGTTTGAGTGGTTTTTCCCTCCTAGTTCTCCAAATCAAAAGTAGACTCAAATCAAAAAGGGTTGTGGGGTAGGGGGAAGAACACAAGAAATTGGAATGATAAGGTACAAACAGGGGATGGAGGAGGAATTGGAGAGGCAGGAATGGGAAGGTGATAAAAACACAGTCTATACACATTTGAAATTCCCAAGCAACAAAAGCATTGAACCAGAGCCAGACATGTTGATACATGTTTATAATCCCAGCACTTGGATGTCTGAGACAGGAGAATTTTGAGTTACATGTCAGCCCAGGCTTCACAACCAGACATTATCTCAAGGGAGAGAAGTAACAGTGCAGTTCTGTACGTATAAAAGTTATCTAGAAAAACATAGAGCACATAGAGGAGAGAATGAGCTTAAACCTTCCTGATTTATCTACATCACAAGCCTTGCCATGGCACGATAACACAAGGCAACAACTGTAGGCTCTGGCATTCTTTTACTCCGGTAGTAGAAAACACAGATTCGTATTTGATCAACTGAACAAATAAATAAACGCTTCTGCTCTTCACTGCTGAGAGCTGAGCCATGTAAACATGTCAAGGGATTTCGTTTGAAAGAAGGCTGCTTCCCAATTAGGGCTGTTTCACATCTATGAAGTCACTGCCCAGTTACAAAGTTGGCAGACTGCCTAACTCACTCCATTATTTTCTTTTGGATCTGATGCAGAGATGTAGGAAGGACTTGGGTAGTCCTGAACATCAGACAGAGAGAGCTTTGAGCCTCAGTTGTTTGGCCAGTGCCGCTGTCAGTATATTGCTGTTGTAATTTCTCTTGAGAAATGGTTTTCTTAGTTTAGGAGTAAGTGACTAGTCAGATGTTTCAAAGCACCAGCCTCCTAAAAAAGATCCATATAAAACAACTTTATAAAACCAACGTCAAATGATTATGACAATTGGCAGTGCACCAGAATACAGTGCGGAATTATTTTTTGAAGAGTAACAGTAACACACCACTGACTTTTAAATAGAGTGATTTTCAGTCACCTAGTCACAAGAAATAGGATGAGAACTTTAATCATGCATAGTAGGATAATCCAGAAAATATCAATTCAGCTAGTGTGAAGCATTTAAACTCTTACACCTGAATAGCACCCTTTTGTTTTCTGAAGGACTTTTCCATAAGTCATTATATAAGGTCGTCAAAGAGAATTTAGTAAGTTGTTATTAAAACATTATACTTTCATTTTTTGTGTGTTGTGTATGCATTAGTTCTTTGTAACAAATTTATTGTGTATTTAATGACTTGTATATTATATAGGTATGCTATACATAACATATACATGTTAAGTGTATATGTAATTACATTTAATATAATGTATTTGTATACATATAAATAATAGAATGTATATTATATGGTAGGCTATAGCAATAGAACAGTTATTGTATAAGCAGGACAATGGAACTCAAGATATTCTCATTTAAGATGTTGTGAATTGATTCCCTGATAGTGTCTGGAGGTTACTGGAGCCCTTCAACCCACCTTCTCCAATTTCTTATTTTTGAAGATTTTCCACCCAGTTACCTAACATTCTCTTGTGAAACTTTCAGGAGACAAATGTAAAGGTTTGGGAATGAACGGTCTTAAACTAACTGGTGCTACCTGATAGGAGTTAGAGGCTCATTTAGGAAATGATACAGAGGTTTCAGCATCCCAGGAAGCTGGAAAGAAACAAGGAAGAGTGAGGGGAGCCTCCAGGCCTATTCTGGAGGGTTCTGAGAGAAACAGTATCAGAGATGAGATGAGATGAGAAGCCATTGTAATATGTAACTACTACACACTGTAGTAATAAGTCCTGTCTGAAGGTAGAGAAATTACAGGAGAATTCAAACACTGAACATGTGTTTGCTAGCCTCTTAGACAACATACACCTTGTCAAAAAAGAAGTAGCTGATTGGTTTGCTCTCATGACCAGAAAGGAACCTGTTCGTGTTATATATGAGACCTCAGAACCCAGAGAGATTCCTGTTTGCCAAAATTCAGTCATGTGTACACAAGAGAAAGGTATTGGAAACTGGTTGTCTGTGCTTGTTCTTTGTTTTGGAGATTTGGAGCCTACATTAAATCTCTTAAACAATCCTTTCTAGATCTTCCTAAATAAGACTCAAAGAAAACTGTGTTCAGGTTTTCAACTGATAATTCATAAAGTATAAAGCACAATTATACTATTGAAAGTGTTGTTCTGGGGAGCAAATAAGAGAGCCTGAGACTAGTGTAGAAGGAGTGGCCCATCCAATCCCCACCCTCACCACCCGACAGTGAAAAACAGAACTCGTCAGTGACAGTGTAGGTTTAGGTACTTATGTTCTTGTTTTAGTTGTCCTTGGTTTGGGTCTCACATTCATTTATAATATTGAACAATCAAAACTGGCTAATAGAAAATAATAATAAATAGTTATTGATCTCATACTTTGGAGACAGGCCCTCAGGGCTATGATGACTGGATTATTCATTTCATAATTGAGAAAGCTGATCACATAGAAGTCAAGAAACAAGTAAGATTTCACAGTAATGAGTGGTGATATCTGACCTAGGTGGTCTGGCTCTAGATGTACATTAAGCTACTGAAAAATCAATCCATCCGTCTGTCTGTCTGTGTCTGTCTGTCTTTCTGCCTTCCTTCCTTCTCCCCTCCTTTCCCTTCCTTCCTTCCTTCCTTCCTTCCTTCCTTCCTTCCTTCCTTCCTTCCTTCCTTTCTTCCTTTTTTCCTTTCCTTCTGCTTCTCCAAGATAGGGTTTCTCTGAGCAGCCCTGGCAGTCCTGGAACTTACTCTGTAGTTCTCAGGCTGGCCTGAAAGTCACAGAGAGCCATCTGCCTCTGCCTCCTAATTGTCGGGACTAAAGTCGTGCACCACCACCACCCGGCTACTCATAATTCTTACCTCTAGTAGTTAGTGCTTGGTTTTCATATTCACATCATGTTTGTCAGTAAGAGAGGACTAAATATCAAGGGTTAAAAATATAAGCACTTCTGTCACAAAATCAAGACATATAGAGAAAGTCATTGTGATTGGCATCTCAGCGTCTTCCTTGATATTAATATTCAGTGTAGCAGGCACTGACTCACTGTGTGTCACTGCGGCTATAGTATCACAGAAATCAGATCCTGTTTTAAAGAGGTAAAACCCTTTCTGGGCTACACTACTGGTTGGGCAATTGCATAATAAAGATGAGGCATTAGACTACACCCTTTGATGAAACTTGGTCATGATGAGTATGACATTTGTAATTCCATGGCCACACTCTGCTCTCAGAATAGCTTGGCAGACATGTAGGACTCTATAAACCTCTCAGAAAAAGATAATACATGACTCTCAAAAGACTCCCTCTGTACTACTGTTGATGGCTGGGCACCCCAAGAACTCCGACTTATTCTTGCTATCATCTGCCTCCTTCTCTGACTCTTTCATGTTGCAACAAACAGCTCTTGCATATTGCAAATCTCAGGGAGCGCAAACCTCCCAAGCTTGGTAGGCAGGCCCTGATGCCTCTCCTTCATTCCAACAGAAAGGGGCCATGGCGCTGACTTTGAAGTCGGTCCAACCTATTGCAATCTCCACATGCGGGAACCTGTCAAGAGATAAACTTCAAAGTGCAGACGCTACACTTAGAAGTAAATGAATCTCTCCAGCACACACTTGGATTAAGCTGAGCTATAATGTACCATGGAGTTTTCTTACTTTCTTATACATATACCAAAAAGGTCCAGGGCAGCTAGCTGCTGTGGGACTGTTGGTTAAGACCAATAGAATCCAGTCTTACTGAGACCAGTAGATACCAAAAAATAAAGTCCTGACTAACAAACCATCACATTTTCTTGTGTGTGGTTTTAATAAGCATTTTCAAGTAATTGAAAATATTGCTAAAAGCATGATGAGAAGTATATTGTACAAATATTACCACATACAGACTTAAACCCCAAATATATTAAAGCTAACATTTCCTAGTATACCCTCTTCCTTAGAAGGTAGCAAATTCATACCTTACAGGTTAGAATTTATAGGAGCTAGTACTAGGTAGAAGTTAATTGAACTATACCAGTCTATGCTATCATAAAGTTATGCTAAATTCTGTCCATCCAGATGTTACTTCACAGCTTGGATGAATGCAAGCTGAGCTAACCTTTCTAGCATGTGTTTTGACCACCAAAGCATACCTTTTATATTTACAGACACATGAAAAATAACAACAGAAAACATTTAATAGATACTACTATGTGGTAGATACTACTCTCAGTCCTGTGCTCATTTGATCTCAGTTAGCACATCACCTATTTGAGCTATATTAAAAGATAAAAATTCAGAAGCACACAAACATTAAGAACTCACCAATGCTCATGAGCCTGGATTTTACCTACTTTCTACCCACAGATGGCACATCTATCTAGCTTGTCTGTGCCAAACATCAAGAACCTGAGGTTTGCCCCAGTCTTTGATTTCTTCTTCCCACCATCTATCAGTACATCCATAGACTGGCAAGTGGCATCAATTGTTGTTTCTACCTGTCAGCAGGTCTAGGAAGCAATGGAGTGGGTGAGTGGGTAGGTGGGGAGTACCCTCTTAGAGACAAAGGGAAGAGGGAATGGAAAGGGAGGGAGGGCTTTGTGGAGAGGAGACTGGGAAGGGTGACAACATTTGAAATGTAAATAAATAAAATAATCAATAAAAAGAAGAAGAAAAATTTGATCAGTGGCAGGTCTGTGGGGTCTATGCAGGTTGCTTTAGCCTGATACCTGAATTGCTAAGAAGAAGCTATTGAGTCAATTTGTGTTGAAAGAGTCTATGAGGCATCTCTCAGGTGAGAGTTATGAAAGTCAGGGAGATGAGACATTTTTTTTCTGTTGAAATTGCCAGGGCCATTTTCACAAAAGGGAAATCTTGCATGTTTGTTAGATTCCAGGGTGTATATCTACTCTAGCAGTCACACAAGTCAGTAGAGCTGTTGAGGATTCAGAGTTCATCATTTGCTTACTGTCTTGATTGACTTAAAATGTATTGACTGAATGTGGCCATGATGGTGAACTCTTGTGTGTTTCTTCTGTTGGGAGGTTGGGTCTAGAGAAAATGAGAAGGAAAGTTGAAATTCTTGGTTACTTGGTTGTTCCCAGGATGGGAGGATTTTATTCTGGGAAGATCATGACTCAGCATGACTCATCATTTGTTGGGCATTGCCCCATCTAGTTTCTCCATTTGCATCTGTTTCAGCACCTCTAGTCAGTTTCTTGGCTTAGGAAATTTGAGTCATCTTGGACTTCTCTCTTTTATCACCTTCCATGACCTCCCATGAGCTCTCAGTCAGAATCTGTCTTATGAAATGTTGAGTTACCCATACATTTAAATCCTTCCTCTTTCCCTCTGACATCAAAACTGCATTGTCTCATGCTTGGATTGATCCCATGGCTGAGAGGGGTGGGGTCATATGCTATTTCTATCTTTTGCCATATATCCTAAAATAGTCTTTGTTCAAGACAGGATTTTCCCAACTTTGCCTGCTTACCATTCTGAGGTAGGATGCCTGTGCTTAAAGAGAAGATATCTGAATGGTCTCATTCTGTGTTCCTTCTTATTGGGCTGAATCTTTTACATCCTCAAGACTTATTAGGACATAAACTCATTCACATCTTGGCCTCTAACATTTTCTGATTACTTAAATTCTAATCACTTTCACTACACCTGTCATTGACATACTGACTTATAGTTTCATTTGCATGATTGACGACAACTTTAAGTCACTTATCACATAGGAAGTACATTGACAGCAGGGACCACCTCATAACATCACAGTAATGTCAGATACATCTCAGTTCCTAATGTGTTAGGGGTTGGTCTGGTGCTGCTATGTATTCAAATGCTAAATACTGGCCCCCAAGATCTGGTTGCTCCTCATGAGCAGATCCTCACTACACCAAGTGATACTATGTAAACCTTGCTTCCTAATGTAAAACTATTGGTTAAAATAAAGGGGTTACAGCCAGTTAGTGGGGAGAAAAGAAAAGGTGTGGCTTCAGTCACTGAGCTTGGGGGTGGGATGAAGGTAGGAGAGAGAAAGAAGGAGAGAGGAGAATAATGGGAGAAGAAGACAAAGAGAACAGGAGGCCTCCATTAGACAGGATTGACCATGTGCCAAGCATGTGACCAAGTGATATGCAACCCCCAGGATGGATTTCTGGAGCAGAAGTAACCGCAGGGTAAGATGTAGTCAGCAAGTATTTGAAAAACACAGCTGGAAATTAACAGTCTAGCAAATAAAAATATAGATTGGAGGGGGGCAATCTCCTAGTAATTGTACTAAATCTAAATAAATAAGTCATACCCCGAGTCTCATTCATTTGGAAAATAACTGGGATGTTAATAATTTAATTATTCTACAATGGCACCCAGTATGAAGAACAAATGGGAATCCAACAAACCAAAGATGGTACAAGTTAGAAGATTGTTATCGGAGACTGGGTTGTATCCTCTCAAATGAGGATAAAAAACAGTCTTGTATGAATTCATAGTGACCAACAGCTTGTTTGGCTTTGATTCTTACTTCCCAGATATGAATGAATGTGACTATGCTATCAGAAAAAGAGGAGGGACATAGGAGAGATTGGCAGGGAGGAAAGCATGTAATTCTATGTCTTAATTTTAAACATTAAAATTAGAGAAATAGAGAACTAATAAAGAAAAATTAAAATACCAAAAATATCTATAGTGCTTACATTGAAGATGGAAAACAGAGTTCCATTACTCATCCCAAACTAGATCTGCCTTGACATTTCCATCACAAATATTTAGAAATTCTAAATTCATAGGAGACATTAACATTTTTTTTTTTTTATATAGGAGAGTTAACAACCAGTACGTTGCTTAAAAAAATTTCAGAAAATTCAGGAATAGTCTCTAAATTCCATACTCAGTCTCTAATTCTTAAGACTACAGTTAATGGTCATTTTGCAAACAGTACTGACACTTTCCATGACAACATGACTTGGAATTCTGGGAGACACATAGAGACAAGGTGGAGATGACCCTGGACCCTGCTTCTCTTGGAGGTCTTCTCAGAGCTGTTGGGAGTAAGCAAGAAGAAGTTATTGTGAGCTGAGCTCTACCCCACTCCTCGCCAGCCTGCTGCGGCTCTTGTCAGGTGCTCATTTCTCCCTGATGCCAGACAATGTGATGAAAAGATTTCCTAGCTCATGTTCTCTTGAGTTAAGAACACAGAGTTATTGTTGTTCATCCTAAGGGGCTGCAAACCCCTCAGCTCCATAGGTCCTTTCTCTAACTCCTTCATT
>NW_022196896.1:97394793-97402797 GCF_008632895.1 Mastomys coucha | reverse complement strand
TGCAAATTCGATCATCAATAAGAGGAGAGGACCTCGGCCCTGTGAAGGTTCTGTGCCCCAGTGTAGGGAAATGCCAGGGCCTATAAGTGGGAGAAGGTGGGGTGGCAGGCATGGGGAGAGGGGAGGCAACAGAGGTTTGTTCTTGTTGTTTTTGTTTGTTTGTTTGTTTTTTTGGAGGGGAAACTGGGAAAGGAGAAATTTACGTGTAAATAAAGAAAATATATATATAAAAAAAGAATACAGAGTTACATCAGACAACCAGAAATGCCTTTGAAGTATAGGAGAAGTTGGTTCATCTAGGAGAGACTCAGGATAATGAACAGGTGTTGATCGTATCAATGGGCTTGTCTTATTTTTATTCTATCCATTCCATATCATCCCCACTTTGAGAGCTTTGCCTGACAAACTTCCCAGCATGCTCCACTCAAGTTTGGTATGACGGCCACCCATATCTTCTCATTCTCATTCCTTTATCTTCTTCTTCCTTCAAAATAAACAGAGACCCTCCTGTTTACTCTCACATAGGAAACACGAGTGTCCATATCTATAGGTGAGAGTAACTGAGTAATTATTTTATGCTCTTATGAGAGTAATCACATCACTTCCTGAAGTTGCCAATCTCAATTGATACTCAAGATCCAGAGTTAAGGATATCTACCTAATTCTCCTTCACTCACTGGGGAGCCGACAGTCTGGACCCGCTCATGGATGAGGGATCAGTGACACAGTTGGTTGACACATCTTCCCAAGTGACTGTTCATTAAAACTTGCTTCTAAGCATCACTCAGGAGATCTGGCCTACCAGACTTTAGTCATCCGTGATACTCTTGCTGTTTAAGTTTTTCATTGTTTCTGAATAGGTCACATCATGTCCTAAGTCTTTGATAAATGAACCCATGTATTTTTAGAGTGAAATAACTCATGTGGAAGAAATGTCACAGCGCACACTGTTCTCTTTCTCTCTGGTCAGTTGGAATTCCATTGTGGATTAATATAAGAATGCCCTATAACATTTTCACATTTTGACACACTTATTTTGGTTACACACTTGTATAATTATAATCGGAATAGAATTGCTATTATTGCAAGAGGCAATGTAGAGGTTGAAATCACAGATTCAGTTGAGATTGCCTGTTTAAACGTATTTTGGAGAAGTCTATCAGCTGCTGTGAGCAGTTCCCAGTTCTGATCCTCTCTCCATTCCATATCACTTCCACTTTGAGTGATACTGTATAATGATGTATAGTTTATGGAGTCACTGTGTAAATTGAACACGTTAACAATTCCTAAATACTTAAGTGCTTGATCTTGAGGTACAACAGCTTTAGTTATGGATATTATTATTTTTGTAATGTTATATGAAGAAACAAGCATCAGTTACTGAACACTGGTCATTTTTGACAGATGAGGTAGAAGTGATTGAAATTTCCCAACACATATTCGTGCCGTCATCATATATTTAAAGGGTGCTTGTTAGGTATCTGGAGCACGCCTGTAGTAAGTACATTAGAAATGCTAAGTACATTAGCTACGCTCATTCCACAGTGTAGGTAGGTCCAGGAGCAAAGGCACCACATGAAACTCAACTGGTGACTTTGCCTAGGATCTGGACTGGGGTGCAGCAGGGCAGAGGCAGCTCAAATCCATACATTTGGCAAAAAGCTTGGGATTCGAGATCAACTCTATTTTAACCCAATTACTTTAGAAATTAATGCAAGAACTCAATAATGACAGAAGTATCAGCATTTAAAGTGAAATCAGAGTCACCATTAACAGTTTCTGGTTTGCTGAAGGCTCTACTGTAGCCCCCACATGGCTCAATGCAGAACACCCAAAACAGCCTTGTGGTAGCTGGGTCTCAGCAGGATGCTTACAGGACTGTGGGAGTCTGTGAGGTGGAGACTGAAAACCTTTACATCCCTGACAGACACCAGCTGATATGGGTGGGGACACAGGGCAGGAATTCCAAAGCTATTGTCTAAGGAAGGTGCTTATTAAAAGTGGAGGTGATGGAACTAAAAGTATTCATCTTTTTTTTTCCTTTGGAAGGGAGTAGGAAGCCAGTGGATTTTTTTTTAAATCTGAATTTATTTTATTTTATATCATGTGTGTATTTTTCTGCCCAAGCCTGTTGATAAATTAAATAATTAAATAATTATATTTGTATTGTAAAATGCGGAAGTCCTGCATTTCTCTAAAGAGAAAGATTGTTATCATTTCACTAAACTGTTTCTGACAAAACACACAGCATACATACACACTCTCACACATGCATACACACAGTCACACATTCATATGCACACTGTCATACATGCATACCCACACTCATGCACATGAATATACACTCTCACAATACATACACAAATTCTCACACATGTATATCCACTCTCAGAATGCATATATACACTCTCATACAAGCATATACACATACTCTCACATATGCATATACACTCTCACACATGCATATACACACTCACACATGCATATATACACACTCAAACATGTATGCACAAACTCTCACTCATGCATACACATACACATGCATATGCATATACACACTCACACATGTATACACACACTTTCACACATGTATACATACACTCTCACACATGCATATGCACACACTCTCACACATGTATACACACACTCTCACATATGCATATACCCACATGCATACACACAAAGCCATCTTCAGATCACAAGACTCAGATGTCCTGTCACATCAGAAGGGGACATGGCCCAGAAGTGTAGGTACAGGTGACCCAGTTGGAAATAGAGTTCTAGTTTGGAAACTCCTTCAAAATCTCTTTGTTGGAAATGTTAGAGGTCGGCAATGTCTGTAGACTTCTCTTGCACAGTTATTTTTCCAGATTTTTTCTTAACACCCCTTTCTACTATCCTTCACTTTTATGTTTTTAAAATTCAGAGAATTATTCTTTATAACATAGAAGTTTTCCATACAAGACTAGTCATGCTTTCTAGCATAAAGCTATCTAAATGAAACTGATACAGTTTAAGATAGATGCAAGTTGAGGACCACACTAAGTAAAGGGAAAGAAAGGCGGGAGTTATGCACTCAATATTTTTCTTCTTTGTTTTCTTTTCTCTCAAAGAGTACTGCCAGGTTGGTGACAATGGATATAAATGTTCCAACGTCTTGAGCAGGTGTTCCTCCAGAATGATTTTGCAGTTAAGTTACATGTTCAGGGGGTCATGGTTTCACATGACAAAGCACCTCACACACTGGCAGATAACTCTGTGTTGCTCATCAAGAACAATGAGAAACATCCACATCTCCTTGCTATTTTGAAATGGCTGGCTTATATGGGAATAGTGTAGAGATGCCTCTAAAGATTGCTATCTCTAAGGATATGTGTCTTGTAAATAGGAGCCATCTATTCTCAAGTTGCTTATAATCTAATTTAAGAGTGAAGAAACACACACTGCCTGCCATTATAGCTTGAAAGTAAATAAGTTAAATATAACAGTATTTGGTATAGCCTTGTGCACATGATAGTCACTCAAATGTTTACCCATTAATTAATAGGACTATGCACTAAGGAGTTAAGTATCAATAATCAAGTAATGATCAAGCAGGGTTAACAATGAAGTCTACTGGAAGTTAAAAATAACACATCACTTAGAGTTAGGATAAAATTAAATCATGTTTGGGAGAGCATAAATATGCAAGAAGAAAAATTAAAAATTGTGGAGACAGGAGTTCTATAAGTAACTGGCTAATGAAAGAAAGAGTCATCTGACCAGAGTATGGTACCTTACTGGAAAGGAAAGAGGAAGGGTTAGGGTGGAGTTGGATCTTGTAGTGTTCTGAGCTCCAGACCTGGAAGTGTACATTTTATTCTATATTATGGACACAGTGGAGGTCTGTGGGCAGTTATTTAACTTTTCATGTCTCAATGTGGCCAACAAACTAAAGGAAACTACTAATAAGTTTTTCCTGCCCAAATCATTTGTATTAATATCTACATAAATGTTCCTATCGTTAACTAAGCAGACTACTTATTGCTCGACAATAGCATTCCCCCTCCACCCCCAAAATTCATGGCAGCAGGAATGAACTTGCCCACTGGTTCCCATGGATTAAAGATTGGGGAGTGACTTGGCTGTGGGTGTGGCTCAGAGTTTCTCATAATCTTGCATCAAGATTTTGGCGGGGGCTGCTGTGATCTCAAGATTTAACTGGGGCTGGATCTTTTTCTGAGGCAGATTGCGCCCATGACTGACATGCTGTTATTAGCTGTTGGTGGGTGGCCTTGGTTTCTCTCTAACAGTGTCCTCTCTTTGGGTTGCTCAAGGGTTCTCATACTTGGCAGCTGGATTTCCCCAGAGCTTGCAACCCAGGAGATAACCAGATAGAAACTTGGTGTTGTTGTTGTTTTTTAAAGATTTTTTTTTTTTTTTGCATATGAGAATATTCTTGCATGTATGTATGTGGACCATGTGTATGCCTGGTACTCTCAGAGGACAAAGGAGGGTGTCAGACCCCCTGGGACTGGAACTACAGATGCTCGTAAGCTGCACGTGTGGGTGCCAGGAACCACACCCTGGATCTTCTGCAGGAATACCAGTTGCTCGTAACATTGAGCCATCTCCTTTCTCCGGCTTCAACAACCTGGGCTTTTATGACTTAGCTTTACGAGACTCACTAACTTCCACATTCTCTAATACCACAGACAAGTTGCCAACCTTCATCCAGGGGCAAGTGAACAAGGCTCTGATCTTTGAAGAAAAAGTTCCGAAGATCCTAAGAACAGATTTTGCAAACACGCACTAATCAGGTTCAATGGTGTAGTAAGAAGACTTGCAAGTCTCCTGTGCTTGAGAACCGTGGCCTGCCGTGGCAGAACCCTCATTTGATTGCCTAATGTACAGGACAGTTCCTATACATTGAGGCCTTCATTACATAATTTTTGAACTATAACTATTTTATAGGAGAAGATATTTATTTTTTAGAGATGTTACCGACAGACCTCACCACGGGTGGAAGCCAAGACTTATGTCAGTTTTCCTGTGCACACCTGCTTTCCTCTCACTGTGATCTGTCAGATAGAATCACCCCGGCTATTAGATATGCTCACCTCGCTGTTGGGACAGCTAACAGAACCTCTCTCTGGAATACTTCCTGCTACTCCGTAGTCACCTCCCAAATATTTACTGAACAAATGGATGAATTTAGTGCAACAGTAACTGAGGCTAGTAGTAGAGAGAAGTCTGTTCAAATTCACTCACAGGTTGACGTGAAACAAAGACATACAGCTGGACATGCTTCCTTCTTATGTAAGGGACCATTCTGACATAGTCACTGAAAGGACATCATGATCCAAGTTCAGAAGTTACATGCTAAAAATACAAATGACAAGAAACTCCTGTATTTGGAGTTTTATGATGACTTCGAGGAAGGACTTTATAGCAAATGAATTTATATCATAACAACATTATTTTAGGCACAGTTAATAACAATAACAACTACCACCACCATTAACATCACCATCATCTTGAGACAGGATCTTACCATGTAGCATTAGCTGTCCTGGAGTTTGCTATATAGACCAGGCTGGCCTTGAACTCACAGAAATCCACCTACCTCTGTTTTCTGAATGCTGTCTAAAGGTATGCATCACTGTGTCTTACTAGACACAGCCTTATTAAGAGTAGAAGTGGGGTGTGTGGTGTGTGCACGTGTGTGCACGTGTGTGTGTACATGTAGGGATCTAACAAGTGCAAGCAGCTGGAACTCCTCTGGGAGAGTCATTTGCTTTGACATTTAACCCACAAAGGAAACCAGATGAATTAGGGGACCAGATGCTATGCTTTGGCTCTCATATACCTCTCTATGCAACTCGAACATGAATTATTATGGAAAAATTGTACTAAGATTGAACCTAACTACTGTGCAAACTTTCCTCACTGTGAATCCTGTTTGCTTTAATATGATGTCTCTAGGGTTTATTTTTAAGTAGAGTTCAAAAATTGAGAGGGTAAAGTACACAATTTTGTGACCTGGATTATATTCCTTCCAACGGCAGACCAAAAGCTGAAGTTTAATATCATCATTTTGTTGGTATATATTTAGTTTGATGTGGAAATCTTGCGTTAAATGTGTAATCCATAAGGTAAGCCACAGAAACAAGCGCAGTGCAGAGACAGGCTGTTTGCCATTATTATCAAAGCCGTGTTAGCACAGGTCATGTAGCCAAGCATCCTGAACAAGCAGTGATCAAATTTCTGAAATGGGTATTAAACTTCAGCTCAACTAAAGCCTAAAGCAAATGAACAAGAATGGGATTAGACTCATTTGAAGCACCAAGAAGGATGCTTAAAATATTAGAGTCATGATTGCAATACACCTTTTATGACATAGATTTCCATATACGTTAATGTGGATGCCAACATTAATGTTAATGTCAACATTCAACTACTCTCTATTTGTGTGTATGTGTGTGCCATTGTGGTGTGTGTTTCTGTGTGTGTGTGTGTGTGTGTGTGTGTGTGTGTGTGTGTGTACACTATGTATGTGCCAACAACTGTGGAGGCCAGAAGAGGGTATTAGATCCTCTGGAATCATGGAAATTTGATGTGGGTGTTGGAGTCTGAACTGGGGTCCTCTGGAAGAGCAACAAGTACTCCTAACCACTGGAGTATCTCCACAGCCTCCATTCAGCTACTTAACAAAACACTCTTCTGTTGTGGTGTTATGTGGGGTCTGAAGGAGAGCATAGAGTTCTTAGATGAAAATGTCTATAGTCAGTTCTGGCTAAATCTAAAATCCATCATCTACTGCATCACTAACTCTAACAGCAGGAGCAAAGAACCAAAACGTCACTGAGATTTAAAACAACAACAATGATATCTTTCAGGCTCAAGAAGTTAGGCAAAGCTTAATATTGGGAAGAAGACTTGGGGAACAGTGATAGTTGGGTTCTCATGGAGGTGAATAAGGTTTTCCAAGGAAGGAAAGGAGATGAACCCAAATCATGATGGCGAGGATGTAGAGTGACTAGAGTTGTCTCTTAGGGTTGATTTCTTTACTCTTTTCCACCCATCCCTTATAGCTATAACAACCTGAATATATGTGGGATTTATTTAATATGTATTTCTCTGCTTTCTCCTTAACAAGGTCTATGCCGAAGGATCTTTCTTGCCGTAATACATCATCCGTGTTTATTTAGATGTCACAGGACAATCATGCAGCCTGATTCCATTAGATACCAGCAGGAAACACATTTGTATGTGTAAGATAGGACCAAGTGATCAAAATCTTAGCTACTAGAATAAAGATACTAGGATACATTTATCTAAGGACACAGCAATAAGATCTGGCATTATATACGTATTACTCAGATCTGATGAGAAGACTGGATCAGGATAAGGAAAGGCCAGAGCAAAAGCATAATCATGCATTTTATCTGATTTATAAAAATCAGTGGGCACTCTCACTAATACAAACTGGGAGATAAAAGTGTCAAAAATGGGTAAGAGCTCTCTATCCTGGGGAGAGAGCTGTGCTAGAATACGGTGGAGATTGGGTTGAGGACAAGGGGATCAGAAGTAATGAAAACGTTTTCCTGGGGTTTGACCCAAGAGTGTGAGAAATAAAACATAAACAATCATAGCAACGTTCTTGTGTACTATTGTCTTTCAGTTCTTGTAATAATCCTGAGGGACTCAATATTGTAGTTTCCATTGTACTGAGCAAGTCAGGATTCGTTTTTTTTTTTTTTTTTTTTTTTTTTTTTTTTTTTTTTTTTTGAGGGGGGGAGGAAAATAATGTTTATTCAGTTTATATATCTACATTGCTGTTCATCACCAAAGGAAGTCAGGACTGGAACTCAAGCAGGTCAGAAAGCAGGAGCTGATGCAGAGGCCATGGAGGGATGTGAATCACTGGCTTGCTTCCCTTGGCTTGTTCAGCTTGCTTTCTTTCCTTCCTTCCTTCTTTCTTTCTTTCTTTCTTTCTTTCTTTCTTTCTTTCTTTCTTTCTTT
>NW_022196896.1:97383408-97394695 GCF_008632895.1 Mastomys coucha | reverse complement strand
GTGGTTGAGACCCTGGGAGCTCTGAGGGTACTAGTTAGTTCATATTGTTGTTCATCCTAAGGGGCTGTTCCGTAGGTCCTTTCTCTAACTCCTTCATTGGGGACCCTGTACTCAGTTCAATGAATGGCTGTGAGCCTCTACATCTGTATTAGTCAGGCAAGTCAGGATTCTAAAAGTAGAAAGTATAAGGTACTTGTCAAACCCTGAGCGCTTGATCACAGCACTCACATTGACATTTGTGACCTTGGCAAATCATTGGACTTTGGAGAGAACCAGACTCTCCCCCTCAAGCCTTGCAGGGGATAGTCCTTAAATAAGGGATTACGACCAAGGAAACAGCATCTAATATGATAATTCATGTCATACAAAAAAGGAGGCCTACAACTGATCTGTACATACAGTAAGCGTTCAGTAAGGGATTAACGTGAGTGTCCTAGATTTGACAGGTAGGAAATAGTAAGCTTCTGCTTTGGATAATATTCCTTTGATGAATTCATTATATATGGTATGTAGGATAATGTCACAGGTGTAGAGACTTGGGATGATAATTGTTTATTACCCACAGGCTCTTCCCCTATTTTAAAACTTATTTATTTTTGTAAATCATGCCCCCAAACGATCACTGATCCAGTGCTTAAAGAAAAAAGAACTTGTTTCTTACTTTAAGTCGACCAATCTGTGTTATCCTAAGATTTTAGAAAACACACAAATTGTTCTTCGATTTCTCTACTCGTGTACCAGATAATATAAGTGCAACTGTGCCAAGAATTCTGAATAAGAACTCTCTTAATTCCAAATTAGTATTGCTAGAAGGAATAAACCTGTACCACAGCTGAAGCGAATCCATCTGAGATCAGGGTGTTAATCTGCGTTGGTTATTTCTGTCTTATGTCCCAGGTTCCGTATTTGAAAGTGGAGATTTGAAGTTCCAAAGCTTTCTCTTAGGGCTCTGACCATGATTCAATACTTTTCTCTTGACAATGTCTCAGGCTTTGCTACTCTTTAGCAGATAAACTCAATAAATGTTTGTTGAATGTTTGGACAGACAAATAGATGGATGGACAGACAGATGTAGGAATAATTTGTGGAATGCTGAAGTCAATGTGTCAATAAAGTTTAAGAAAAAAAAAATCTTGATTTCTCTTTCACCCCAAAGCTGGTTGAGGAGCTGTGATGTTCTACTCCCTCATTCAGCAACATTATGATTGATGTAAAATCAACCTGAGATTGGACAGAATTTTCTCTACAAAAAAGGATGTCTCCATCCTCATTTTCCTTTCCTTAATAAAATCAATTTCACCCCTTCCCATTTATTAAAATCATGATTTGAACTGATGACAAATGCCTCTATGAGAAGCCTCTGACAGCTTCATTTCCAATCCTCCAGTCAACCCATAAAGAATGAATCAAATCCCACTTACTTCTAGCTCTTGTGACCCAATGGCTTTCCATTAGGTTAGACTAACTTCTCTGCAATTCCTAAGGAAAAATAATTAAGGATATATGGGTTTGTTACAAATATTCAACACACTTAATGATAAACCCTTTATCTTCCTTTACCCTAAACTGAATGACGCCAGGGACAGCTCCACAACACACTGAATCATCCTGAACAGAAACTGACATCCAGACTTTCTCCATCCTTCAGTCACCACATCTGTCAGTTTATCCTTCTAAATGTCACTTGTCCATTTCTGCTGCCACTGCCTCCATTCACATCTTAATCCTGTCTATCTGTCACAGTATAGTGACATTTTGTCTAGTTTCCATGCCTTAATTTAGGCTTCTTCTATTGACCTTTTATACTAATGACAATTATGTTCCTAAACTCAAATCTCCAAATAATGTTTACATGCCTAATTGCTTTCCGAATCAACATGGCTGTCAGGTGCCATCATAGACCACTCTAGACCTTCCATGAATGGACCATCTCTTTTGACAATCCCCTCCCTGTCATAGCTGCATATGTCACATCAGTCACCTAAATAAAGAAAAGGCTGCCCTGATACTATAAATGGGATCTAGAATATTCAGCTGTATGCAGCACAGTAGCCTATTTTGCAAAGATAATGAAATGACCAGGTGAGCCAATTGCTTTACATCTGAATTCAAGCTAGTGCATTATCATGGGGTTCCATTCTACTTCAGGCTTCTCCAGGGTTTTCTTACATTCATGCCTCTGCATATATTATTTTTCCCCTTCCTTGTCATTTGCTCAGTTGTCTGCAACTTGCCCTTCAAAACTCCCAGCAGGCACTGTTTTCTCTAATGCCTGCCTCCAGCCCACCCTATTCTGTGACACCAAATGGTACTGAGCCCAGATTTCATACTTTATGTACCAATGGATACAACTCTACCATTACACACACATTATATCAATGGCAATAGTTTACGTACATCCTTGTACCTTTATCTTCCTGAACTTCACGACAACCATTGTGCAACCTATTCTGCTTGTAAGTGTGTTGACATCTGTGATCCACATGGAAACTGAAGATCTGTATATATAGTAAACTTGAAAGCAAGCATTCAGCAGCGCTTTGCTGCCTATTTAGCATACCCCAGGCCAATCTGCCCATTCATGATTGATTATTAGGCTCTTCTCTACAGATGAGAAACTAGCTGCTAATTTAAGAAAGATGAGCTGTGTGAGTCTCACCCCCCCAACCCAGTCTTGTTGGCAGTCTGTATATTTACAGTGAAAACAAGCTTCAGATTGTCACACAATGAAAACATTCATTAACTAGTATTCACAAAGGCAGTCACATGATGCTCTTCTAGAAGTTGAATGAAGTCCCAGATCCACGCCTTGTAGGCGTTCAAACAAAGTCATTGATGGCAAAGTGTAGCAAAGACCTGTACAGTAGTCTCCTGGCAGCAGAGAGCCTCAGCTCTAGGATTTTCCTCATACTACACATGTTCTAGAGTATCCTAGACCTCTGGGCTTGCTGGGACTTAAGACATTGTCTATGCATTGGTGGAAAGGCCTTTACACCACTTATTAGCCTGTACACCACTTATTTCACTGATAAGAACTTCTGTTTCACCCTTCTGGAGATGAAAACAATTTAGAGCTGACTGAAGTCCAGGTAGGAGAAGCATTTCCTGGCAAAGTACCACCCTAGCTCACTTTGAGTTAGACTTAACTATCCCTGCATGTCTATCTTTCTGATTTGGGAGCTTCAACCATTCCCTGTGGGTTGCAAGCTCCAATTAACTAGAAAGTTCACTAAGAGTTGCTAGCTTGTAGATTTAAATTAACTAATGCATCTAGTCCACTGCACGTGAGTCATTGTAAAATAAAGTTAGCTGTGTTTTAGATCCTCTAACCAGGCAGGATGGGTGCTTGCCAACTCCCTACTAAAGATGAGCCATTGAAAATGCGCCTGACAGCAGAGGACCATGACAAGGATACTGGATTAGCAGAACAAAGACTTTTCTCCTGAGGCTTAAATCCATTTAATATTTCCCATTCTTCTTTCTCTCCCAGGGATCACTCTGTTAGGATCACTCTCTCCGGGTTCTGCCTTCTATCTTCCACCACCGTGTGCTGCCTTTTATGCTTTACAGAACTACCACATGCTGGTCTTACCACATTTGGGGTCTGTCAATTACTTGCCTTCCCTAATTTATGTGTTTAATGTCCTTGTGGATGTAGACTGGGGCTTTATAGAATATTCTTGTTCTTCCAGGTTTCTTTTCCCCTCCCTTCTCTGCCTACTAGCTTGGTCATAGTTACTTATAAATATAATGAGCTGAAATGTCTATCATGAATTCATGATCATCCAAGTTACCAATGGGAGAATTTTACCCCCATGTGTATAAAGTTAAAATGAAGAAGATAAGAAATTACATATACAAGCAAATCAATTTAGGCAGGACTTGCTGAGATGAGTACAATTATTAAGGAAAAATTGTTTCAAGAATTAACAGTTTTTACCCCAAGACTATCTACTGTAAATAACTACTGTCAATCTTTCACATACAATATCCCATTTGATCTCCCAAATATTACTAAGTGAATATGTTATTACCTTTTGCCCCTGAAGAAAACAGTGCTCACAAGCAGCTGGGCAAGGTCATTCAATGGTAAGGCTTACATTCCAGGCCTGGGATAGCACCATATATGAGTCCATTATAACCCATTGCCAAAAGCACTTTCAAATCTTTATCCGGTTCACTTAATTTCAATTTGTCTTTAAAGCAATGACTGTCCAGTCCATGCAAGGTATGGGGAATACATTATAATTGAGATCTGAACTTTATAGCTCAGGCTTCGTTAGATGGGCACTTAACACCAAGCCCCCCATTCATTTGTTCTCCTGGCCACCGCACTGTAACTTTCTGAGTTCTTTCTCCAATCATATTATGACAGCTCTATATGTGGCACGATAGGCATAAAAAAGCCTTCTGAGAAAGGCAAATTGACCTTCACAGCTGTAACTATCCATAGGTTCCTGGGCTGAAATGAGCGTATCAGTCTTTATGCAGCTAGCGATTAATCAAGATGAGATGCTCCCAGTAACACGCCCTCTTCTGACCACTAAGGTTTCTATGTGTCCCTGAGAGCTGAAACATTTTTTATCTGTAGTACCACAGGTTACCTAAAGGCTATATTTTACCTTAACACCTGTAAATTTTGCTGTTTTTGTCTTTAAAGAATTATAGGAAAACAATTGTAGCTGTTTTTTTTTTAATTTATATCACATGACCCCCTAGAGTTGTGACTTGGACTGACACTCAGTTAAAAAAAAAAGGAGGGGGGTGTCATTGTGCTTACAGGTTCTGATATAACAAAGTATGGTCCATGTGTGAACACTGTCATCTGGAGTGCAGATGGAAAATGTGCTTTGTACAAAAGATGAAGGATAGAAATTTCATAATGACAAATAAGAAAACCACAAAGGGCAACCACAACAAACCAAGTTTCCATTTTGCTGCAGGTGTTTAAGGAAAAATATGCCTAAAATTTAGGCCTCATACACACTCAGTATGTGTGGTGGTTTGAAAGAGAATGCTGCCCCCCCAGGCTCACATGTTTGAACACTTGGTCCCCAGTTGATGGGACTGTTTGGGAAGGATTAGGAGGTGTGGCCTTGTTGGAATAAGTGTGTCACTGGGGTGGACTTTGAGGTTTCAAAAGCTCGTACCATCCCCAGGTGGTTCCTCTCTGCTTTGTGGTTGTTGTTCCGACATGTTCTCAGCCACTGCTCAACACCATGCCTACTTGCCTGATTGCATGTTTACCACTAGGGAAACAATAGACTCTAACCTTCTGGAACTATGAGCCCCCCAAATTAAATGCTTTCTTTTATAAGTTGCTTTGGTCACAGTGTGTTGTCATGGCAGGGGAAAGCAATTAATTCAGTATGCCATAGCCCAACCTTTGCCAAATATTCATAATATTTGTTATTTCGTGTGGGCTACTTGTCTTACTTCAGGTGAGCTGTGACTTTGATCCCATTGTCCCCAACAGTGCACCATGATGATGAAGTGCTCAGGACATCTAGTAAGCATCTACTAGCATTTCTAGACAGAGTGTAGAAAGCAGTCTTATGCTCATTCCAATGACAACAGGCTGTGATTAATTTTTTCCCTGTTCTGAAAAATTCTTTCCTCTTTGCTTATCATAAAAGAATAGTACTATAAAAATCTCTGATGCCAAATGCAATCAAGGCTTTGAGACCATGAAACACTCCCCGCTTGTCACCATTTCTCTTGTTGTGACTTCAAGCCTTCATTTGTCCTTTTGTTCATAACACTGACATCCAAACAACCCTCTCCAATGTCCCACTTGGAATAAAACCTTATGATCAGTTTCCCCCTTTCCTTATCAAACTTTGACATTTCACAGTCTATTGCTAAAGTCTTTCTTTTGTTTGGAGAGTCTAGGTGTTATGACTAGCAGCAGTATTCTCTATGTATATGCTGGCTAGCCAATAACTTAAATATATTGCTATGATTTAAATGCACAACCCTCTGAAGTATTATTGCTAACAGTCATAGCTGTCACATGGTTAAATTACGGGATGGGGGAGGGATGATTTTGAATCATGAATAACTTCCGTCAACTCTCAAATCACCCATTCACACACAATGATGAAATAGGGAAAATGTGAGGCTGGAGAGCACAAATCCTGCTTAAAGTTCCAGCGAGAGGCTGGAGAGATGGCTCAGTGGTTAAGAGCATTTGTTGACATCAGAGAGGGCTAAGATTCAGCTTCTGGCACATATATGGCAGCTTACAACCATCTGTAACTCCAGTTCCAGGGGATCTGATGTACTCTTCTGACCTATGAGGGCATGGTATATATGTGGTGCATAAAGAAGCAGGTACACATACACACACACATATACATACGTATAAATGAATGTAAGTAAACATCAAAAGTTCTAACACAATGACAAATACCATTGAGTTTTGTTACTTAACCCACGAACAAAGAAATGATGTTTATCCCCCACTGTTATTTGAATGAGACCCAAATGCAATGCTATTTGTGAAAACACCTTTCATCAAAACACACTGTAGTTACATATAGATGTGTGTAATTCTAGAGGATGAAAGAGATATTTTGCGCAAGCTCTTTGGGAGACACAACAGATTATATGCATTTAGGAAAACTCAAAAAGACTGGCATTAGCAATATGTTTAGAACATTGAATGGGTCACATACTTGAGCATCGATGTAAGAGCCTCTTTGATGACACTCAGGGCTCTTTCACATAAGCCTATTCTTACAGCTCACAGGATGGAAACTGTGGAAAACAAGGAAACTGCTTGGAGGAGGAAGATCGGTTGTCCAGGGCCTCAGTTTCTGTAAGTGCTGTGGCACAATTATAAAAGTACTATTATACAAACAAAATGATTTATCTTGGTAGGTGGGAGAGACATCCTGCAGTTAGAAGATAGGTGAGGGATGGAAGCTGGCAGGAATCATATTCAACACTAAGCTTTGATTATGTCTTAAACATGGGAGGGCAGCTTAAGAAAGAGTGAACTGATGCGCCAAGAACTGAGCAGTTTCAGCGCTATGCCTATGTTAGATACCACTTCAGGTGGGTTGTTAGGTGAGAATCATGCTTTTCTCTGCAGCTTTGGGTGACACTCTTAATAAGTTATGCCAATGTACTACTTTATATAACAGTGTTGATACGTTGTGCAGCACAATTGTCAAGGATATTTCTAATAGTCAAAGGACAAGAAACCATTCAATGCCATTTTCATATTGGCGTTGGGTTAGAACCATCAAAGCCCCATATTTTTTTTAAATATAAAATTCCATTGTGAATCTTGTTTTCCTGAACCCCCCTTCTCTTCCCTGACACTGCATCCTCTCTTCCAAGGTCATGGCCTTTCTAAAGACACATGTACAACCTGTGCTCACTTTGTGGTAAGCCGTAAGATGTGTCACGGATCAGAACATCTCAGCATTCAAATGTAATGTTATTTAGAGAGAGAACCAAATCTAAACCCTGTCTTGTATTTCATTTATTAGTTTGTTTTGCTGAGAGGTGAAGGCAAGTAGACTTAAGATAAAATTTAATGGGAGTTTTTTGAACACAAATATGTATGATATAAAACTTAGGGTAATTGGTTTTCTAGCCAGAAGTTAGTAGCATAAACAGGCTTAATTTAGGATGCAATGATTCATGATAGACCAAGCGATTTTAAACTTATTGATCAACCAACAGAGGAGTTCCCAAGCATGGGTCCAGAAAAGATGGAAAATATGGTTCTGAGGGCGAGCAAAGAAGGCCTTGATGTAGGACTTCTTTCATGGGTTGCCTGACCCTCTTGGGATTGTTTATATAAAACCATTATTTAAACAAGGACAAAATGACTACAGAGTAGAAGTAGCAAGGTCAAGACACAATGTGTACTTTCCAGGGCATAGCCCTAGTGGAGGGGAGAATAGAATGACTGTGACCATGTCCTCTCTTTGCCCTGTTCTATGTCTGTCAATTATTCCTGTGTTCAGCCAGAAGCCTTTCCATTGGAATTCTACAATGTGTAAATAAGTAATTCCTTTTTCTTAGAAAGATGAAGACCATTGTTTCTTGGATTTACAATCCCGTGTATTTAAAGCATTTTGAATACCAATAAAGAATAGGTGTTCATCCCAGGCTAAGCTTTATAAATTTCTGACTTAGACTTGCCTCTTAAAGGAAGTAACCCTTTATGTTCCCCCAGGAATTTTAGATAACTGTATTGAAGAAAGAACAACTCTTCATAGACCCATTTTCATGTGTAAAAGCAGGGAGACAATGTGGGACTGAAAATGTTAAATAGGCCTTTCAAATACATGCAAGATTCTCCCAATTACCAAGGCCAGCAGAAAGAAAACTCACCTAGCTAAGCTGTGACATAGATGAAAGACATATGTCACCTGTAGGGATAAGCATTAAGACTACAGTAAGTACTATAGTGTACCTATCCACAACCAGTATTTTGGTATTAATCTGACTGACGTATACAAATTTAACTTTTCCAACTTTCCGTGTTGTACACAAATTCAATAGCGTATTTTAATGCCGAAAGCCACCTGCCCTAAACTTAAAGCTTTTGCTCATTTTCCCCGAGCATTAACAGAATATAAAGAACTGCACAGTCTTGGCAAAGGAAATAATGAAAACAGCCCGGTGCTTATGGAAAAAACTGTGGCATTTTTAGGAATAATAGGCAAAAGCTGGCAGCTCATCCGGCTTGCTTGAGTGATAAGGAGCAAGAAGAGCAGTGGAAAAGGAAGGTGGAGGTTGAACTGGATGACTTTAATGGCTAAACCCCAACTTTGCTCTCCCTTTAAGCATCCCGAGATGGCAGTGATGAAGTTACTCCAATTGCGATGTTTGAAAAGTAGAGAACAGATGGAGCTTTGAGCTATCTTCCCTGCTTCTTGTCCATTATTTATCAACATCCTCCAGTGCTGACCCTGAGGGTGTGGTGTTAAGTATTGACTATTTAGTGACATCTTTCAGTCAGCGATCTCCTTATTCTCTCAGAGCTAGAAAGGAAGTGTGTTGACTTCCAGGGTCTAATTCTTGAGTTTCATATATAGGCTGTCAATGTATTTTAAAGATCATCCCAAGATTTCCTCCTGTGTTATAGCACGATTCTCTGCTTCCCCCATCACCATTATTGAACAGGGAAGAGAAGACGGTAGAGGGAAAAATTCTAATGTCTAATATCTCTGAAGATGGGCCATTGGAAGACTCTCATTCTCTTTGCCTCCTGGCATCATTCAGCTAGGAGAAAAACAGCATGTGCATGGCTGAGACCTTAGACTGCCAAAAAGTGCACTGAACAGGCACTGAGCAGACAGAAAGGAAGGACAATACACTGCATGACTCATCAAGTTCACTCACCAATTCGCACAGCACTTTCTTTGAATTACTCTACTTGCGGATAGGATTTCGTTTTATTGCTACTTTAGAGAAGTCTAATCCTAGAAGGGAAGTTCTAAAATAAGAAAAGGAAAGACCCTTGTCAGGAAGGTATTGTGTTAGCTAGGGATGACTCTTAGATTTTTGTGGTCCCAAAATAAAGTTAACAACTATCCTTTTCCAGATAGCTCCATGCTATGGGTATAAACAAGTCTTTGAACAAAGGCATTGATTGGATGGATAAATGCTTAATAATGTTGTGTCTGTGTTGCAGGCCCAGATATGGGGACAATATCTAGCTAGGAAATGACAACAAAAGGGTTACCTGTCACATGTGTCTTCATAAGATCTAGAAAATTTTTTAAAAAATTTGAAAAGGTTTGAAGGTAAAATTACCCAATATCATAACAGGAAATCAGTGATGTCATACACATGATGAAATCAGATGAGTCTATAATGCCTGTATCCTTTCAAACTGACAGTGTAGGAGGGCAAGGGTCAACATGATGCTTCAAGCCTTGCATTATATTTCTCCATGGAATGATGGAGACTAGTGACCTAAGTCTTCCAGTGGAAGCCATGAAGTCTAGCAGAGAGGAAATGGCAGTACTTCTCTGAATTTTCACTTAAAAAAATCTGATGAGATTTCAGAACCAAACCAAAGCACTAACAAATCCATATCACTTATCATTATTTATAAGTGTAGCTTGGAGGAGCTGCTAGCTGGCAAATGATGAATCTGTTGATTAAAATGTGAGACGAAAATGAGAGGTCCTGGGAATGCACCCAAGGATTGAGCAATTTTTTCTTTACCAGAAGAGAACAGTGACTTCCCTGATAGCCTGCTTGGGTCAACTGTAATAAAGGAAATTACGTCTTTCTAGCTGTCTGAAATTTTTTTTTGTAAAAATTAATTGAATATTTGTAGCTAGGAAAATCTAGTCATTGTCAATATTTTTGTGATTATTCCATAATACTATGACAGTCCACCACACTGAGTGTCCCAAGGGAATTTTTTAATAATAGATAAAAGGTGTAATATTAGGAGACTTTCAAAAAGCCAGTTGAGAAAGGCACTCAGGTTGAACAGTGAGTCAGATTTTAGAAACAAGTAAAAATATATTCATTAATAATTCAGAAGCAATGCAAATGAACGGTACATATTTACTAACAACACAAAGTTTGAAGGACTAGGCGAAACTCTTAAAGGACTTAATTAAGCTCAGTAATGGGGTAAACACAGTAGCACACGATGCTCAGTGGGAACAAGATGGAGGTAATGTATAATGAACAGTTTGGAGTCCTGCTTTTAATGAGCTCTGAATTAGCCATCCCTCTTAGGAACACGGATCCTAGCTAATATCATAATAAACAGAGCAAGGAGGATGGCAAGAAAACAAAAACCAGAATACCTAGGTCAATGAGTTTTCCATAAGATTTGCACAAAGGGTATAGAGTTTATTAACTTAGAGAGCGTTGTAATAAAGCTCTCCTTGAACTGGCTTATAGGTAAGATTGCCTTCTAATGAGCCTTCTCGGGTTCTTCTGTAACTAAAACCTTCTCATTATGGTCTGATGCAATTCTAGTATATCACCATTAAGAAAAATATGAAATACTCAGAACACATTGGCAGCCATGAAAATAATGTACAAATATCAAACTGTACCCACTATATAGAACTTTATCAAGTCTTTACATTTTTATGCTATTTGGACTCAATACTTATTTTTGTTAATGTTTAACAGAAATTGAACATGGTAATTGAAGCTCCTGCGCAAACCTTCCAGACCTCATTGCTCCCTTCCTTGCTTGACCCCCACTTTCATTACTAGAAAAACCATGACAAACAATAGTCTCTCACTTGGTTTATTTCTATTTTTCATGCTTGACTATGTTATCCAG
>NW_022196896.1:97379241-97383398 GCF_008632895.1 Mastomys coucha | reverse complement strand
GTTGTTGTGGTGGTTCTGTTTGTTTGTGTGTTTGCTTTGTTTTGTTCTGCCTTCAGTTTCCTAAATTTCATAGAAATGGTATCCCACTTGTGTATCGTTTTCTTTGTTCATTTTAGGCTCAACATCATGTTTGCTTGGCCCTGTATTTTATGGGCTTGTGTCCACTGATTGCTATACTCATTTCTTGCCCACATATATCACAGATAGGCACTTAAACTCTCTTCAACTCATGGTCAATAACAATCCAACAGGCATTCTCTCATGTGCCTTTTATTTTAGTAGAATGTGTCCTTAGAATTAAGCATATTTCGGTCATTGTTGAGTGTGCCCAAGTGCCTTCTGTAGTAAGTTTACCAATTTACTCTTTCCCACCTTGTGATGAGAGTTGTTCCCCATTGCTCTGTTGACTCTCCTATTTTTGGAGGTGTCAGATTATTTTCATTCAAGATGGTTGATGTAAAATGTTTTTAATTTCTTTAAAGTCTTTTTCTTTCAAAAAAAGATTTCTTTCAAAGAAAGATTTCTTAGGAAAATATAGAAAATATTCATTGCTGTGCTAATTTTGAACTGATAAGTTCTGAACTGTACAACTTGCAAAATTACCAGCTGAGAATTTCTCTCTGTATTTTCCCATCCCCTAATGAGAGAGGGAACTTGATGAAAAGTAGTTCTGGCAGAGCTGGGGAGATGCCCAGTGACGTATTGAGGGTTACAAAGCAAGTCATGGGTCATACACATTGTCTCTTTCCATTGGCAGGGGTCTTGGTAAAGGACTCTGTGGTTTAGCAGAAGAGCCGAGTCTGACAAGAAGATGGTCTTGATATCTGACAACAGTGCCACTTGAGCGAAAAGGCTGTGACACACATTTTCCACTGGCAGGTTGTCACTTGTATCATTTGTAAACAGACGATATCTGAATATCAAAGACCTAAATATTCCCTGGCTGATGAGGAGGGATGAGACCCCTTACCAAACTGTGCGTTTCCCCAGTGAACAGACCAATCTGTTGATTAGAGAAGTACTAAGCTTGTGCCTTTGTGAGATTTTTTTTTCCCGTCTGTACAATGACACCAGCAGTGTGGATCCTCAGCTCTTATTTTGCAGTATATGACGCACAGTTTCTTGTGATAAGTAACAATTGACTCAGATTTGCAGATGAAAAAGTCACTCTCCCAACCATACCTCTACAGGGCATAATTCTTTCTTCAATATCGTTATTCCTAATGGCTCATAGAAATCACATTTTAATCTCCAAACATAATTTCAATCTTAAAATGTATGACACGTCAGAATTCTGATCTCGTTCTAGAGGAGGTCCTTTAATTCGTAACATTATGATGGATGGGTAGTCCAGTTTTTTTTCCTTGCATAAGTAAGGAAATTGACTTGAGACAGAAGGTGATTGTTAAATTAAAAATCATTTGCAGAGCTAGTGTTTGAAGGATGCTTTTGAAACCCCTTTCCTGTTATTTCACTCGCTGGAGTACTTTGTAAAAACTTTGATGATATGTAGTTTCAGGTAACAACCCAGAACTCAGTTTATCCAAAGGGAAAAGGGGTGGGAGAAAAGTCAGATTGGACATTTTTGTTTCTGCATATACCTTAACAACTTGGAAAGTTATTTCACGGTTCTGATCACAATTCTGCCTACTGGTGTTAAGATGTCATCTGGTATTAAGATGCTGTCTCCTACTTGGCTTTATTTCTCTTCTGAGTGGTGAAGGAAGAATAATACTGTTGTTCCTCTCCCTACTCCACCTTCTCTATGTGTGTATGCACATATGCATTCAAATGTGTGTGTGCTTGCAATGTGTATGTGTGTGTGTAGGCCAGAGGTCAACACTGGTTGTCTTCCTCAATCACACTCTCAGAGCATTATCACCCCTCACTAAACCTGCAGCTTCCCAATTTGGCTGGCCTGGCTTATGGGCAAGCTTCAGGGATCCTTCTGTCCCTCACAGGGATTACTGTGCTTGTCACATACCTTTTGACATGGTGACTAACGATTGAACTCAGGTTCTCATCTTTTCATGGCAAGCAATTCACTTTCCTGAGTAAGCCAGCTCAGCTTGGACTCCAGTAGCAAATGTTTTCATTATTTCCGTCCCCATTAAAGATATTGAAGTACTTTTAGTGAGGTTCCTGGGCTGGCCCCAGGATAAAATCACTAGGAGGCCCCAGAAGGAAGCTCTTAGTACCTGATAGATAGGATTCTCTCTGTACAGAAAAAGCCATCCCCATACCCAACACATTATTTAGTTTTATTTTATTTTATGGATGCTGTAAACCCAGTCACATCTACATAGTTCCTGGACTTCTCTAGGACATCCAGATCCAAGCCTATATAGCACCTTGCCCCAGCATGTGTAGATTTATGACATCACCATCAGGCAGGCTTGTTTTTCTGACCCTTGCTTGCTTGTTCTCTAATTTCCTCATTACTTTATTGTTTTTCCTCATTATGGAGTGGGTACTTTTAGAAGCATCCCCCAATCATTCTGTGATGAAATTTCCATCTCTGAGCAATGTCCCAAGTGAGTTTTGTAGATGAACTGCTGAAGACTGCAATGCACATTTCTAAAATGCTTCCTGACTCACCAAAGCTAAGCCATCTAAGTGGGGTGGCAACTCAGAGGCAACTTTTAAACGTCGGAGTGGAACTAAGATGTTTTCTTATGTAAGCTATTCCCCTTTGCAGGGCTTTTCAGCAAGAATGTGTGAGGTCCTGGATTAAACACTCTCTCAATGTGCTCCAAAAAATAGTTATGTGAGGGACATTATTCAGTACCACCTTTAAAAAAAAAGAGTAAAGGAAAAATAAATGCTGTGATCATGCATGGATAAGTATGGAATTGACTAACTTAAATTATTCAGGATTTTGTATGTATATGTGTGTGTGTGTTTACCTGCAAAACTTTTTAAAATTGTTAATATGCAAAGATATTCTGTGTTTCCCAGAATGGGAGCCGGAGTTAAGTTTCATAAACTCTTTGGGCCCAAGAGCTTGGATTATGGAAATCTCTGATGCTCCTCCACTCTCCACTGGCCTACACTTAACATCACATCTGAGATCAGGGTAGCGGAGAGGCATTAAATCCTGCACTCATCTCTTCCCACTGCAGGCTTGGTGCCTCTGTTGCCTGGAGCCCTGGGTGATCTACAGTGCAGATAACCATTCAGGCAGCATTTTGCTCACTGCTTATAACAGATGCCCTGGTGCTGTAGGATGATGCCCTCTCCAGCATGCCCCTCCTTTGATGAGATCAGCTGGGGTTGATGGATCTGTAGAGGGGAAGATGAGCTCAGAGAAGGACTCCCCACAGCGACTATTATTACAGGGCTCATGGCAGAAACTCCCAACCCAGGCATCAGGCATCTTTGACATTTCTCAGCAACACAGTTGTGCCTAGTAGGCATACATCCAGGCTCATTCAGCCCCCTCACAAAGGCCAAAGAGAAGGTTCCTAATTGAATAGGTCCAAGAGAATCAAGAGACTGAGTTATAGCAAGCAGTTATCTCCCAGTGAAGGGAAGGGAGATTCTAGCCTTCAGGTTTTTTTTTCCCTTAAAAGTCTAATTTAGCTGTAGAGAAGAAAAATAGTTGCTTAAGAGTCTGTTTACAGATGGCAAAAGCAGAGGGATTTTTCAAAAATGAAGCCAAAGCTTTGTTGCTAAAAAGGAAGTTTTGGAAAAAGCAAGCTTGTTAGTTACCACTGTACTCATCTAGAAAGATTCACAGAGCCTCGAAGATAAGCCACGGACCTCCACATATTTGCCCAGTGGGAATATTTTGAATAGTGTGGCAGAGATTCTTATTTTTAAATTTCCCCAGATGCAATACACATGGGAGTTTCTCATCTGCCATGTATCTGCTTCTGTTCAGTCTTCTAGCCTTAAATCATGATTTTTTTTTAAGTAGATCAGAGCTTGGATGTGGGAACGCCCTATCCAAGTGGCTCTGGGTAGCATTCATAAAAGAGGGAACACGTTCTGTTATGGACACTCGGTGAGGTAGGGTTCTGAACTTCAACCCAACTGTGCTGTTGAGGGTCAAAGAAGCAACAGCCAGAGGAACAGCACACTCTGGAGTCTAGAACAAAAAGAAGCAAATTCACCCAAGAGGAGTCAAAGGGAGGAAATAATCAAACTCAGGGCTG
>NW_022196896.1:97349431-97378455 GCF_008632895.1 Mastomys coucha | reverse complement strand
CTCCCTACCTATTCAATATTGTACTTGAAGTCCTAGCCAGAGCAATTAGGCAACAAAAGGAGATTAAACTGCATTCTTTAAACAAATAGTTTTCCTTTAAAATCTGATGAAGAGTAAACCAAAATCATAAAGAGGCAGAAATCTTTTCCTATTTGTATTTGTTTGCATCTAGTTCCAAAATTATCTCTACTGGGGCAGTTTTTTGCACCTTTCAGAATTTGTCTGAGGGATGTAGGTGTGTCATTAACAATGTAAGCACCAGCCAGAATGGTCCAGCCCGAATGGTCCAGCCCGAATGGTCCAGCCCGAATGGTCCAGGGTCTGTTCATATTCTTGGTGACTGTAGCTATTGAGCTAGGCAGATGCCAATTGAACTTTTGCTTTGCTTTTGGCACGCTAAAGATTAAACCCGGGTCTTCCACATTTTAGACAGCTACTCTACTACTGAGCAACAGTCCTTGGATGCCAACCAGGTGAATGTGGGACCTCATTGCTCATTGCTTTAAGGATCAGGCATCAGATGTGAGCTCTCATAGTCAGCTGTACTCTACATCTTGCCAATGAACTTGAACTTAGAGAACCATCTCTCCTATGGAGCAAGACTTGCCCTGGGGGAGAATTAGAATGTGTCATTGTACCACACCCACTGAGCACGCAGTAATTGGAACACTGCTCCAGTTGATACAAGTATATATTATGAATTACTAGGTAGAAAGAAACATCATGCAATATTTCTAACCATTCATTGGCTCAGGGCACAAAGATGGAAGACTGGATTGAGCAGCAAAGCCACAGCCACTGAGTGGTTAAAAAAAAAAAAAGGTGTTGTAATAGCTGCCAGATGAGCAAGACAGCTTATGTTTCTATGGGCCTGCCTGCTCAGTGCTCATAATGCCTTTCATAAGCTTCATCTAATTAATCTTCCTTGTGCCCCGTGAGGCAGCAAGGCCCATTATCCTCAATTTTATAGATGTGGAAATAGGTTTGGAGAGGCTAATTGACCCCTCACCTCCCCCATGATTAAGAATTCAAGAACAAAACCCAGAAATGTACCCATTTTTCAAATTCCCACCACTCCAAGGTACTAAAACAACGCTGAACAAAGTGTTTACATCACCAAGCTTCCTATGGCTGCATTTTGACATGTTGTTGTTCGTCCGAACTTAACCTTGTTTGAGCTGCCAAATGAATGTCAGACCTGCCCAGCCTGTTCTTTAGGATTGTGACAAGGCTCATGAGAAATGATATATGTTCATTTTCTTTAAAAAAGCTATGGTGCTATCTTAGTTAACTTTCGGTTGCTGTGATAATGGCTGTGGATAGAACCATCTTGGGGAGGAAAGGGTTCATGGGCTTACATACCCTGATAACTGCCCACCACAAAACAGGAACTCAAATAGGGCAGGAACTGGAGCAGAAGCCATGGAGGAATGCTGCTTACTGGCTTGCTCCTCACAGATTTTTCGATTTGCTTTCTCATCCTACTCAGGACAGCCTGCCCAAGAATGACACCACCCACACTGAACTGGGCCCTCCCACAATATTCACTAATTGAAAAATAGAACAAAATCCATAAGCCAATCTGATCGAGGAACTTTCTTAATTGAGGTTCATCCCCCAAATAACTCTATCTTAGGTCTAGTTGACAAACAAACAAACAACGTAAACCAAAACAACAAAAATGATCAGGATCAAAAATGTTTTTCAAAATAAAACCTTTTTCTTTTCTTTAAAATATATGCTTTTGTATATCCAGTATTTCTGGTAGTTCAGGAAAATAAAAACTTCTAGATGCATTGTACTTAGTAAGCACTTGATGAACTGAATGAGGCAAGTTCACCCCCATTGTCTTATCCCTTTATAACCCCTCCCAACTCCTGAATTAATACTAACTTTTTATGTTAAAATAGAATTTTTATTTTTAAAAAATATAAGAATGAACCTTACCTGATGTCTTATTTGGTTACAAACACAGAATATTTTAGTAAATATTTACTGAGGAAAAGATAGAGGGCTTCACTATGTGTTCAATGGTTGGTATTATGGATGCCATGCATTAATTAGTTGGACTTTCAGAAGCACCAATACTTACAAAACACCACTGACTATTTTGAATAACCAATTCTGCCCATTTTTATGACCCAAGAATATAAGACAATAGATACCTATTAGAGGTGCAACTTGTGTTGACTAACATTGGGGAAAAGCTAACACTTTGGTGTATTAATAACTATGAAGGAGTACATTTCACTAAATTCCTATATCATGCAATATTCTTATGACCTTGGGAGTTTTAACCAATTATTAATTCATATACATTTCACGGTTGATTGCAGCGTTGTGCACTGTGTTATGACTTATACTGGGAATTTACTTCTTTCTAATAGCTTATGATTTATACAGTGTCTTCTAAAAATGTACTGTTGGCTGATTTTCTCTACAGGAGTGTTTAAAGTCCTATCAGGTTTTCCCCTAATTTGTCACACTGGGCCTCATGGGTGCCGACACCCTTCCTCAGAGGGTGGAGAATAAGGAGGAGCAGACACATTTGTCTCTACCCACTGGAGGGTGGCAGAGCAGCAGACTTTCCTGTCAGGTATAACCTGGTGGGAGATTCCTGTGGAGAGAAACAGGGGTAGCTCTCTGGGCCTCTTTGACAATGTCTATGAAATGATTTGAAAGGGCAGCTTTATATCCTTCACAGTTTTAATTATGTCTTCAGAAATGTAATTAAGAACAAAGTTTGTTCAAAAAGTACCAGAGTAAAACCTTACTTTAATAAATGATTACAAATATACTTCCAAGACCCATTTCCATGCTTACATTATTTTATATTTAATTGTATTGAGTATTCAATTGCTTATAGATGATTTTTTTTTATCTACTTGTCTTATTTACTCATGTCCTGGAGTTATTTAACAAAAAGAACTATCATGTGTGTGATCAGAGGGCTTTCTATTATTCTGACAATAGGATTCTTTGTCTGAAAACTTAAGAAAAACTTAAAACTTTTAATGAATAACCTACTAGTTTCTAGTACAAATTTTCTTTCTAAGACTTACTCCCTGTCTTCAGTGGAATAAATATTAGTTTCTTTTCACCTAGAAGTATAAAAACTACCAAGTAGGTTGGGGTTCTGACCTGTTCTAAGACAGACACAAAGAAACATAGTGGAAATTTGTGAATTCTGCCACTACTAGAATATCCATAAATGTCACCAAGCCAGCTTGCCAAATGCTTCCTGGCCAAGCAGTGTTAATGGAGAAAGCTTCATTGCAATGAAGACTGATGTTCTGTTTTGAACAGTAAAATAAGTAGGAAGGAGTTGTTGTCTAGACAGTACCAGAGAGCAACATGCTTGTGAATTTAGTATGAAAGTGGACAACAATCCTACTAAAGTAAAGGTCAAGTAGAAAGGGAGGATGCTGGGAGAATAGTGCTGCTCTTTAGGTCACATGATGAGCAAAGAGATGATGAAGTAGAAGATGGGGAGAGAGACGGAAGCAGCAGGTTTGCGGAAAGGAAAGAAAGATTCAGAAACGGGGGTGGGGTGGGGGAGGCAATATGAAGGAAATTAGAGACAATGATGGAATAAGGAGAAGACAAGAAAGAGCAAATGAGAGAGAGAGAGAGAGAGAGAGAGAGGATGAATTAGGACGGTTCACCCTCCCAGAGCACAGCCAACTACAGTTCACAGGCTACATTCAGACAACTGCTTGCCTTTGTAAGTGAAGCTTTACTGGAACACAAGGAAGTTTACACATTGTCCGTGGCTTCTTTCAAAATAAAAGTTGCCAAGTTAAGTAATTGTGATGCTATTGGTACGGTCTACGGAACAAAGATGTTTCCTATCTGACTCTTTATGTAAAGGTCTGCCATCTAATCCTCTGTAGCGTATGTGCCAGAAATACATAAGGAGTAAGCACAGATTGCGGAGCCCTCCCCCCTCCTCCCAGAGTTTTCAATAATCCCTAAGCAGGACTTCTAAATTGGGAGCTGAGCTAACTAATGTCTTTCCTTTTCATGGGGTGAATTGAACTCTGGGTATCTTACACATGCAAAGCAGGCGTTTCAGTCTCTGAAACTTTCATTTCTTTTCTTTTTTTTCATGTTTTTATTTATTTATTTATTTATTTTTAATTTTTATTAGATATTTTCTTTATTTACATGTCATACGATATCTTCTTTTCCAGTTTCCTCTCCAAAAAAAACCCCCAAAAACAAAAAACAAAAAACAACAAGAACAAACCCCTGTTCCCTCCCCCCTCCCCCTGCTCGCCACAGCATATGTATAGTAGAGGATGGCCAAGTTGGTCATCAGTGGGAGGATAGGCCCTTGGCCCTGTGAAGATTCTATGCCCCAGTGTAGGGGAATGCCAGGGCCAGTAAGCAGGAGAGGGTGGGGTGGCAAAACTTTCATTTCTATCTCAGTCCCAGGTGATGCTGCTGAGGCTGTGGTCCATACATTGTTTCAGTCTTCATGTTATGTTTCACATATAGTGCTCTGAATAAGGATTTTTGTGCAGTGGGAAAGGAAAATTTGATCTTTCCAGTCAGTGAGCATGGATATACGGACTAGCATCACTATTCAAAGCATGTGCTGTTCAAAACTCTTCGATCTGAATCTTTTTGTAAGGCAAGTTTTACTGAATTTGATTAAGGTTAGAGTCATTTCTAAAGCTGTCCTATGGTTGTCTTTGATTCTACTCCCCAAGACAACTGAAATGTGTGGATGCTACAATGGGGCCTTGTTAGTAATATGGACTTTCTCCATTCTAAGGAAATAACTTCTCCCATCCCGGGTTGGTCACTCACTATCTTTACCTGGTGAGACCGTGTAACTGAGCCACTGGTGACTTGAAATTTTCATTACTCTCCTCCTTTCTCCTCTTCCAAACTGGGTTGGGGACAGATTTGACCTCCAGTAGCTATTCTCCCAGTGATGAGCATGGGTGTTTTCCTGGATGTGGAATCTTTGGGTATTATGGTACCTAAGATCTTATCCTACCTGACATCCTGAGCCCCTGAAATCTGATTTTTACCTGCAAGTTTTATTGTGGTTCGGTTTATAGTTGTGGCCTTCTTCTTTTTGATCCTTAAACCTGACCTCTGTTCTAGAACATGGTCATTCAATTACTAGGATAAACTGTGCATAGATCTTAAAAGTTTTGTGAAAGAGAGGGATCTATTCCCCCCCCCCAACCCCTTTACTCTGGCATTTAGGGATATAAAGGGAAAACATTATTTTAGAATCTGAACATCACAGAGACACCTTTGGAGTACAATCGGTTCAAGCTAAAATTAGCCACTCCTTAGAGCTGGTGGCTGTTTAGTGGCAAGTTGCTCTGAGTATTTCCTGGAACAGATAACTGAGAAGGGTAGAAGACAGAAAAATCCATTTTCCTTTCACAAGGAAGCAACAAGAGTTTGATTCTACTTGATTCCCATTTGTTAGCTTTAGAGAATTCCCATGCTTTGTGATAAGTTGGTGTGTAAGAGGAAAGAAATCATGGTGGTGAACCTAGAATGAGTGGCAAAATGCATGGTGCATACCCCATAGAGAACACAGGACACGGGCATGCTCCTGCAGCAGCCCCCCTCACTGTACCGAGTACACAGACCTTACTTAGTTCAAAGACGAAGGTCAAGTATGGACTCCGGGCAGAACACACCCTGTGAGGCATTTGGGCAAAAGGGAACCTGTTACTGATTTGCATAGTTCCATTATGATAGTTTAAAAAATCTAGGCACAGTGTCATCACCTCTCCCTCTGATACTCCAGGAGCTTTTTTTTTTTTTTCTTTTTTTAAGCAAGCCTGTGATTAGTTTAGCTTCATTTTTTTTTTAAATGACATTGTGAGTTTATATGCTTTCCAATTCTCCTCAAGTTAAATCAGCTCTAGAAAAGGTAAAGTTGGATGCAAAGCTCCTTTCTTCCCACGGCAGGCATCGTTCCCTCTTTACCTCTCTTCAGGCTGTAGCATGGCCTTTTGTGTACCTCTGTTTGTTGGAGCCCTGCCCCTCTCATTCATCCCAGCAGTACTAAGTGGTGCAGAGCAATGAAACCTGGTTGTGCTTCTACAACCTTTCCTTTACTTCCTGTCTCTGTTTCTTTTGTAAAATGCAATCGATTTTATGTGTATAGATATCTGCATACATGTATTTGTCTGTGTACCACATGTGTACAGTGCCTCCAAATGCTAAAACAGGGCAGTGGATCCCCAGGAACTAGAGTTACATACACGTCTGAGTTGTCTCACAAGTGGGCGCTAGTAGTTGCTCCCAGGTCCTCTGGAAGAACAGTCAATGCTTTTAACCACTGAGCCTAATTCTCCAGTCCCTAGTTCCCCTTTCAAATCAGTGTCTATGTATTCTTGCAATAGAATGGGGGATAATCTCATTGGCAGGATCATAATTTAAATGAGCAGCTATAGCCGGCATCTATGTAACAAGTCAGATGACCACTCATAGTGAACTTGCACTGTAGATGTGCGCTGATCTTGCATGATATTCACTGAGGCAGAAGTTTGCTATAGAGGGGATGGTGAGAAACAATAAGAGTCAACTTGATTGCTTCCTGATAGCTAGTTCCTGAGGAAGACACACATGGGAATGGATGGTCCCCTTAAGTTTGCACCTGAATTTAGGAATCTTTTTTGTGTCGTCAACTGGGCCAGCTTCCATGGTCTTAGTGGGTAATTAGGTGGGCCTAAGTTCTCTCAAATCTCTTCTGAGCTTCCAAGCTTTTGAAATTTATTAGTTTTGAAGACCATTGGTGACTGTTTGTGCACTGATTCTTTATGTAGGCTATAATAAATCATTGCTGCCTAAAAACAATAGGAATGTTATTACTTCACATCTCGAGAACAGAAGTCTTAGAACTGTGTTTGAGATCTAGGTGTGAGCAGACCTTCATGTCTCTCAGACTTTCTGTGTGAGTATTGGCTTTGTGGCCTTTTCTGACTTCTATATGCAGCTCACCCCTGGACTAGTAGCTGCCCTCTTCATCTTCAAGGTCAATAACACCCCTTTTCCTAAAACCATTTTCTTTACTCTCTTGCTTTTCTTCTGAGTAATATTCTATGCTTCCTTCCTTCGTTTCCAGTTCTTTCTTTCCACTGGCCTATCTTTAGGTAATTTAGATCTCACCTCTTCCCCTCTCCTTCTCTGCTCTTGTGTTAATGCACAGTCATGATAAGCTCACCACTAAGTCTCTTTCTCTTTAAAATGAAACTAGACCTGCACTGACTCCCTTTTAAACCAGATTCATGAGGAAATTAAGGTTTTGTTTTGAGTCTCCAATTTGGAATTTCCCTTAGAGTTATAACATCTGTCTTTTTGAAGTTCATTGTCTCCCATCTTTTCCCACAGGACGCATCTAGTGTTTTAATATCAAGCCTAAGTGTGAAAAAAAACCTCATATTCTACAGCTGGCCAACTGCCTTGCCAGCCAGCACATTTCATAAAGCAGTCGTTAAAGTCAGCCCTTCACCATTGTGGTGCATGAGTAATTTGGAGGGAATCTGCATATTCATTCACGCTACTTACTGTTGTTTTTATTAGTTTACAGAGTTAGGTTTCAGTTTGACATTTTTTTTTTCAAATGAAATTTGTTTCTATTTATTTCTGTGCCCTGCCCCTGGAACTTTCACATTTACTTTTGGGTTGCATATGCCTTTTGTCCCTCTCTCAACAAACCTAGTCCACTGTCATGGTCTCCTACCTAGTTCTATGGTGTGTACCTGTACCTGCTCTTTTAACCCCTCATTTACAAATATATGTATATATATGTATATATACAAATATACACAAAATATATATACACATACATACATATACATATATCTCATATATACTAGCATTCGAAGTTAAGATCCACATATAAAAGGCAACATGAGAGTTTTGTCTTTCTGAGATGAGGCAATGTCACTTCATGTCATATTTTCTGGTTCCATTGATTTTCCCGCCAATTTAATTTTTATTAACAGCTAAATACACTCTTTGGTGTATATAAACTACATTTTCATTATCCAGTTTCTTGCTGATGGGCATCTAGGCTGTTCTATATCTTTGCTGTTATGAATAGTGCCACAATAAGCATAGATGTACAAGTGTCTCTGTGGTCAGATGATGCACTGTCCTTTAAGTACATGCCCAAGAATGCTATAGCTGGGTACCTCTATACTGTTGGCCATAGTGTTCACATTAGTCCACCAGCAGTGGATGGGATTTTCTTTTCCATTTACTCTCTAGCACTTGTTAGCATTTGTTTTCTTGACAGCAGCCATTCTGACTTGGGTAACAGATGGTCACAAAGGGGTTTCAATCTGCATTCCTTGATTGTTTAAAGGATACAGAATATTAAATATATAACATTGAATACATATAGTTATTTGAATGTTTGCCTTTTTAAAGAGCCATCTTTTCATTTCATCAGCCATTTGTTGATTGGCAATTTTATGGTTTTGGTGTTTAATTCTTACAATACTTTATGTATCCTATATACTAAGCCCCTATCTGAGGTATAGTTAGTAAAAGCTTTTCTCCCATCTATGAGTTGTCTCTTAACTCTGCTGATATTTTTACTATTGAGTTTTTAAACAAGGGACAAAAGAACATTTATTTATAATAAAATGCCGAAGTGTGAGGAGTCTAAAATATTTCTTAGCCTTTGCAAAGTTGGTTGTATTCATTTGATTACAAAATCAGACTTATATATTGTGGGGAAAGCTAATATACAGTCAGAAAGAAGAAAGGAAATTCACATGAAATGTAGCACCCAAATTTAAAAGTCCATAAACTTTTTTTGGCCTGATCTTTCAGGTTTTTAATACAAATGTGATTATGTATTTTAAAGGATTTGGAATACTCTATTTATACTACTTTAAAGTATATAGATTTTTTTGTTGTTATTAAATCTGTTCTCCTGGGCAAACTTTATAAACTTTCCCTATGTGAGTTGGCATGCCCAAGGGTTACATAATCTCTTATCACATAGACATAGATTTATTTTTAAACTGCTCTTAACAAGAGTTCTTAAAACTACCTTTTAGCATTATTTTAGAGGGGCTGGACCAACTCAGTGGTTAAAACCACTTGCTGTTCTTTGCCAGGGTCTGTGTTGTATTCCTAGCACCCACACTGGGTGACTCATAACTGTCTGAACTTCAGCTCCTTATGCCCTCTTTGGCTGCAGGTACCTGCATTCAGACGAATATCCTCCATCACAGGCACACACACACACACACACACACACACACGTAGTCAAAAATAAGAAACAATTTTTTACAGTGTTTCTTTAGAATGAGGTAGAGGAGCCCATGGGGCAACCAGCATCTTTAAGTCCTTTGATTCATTTTAGGAAGTCTAGGAAAATCAAGGTAAAGAGAAAAGTCTCTGGGCCAGCGTTATCTGCCAAGGTGGGACTGATTTTAAGGTCCCAGACAGTCTTACCCAAAATGTAATTTTAATTTTATCAAATGCAGCTATTACTTACTATTATTCTCTCCCTTCCCAGGTACATCTGTCACAGTGACGTCACCTTTATTTTTTAATTTCAGGTTACCTCGCACCTCGAAACCTTCCCAGTGCTGGATTCTTCCCATTCCTACAAACCCTCCTCTGTGACACAGACTCTAAATGTAAAGACACACCCTATGGGCCACGAGATCTGCTCCGCAGGAAGGGAATTGATGAAACACTATTTAAAGAAAGGTACGGGTGTGTGTGTGTGTGTGTGTGGCGGGGATTGGAGTGAGTTGGAGGGTGGGGAGATGGGGGCGGGGCTTTTTAGATACACTTGAGTTTTTCTGAGAGATCAGTTGTCTTTCCTTGTGAAACAACCAGTGTATCCATCTGAGAACTATGTGAACGTTTATATCCTGTGAGTGGCTGGGACTGTGAAAGAGCGGAGTAGATACTGAAGTCCCAGCATTAGGAAAGATTGAGCACATTCTATTTATTCTGAGTCGGTTAGTTCCTCAGATTTTCTGTCTTAAGATGAATGGTTTGAGGTTCTATTTTGCTTCTCTCAAAGATTCTCTGTACCTCCCTACCTTGTCAGCGACACATTGTCCTAAGACTCAGTCACAGATATAAAGTAAACAGCAGGGACTCATCTCCAGGAAGAATGATGCATTTATATTACTATATGTGGTCCTTCAAGTTATAATGAAAACCAGGAAGTGCAAATAAGAAAGCTGAAGGTCTCAAAATGCAAAGTAAAAACATTGAAAGTACAGTAATCAGCTGGGTGTGTGTGTGTGTGTGTGTGTGTGTGTGTGTGTGTGTGTGTGTGTGGTGGATCATGCCTTTAGTCCCAGTAGTCAGGAGGCAGAGGCAGGTAGATCTCTGAGTTCAAGGCCAGTTTGAACTACAAAGCTAGTTCCAGTTCTACAACAGCCAGGGCTCCACAGAGAACCTCTACCCCCAAAGTACAGTGATTAAACAACAACCTTTAAATGGGGTTAATTCATGTTCTGTTTGATGACGTGAAAAACAGCTAAAGAATGAAGATAGACAATAGAGACCAATCGCAGCCTTATCATTTATAACGTCAACTTTTCTCCCTGGAAATCTAATCTTAAAGAGATGCCCAGGAGCCTACCTGTCAATAGAACTGCAACCAAATTGTAATTTAAATCAACTGTGAGAAAACAGTTACAGATTTCTTTAAAAGGCTTGCTGAGTAAAAGATTAGAGATAGTTGGTTCTCAAATTTGAATGTTAAATTCCTTGGCATGTAGCACAGCTTCTGCTTTAATTGTATCAGAGTCAATTTGGCCATCATCCTATAAATGACTGATAATTTCAGAAAGATCAACTGCAACCATTTTAGCATAAACTGTAATCATGTCAAGAATTACCATGAGAAACAATGTGGAACATACAATTGTTGCCTTTGGGTTGAGAATTCTCATGGGTTTTGTAGCTTTAGTGAGTTATTCAGGTTCAGTGCTTGAAACAACTCTAACAGTGTCACTTGTTTATTAATTTATTCAACAAATAATGCTGATGACACTTCCACAGGGCAGACACCATTCCTGTTGACACAGAGATAGAGAAGGCAAAAACCCTTCTGTTCCTTGAAAAGGCTTAAGAAAATACTTAAGCAATGCCTTCTCCATACTTAAGGGAAAAAAGGAACTATGTTCATTGATAAAAAGGAAGCCTTGTGAGGGATGGTTGCCTGAGATAGGTGTTTTCCAACCTAAGCATTAGAGAAGACACTGGGATATTTACTTACTGTTTATTCATCTATTTATCTATCTATCTATCTATCTATCTATCTATCTATCTATCTATCTATCTATCTATATCTATATCTATATATCCATCCATCCACCCACCCACCCATCTATCTATCTATCTATCTATCTATCTATCTATCTATCTATCTATCTATCTATCTATCTATCTATCTATCCATCCATCCATCCATCCATCCATCCATCCATCTATCTATCTATCTATCTATCTATCTATCTATCTATCTTGTCTTATCTTTATGGCATGTTTTACTTGTCACAGGGGCCTCATGGAAATAATACAGTTTTCCCCAAAGGGGGATGGATGTTCCTATGTCCTAGCACAGAGAGTCAAATGCAATTGGTCATGGCTATTATTTAAAATGATTCTCTAACCTCCAGGTTATTTATCTATTTCATTGCATATTGCTGCACATTCAGAATTTTTTCTGAACTAACTGGAGCTTAATTTAGGAAATTATGTACAATCATAAAATTGTATTAATGATATTTTCTGGCATACTATTAACTTTTATGCTTTATACAGCCTTGCAATGAAACTGGCACCTGGCTACTCGGTAAACTCCTAAATTGTTTCCCTTTGGTGAAAGAAGATTCACCAGCAGAGCCTCATTAAAACCCCAAACAGTCTTCCTCTTCTGATCTCACAGTGAGGAAAGAAGCACCTTTGGTGGCATCAAACGAGGCCCGCAATGTTGCCCTTAATAGATGTTCTTCTGAATGATACAGTCACACTGCAGTCATTGCTGCCTGGCCGGTGGCCTGGTGTTGTGATGTGATTTTGATTTGGACACTAGACTTCTGTTATTAAATTCATACTCCTCTAGGCATTTGCTTCACAATGAAAGGAAGAAAGAAAACACAGCAATGAGAACAACAACAAAGATGCTGAACTCAGCATCTGTGTGGCAGAGAGATGGTTGGATTTACAGCTTTCCTGCTCCCTAGAGCGATAGATAGTTTGACATCACAGAGCTTACCACTCTACTTCTTCCCTACACAGTGTCTAAGAATACATCACACAGTGGGAACCTCCGGCCCATGCCATTGCTCACACAGTCGGTGAAGGGCAGAGATCACCCCCTCAGAGCTCACAGGGTCATTATTTGGAGAAGTGCTTCAGCATTCCTGGGGACTCTGGGGAGGGGTGCATCTGCCTCTACAGATTCCGCTCCTGCTCTTGATCATACTTTTCCATGACCCATGGCTTGTAAATTCATGTCCTTGATACTATTTGAAGGCCCCTGCAGAATTGGAAAAATAGCCAATATGATTTATTCAGGGAATTTGTGTGTGTGTGTGTGTGTGTGTGTGTGTGTTAGAAAATATAACAAATATAATTGAGTTTTGAAATTAATCTGAAAACATTGGAAACAAGATAAGGAGGAAGGAGTTTGAGTGTAGAGATGAAATAGGATGTATATATAGTTCCTATGTTGTCTTAATTTCAAACTATAGTCATTTTAAGTGGAATTTGTGTTAAAATAAAGGTTAAACTTAATTTCTCTAAGAACAAACTGGAAAGATGCATTAGCTGTCACATAGGCCAGTTTTTCAGCCAGATTGAATACATTGACTACACAAAATGTGCTACAGACGATGTAAGCTGCTTCAGATGCAGAGATGAATTATGCACATTTCATGCTCAACAAGAATTTAGAGCCTCGGAGGAAGAGGCAGAGAGACAAAATAACAGTCAAATGATCACATAATATGGTAAATGTGATGAATATTTGTTCTCGGCTCTCGCTATGCCCAGAACATTACACATTAATGGTGACTTGTCACACAGCTTTCTTAAAACATTGTGGATCTTGCTGTTAGATGTATCATTAGAGTAGAAGTAGATTTGGGTAGGGAGACGGCAAGAGAGTTCTCCCAGGGGCCACCTTTGAGTGCTGAGGCTGCAGCTCAGTTCTTGCCTAGCATGAGTCAAAGCCCTTGGCTCAAGCTTTAATCACACACACACACACACACACACACACACACCATTTGTGAAATTGTGCTAACAAAGGTTCTTTCACTAAGAATAGAAGTTGTGGCTGTGTTAGAATAGTAGATGTGTTTAGGATAAACCACAGAGAAAGAGTCCTAGAACTTAATGAAAAAAAAAACAAATAGATGAAGGCATGGATTGATCAGCAAGGAGAGACAGGCAAATAGCTTTTTTAGTGATTTTCATGAATAGCCTCAGTGTTGCCGCATCTATTCTGCGTCTGTGTAGAACATAACCGCACATTGCCGTTAAAAAGTCACTGGTGCTGCCTCTTCCTCTCCATTCCCCATGTTCCTAACACTTGTCTTCTCTAACATGTTTCCTCATCCACTCAACACAGGACCTTGAACATCTTTCAGACATATACTTGTTCTAGTTAGATACTACAAACCCAAAGGCCTTCCAATGAATATTAAAACCCTAGGAGAGATCAACATATTAAAGGACTGGATAAATCTTGATCATAACTGGGAGACCTAGATGAGAATGGTTTAGAAAGGCACAGGCAGGTATTATATCTGAAGTGGTGGTCGACCCTTGAAGAATGAAGGTCAGAAGAAAATCAGAGAGATAATTAAAGCAATTAAAATTTTTCTGTGAATGACTTCGGCTCAGGGATACCTAGGAAAGCCAACTGCACCAAGCAAGTGTGAACGCCTCCATGGCCACTCTAGTGTCCCGAGTCTATCCGTTGTTAAGTCAGTGATGAATGACAGGTGGAACTGGGATCAGATGCAGCCTTACAGAACATTTTTCTTCCAGATGTCACTACATATGATTATGATTCCTAGGAGAAGTGAAAAATACTTACAAAATTTTAACTAACCCTTAGAGATAAAAAAAGAATGTCAGACGCTTCTTTCCAGGATGGGCCATATGTCTCTTTCCTAGTGAGAGTGCTTTTTATAGACAGACTTCACCACGGCACACAGACATTACCTATCCAGGTAGTCATTCTCTCACAGGAAACACTGCCACCCGGTACAAGTGCAGAAATCCTATTATGATGACATATATAGATAAATGTGACATTTCCCAAATGTAGCTGTTGGTAGACATGTCTGAGAAGTCAGGTCTATTCTGGGTTAAGTTTTCATCATAACTGAGTGGAATTTTTTAATACAAAACATCTTTCTCATGGAGTTCTGCTCCAAAGAGATCTTCATAAATCTTTGCTACTGAGGCAAAGCCCTCCTCTCTGGCATGTTAGAAGAAAGGTCCTCAACCAACTCTGTGGTACGTGTACACACATCTTAGTCCAATGGAGGTCCACTAAATAACGCTATGGGCCACTTGCTGATGTGTGTCAGACACTCTTGGCTCACTTCCAAAGATAAATTTTCTTGAATCAGATGGCCCTATGTGTCAAATTCTGAGGCCATCTGAATGTTTTGCATGTTTTCATATACTCCCAGAGCTATCCAATATGAGATAGATGTCAGATGAGTTTATTACAGCTATTCTGGGCATGAGTTGTCCACGTGAGATCACCCACAGGTGTCTGACTCATGCAGCCCTTTTCAGCTTTGGTACAGTTGACACTTGGGACAGATAATTCATTGCTGGACAGTGTGTTGGGGGTGTGTAGCATCATTACTCACCTCTGCCTCCTAAGTACCAAGTGCATCCTGTCTGAGGTAGTGACAAGTGACTATGTCTCCAGACACTGTATTGTCAAATAGCCTCTGACAGAAGCAAGTAAAGACATTCTTAGGCATGGCTTAGAGAGCCAGTAGGATAGTGGGGCAATGAAGGAAAAATCAGGTATGAAGGGGTCAGGTTAAGGTGGTGAATCTAATGGTTATGCTCTACAAATATGACCCATAATAGTTCCGGTTTAGCAGCCCCATCATATTTTCTTATCATCCCCTGCATCTCTCCTTGCTTAGCTCCTCCTCTCATGAGCATATCAAAACTCTTGATTTTACTATTTGATTTGGTCATTGTGATTACAAAGAATAGAAATTTAATACATGTGGGTAAGCTACTGATGAGCAGGGCTAGGGAGGGGTGACATTACAAGTCTATGTCTGTAAGGCCACTGCTGGGAGTTACCTTCTGCAAGGATGCCTGCAGACTTGAACATGTCTATGGTGAGGGGTCCCATGCAGATGCTTAGTTCACCTACTAAGTTAGTTCATGTCCCTAAACATACAGATGAAGGAAACTATGTCCATGATCTTTTAGGAAGAAACAGAACTGAGATTTCTAGTTTCCTCTAACTCCAATCAATGTGCGCTATCCACATCCCAGCACTACTGTTTATTTATTTAATCAGCCATTGGATCAGATGGTTCAGTGCTCCGTGGGCTGGGTTAGAACCTAGAATGAAGAGGTGAATGCGACATGGTGCTTGCTCCCTGGTATCCAAGATGTCACAGTCTAAAATGGAGAAGTTACAACATTTAAATATGAGGGAATCAATTATGTGAAGTAACAGAAAGGACACTCTTCCTCTCCTGATGCTCTCTAAGCATGCTCTTAGAAAGCTCAGATGATGCCACTCAGGAAGGCTGGCATCATTTTTACCCCTTTCTCTGTCTTGTTAGAGGGGTAATAAAATGATCACTGTTTGACAGAAGTTGTATTTCAACTTATAGTATCTATATGAAATAAAATAGGGGAGATTTTTTTCTGGAGGACAAAGTCAGGTACATACAATATTCTAACTCCGTGCTCCCACAGCCCAGACTCACAGAAGGAAGTGGGCAAGGCATGCATGTCACTTTCTAGTCTAGGGAGAATGCTCCCAGAACCGGAACCTCTACAGCCCCTTGTCTGGAACCAGAACCTCACTGATGGAGAGGAACGGAAGGAGCTGCTGTCATCTTGCCAGGGCTGTTAAGTGACAAGAGAAGCTGGGTAGCCTGGCTCTGTGTTGACAGAAGGAGCCTTGCTTCCTCAAGCCCACAGTTCTTAACTGTCCATCTCCTCCTCCCTCTTTCCTCCTATTCGCTATTCAGCGTATTATCCCTTGGCTCTTCTTTGCTCTTTTGATCTTCCTCAGTCTCCTCAGATTGTTTTTCCTGTCCCTGGTCCTTAAAATTTTTATGAAGGTAGGGTGTTTTTGCTATTCTTATTTTTTTTCTTTATTTTAAAAATGTGTTGATGTTCAGTGGTCTTCCTTATAGAGTTACAAGCTGGACTGGAAAAAAAAAAGTCAAGGAAAAAAAGTAAAGCAAACCCAACTTTCTCCAACTTTCTAATGCCTTTTTTTTTTTGAGAGAGAGAGAAGGGGAAGGTTCAGGTCAGTTCTTATTTTCATCTGAATGGCTTTTCCATCCAAGTAGTCAGCATAGGAATGTAAAAAGATTTAGGGGAATATAGTCATGGCCATGAATAATTCAAATGTGCATTAAGAATGCAGAACTTTTGGAGCAACCAGTACATTTTAAGGAGAATATTGGAAAAACACTGGGGACTGGAAACAAATGTTACCTCTTCTTACCATTTTTATAAAAAGAAGACACCAAAACAAAACCCGCCACTGAACACAGCTGCCCAATTAGAAATTGCTAAGATCTGCTTTATAACGCAGGAGTCTGGCTGAAATGCAATTATAAGTAGAATTTCTTGCCATCTTTATGTATCTTAATTATGCACTTCATAAACAATCACACATCATTCACCAATTTCCCAGAATTCTGAAAATGATTTCCATTGAGGTATTCTGTTTGTGGAAAAGACAAATCTGTTTTAAGAACTTGTTTTTAGTTGTATCTAATTTTCAAGAAAATATAATTATTTCCACGTTTTGGGATTGGTGATTATGTCTCACTGGTCGAGTTCTGGCCTGGTGTGCCTGAAGCTCTAAGTTCAATACTCCCTACTGGAAAATGGAAGGAAACATGTTTACTTGCTCTCCTCTCTCTCTGTCTCTGCCTCTCTCTCTTTGTGTGTGTGTGTATGTGTGTGTGTGTTTACATTTTAGTACTAGTCATAAATATAGGGAATGCATTCTTAAAATGGTGGTTACTAAATTTGAGAAAATTCAATATTTTCTTCCAAAAGCTAGTATGGCTATGTGGCCTGGGAATATCCGACTCCACGATACAGTTGTCACCACATTGACATATTTGGTGGGATTAGAAATGTGACTGAATGTTATCCCTTTATACCTAGTGCCATCTATAAGGGCATCAATCCCACTATGCTCTGGCACATACTAGATACTTACCAAATGATAATTCTCTTCTTTTTCCTTGAATCTGTCTGTAAGCACTAGTCTCCTTAGAATCAAAACGTCATCCATAATTAAATGCAGTAGACTGTTTTTTTAAATATGTGACAAATAAGCAGGCCTTGTTTCTGTCTTCAAAACATGATTCCTGTACTTGGGATCTGTCATCTTTTGAATAAGAAAAAGAGTGCCATAAATATTTTCAGTGTTTGCCTGCAATGCTTTATTCAAGTAAGTTCTTTTTACAAGAATAAAATACTAATGACTAATTTAAAGTCTCATCTAGTCCATCATCAAGGAATAAAAGTTTACCAGGCAGGAAACCTTATCTGCTCATTGGTACATTGGTTAAGTAAGTGACCCCCATCCTTTAATATTCTAGAAAATAGGTGAGAAGTTTGCAAGTCCTTGGAGCCCTGAACCTCTGCATAATACATTGCTTTAATTAATTGAAATTATTGTGGACAAAGTCAGAGAGTTCTTGCTTTTTCTTCTCTAGTGAAATTCTGAAAAAGCCATCCAACCCAAAGAGGGACAGCAATTTATCACTTCGGAGCACCCAAGTTCCAGAAAGAAGTCACACATCATTGGGTAAGCCAGTTCTCTTGTAAAGCTTCGAATAGACTTTTGGAACACTCAGCAAAAGGGATACTCTTTAAAAGGCTTCAACTTCAGATTTTCAAATAAAAATGGAGTGCTTAGATGGCCCCTAAGGGACCCCAGGATTCCCCATGGCAGCCTGAGTGTGGCAGTATGGTTGTGCAGAGTTCTTCAGAATAAGTAGAAATTAAGTTCTGACTGAAATCCTCTATAGGAAGAAACGTCTAGATATTGAGAATTGTACCAAGCCCCAGAGCTGAGTCAGGACTTCGCCTGCAAAATAAATAGAACTGGGGTGGATGGAATTTCCAGCAACAAAAATGACTGTCAAGTACTTCACATATTTGTCCAAACGTTCATTTTAACAGGAGAAGATCAGGAAGCCCAGTGAGCTTAAGCACTAGGTCATAAGAAGAATAGGCATTCAATGGAGGATGTCCAGTGATCTTTGAGCCATAGGCTTCTTTCTCTCCCTTTATGCCAGATTTCAAAATCTTCAGCTTGACCATGCTTCACATAAAGCCAGAACTCTTCAAATGTGTGTGTGTGTGTGTTGAAGTATTTAGTGGCTTTGTAAAAACACAAATTTCTAACTTTTAACAGAGTGATGCTGGTACCTTGAAGGAACACTAATTAGAACCCCAAGCCCTCAACCCAGAGGACTGTTTTACATTCATTTGACAAATATGAATTAGGTGTGTGCAATCTTCTACTTGGTGCCTCAGGGGCTGGGCACATATAAGAGAACAGAACAAAAGATCCTGGTGTGTTGGAATTTTATTGGCCCTTGGGGGAAAGAAGGGTCATAATGGAATATTTAAATCTATGATAGGCAATACACTGGCCAGTTGTCCCAGGAGTTAATGTTGTTATGACGGATCTGTGACTATCTGCTTGAGTAGGTTAAGGCACAGCAGAAGTAATGTTAGTCTCACAGTCTAGTAAGCTCTGCTCTGCTCAGAATCTACAGCTCATGCTGCTTCTCTGGTATAGTCATCTAATAAATAGATTGCTTGAGTCTAGAGAAATCAGATGCTAAATTATTCAACCCTATAGGCACTAAAATAAATGTCCTCCTGAAATACGTTACTGGTATCTTTAAAGGCTGATATTTTCTGTCGTGAAGATAACAAATTCTTGAGCCCAATATTTATAAAAACCAGCATACTTGTTTTCTAGATAGTCATGGTATAGATATGAATCTACACTCTAGTTAATTAATATTCTATACTCAGAAAACTATACCACATTATAAGTAGTACTAGACACTAACTTCTTTGTTAGAATATGTTATATTCTAAACTAATTGCTTTGTCCCCTCTATTTGATCTGAAATATCATTCAGGAACCACCTTGGGGAGGAGGGATTTATGATCCTAAGCAGATTTCAGCATCCCAACTGGATCATTAAAAAGAAAGACCATCATCACCAGATGTGCACTGGTTGATCCTTGGAACAGATGTTGGAGATGATGGATCTATGGAGCTGGTCAGGGCACCTCAATCCTCTAAACTCGCACAGAAATGATTCTATTTATTGAACCATAACACTGGTGATGAAGTTTAATGGCAGAAACTGGAACGAATGCAGATGCCATCAAATTGTTTGTGGGGGTGGGGAAGGAAATAGAAGAGCTGTCTAAAACCATGACGATTTTATGTGGAAAGAAAAACCTACACAATCTGCCATTTTGCCAGCTTGAAATGTTCATGGGAGAGCCATCTGTACGCACATGCTTGCTGTGAGGCACATGGGTTCCACAGCATAGCTATGCAATCTTATGTGACTGTGCCCACTTGCAAGCATATGTGCACGTGTGTAAGTTTCTAATCTACTCTTCCTTCTGTCACAGTCACAGCACCTCCTAGACCAAGCTACGATTTGGAAAGAATGGGCACAGAAAATTTCAACGGTAGCCAATTTCTTACACGCATCCTTGATTTGGAAAAGGTAACTTCATTTATTTCTGCAATGGACAAACATATTTTACATTGAGAGAGGGATCTCCCAAGCAGGAAGAGGTTTACAGTACATCTCCAATTTAAATACTGTCTCAGGCATGTTCTTTGCTTGGACACACTTTTCAATCATAGCTCAATTTTAAGACATTGCAAATTCCTTAAGGCCTTGGGCATTTATTTACTGCCCTGGTAAGTCCCTTAATTGAACTTACAGTTTTGACTTACTAAGAAATAATGTAATATTTTATATGATCTTTCAATTTTATGTAGCAGGGAAATAAAAAACGAAACTGTAAAACTCTGCATCTGATGCCTCCTCCACACTAATACCTTTGGACAAATTAGAGATATAGAACTCTCCCCCTAAGTAGAAATATTTTTTTTCCTTAACATATGTTAGAGAGTTTACCTATGGAGTTTTCTGTTTCCCAGAGATAACCTATTTTATGATCGCTCAGATTTAAAGTTAATAAACACACTTTTATAAGAGATATGAGCTGGCAGTCTACAGAGTCTCTTCTCTCTCTCTCTCTCTCTCTCTCTCTCTCTCTCTCTCTCTCTGAATATGTGTGTGCATAGAAAATGGATTTGAATAGCTTTAAAGAACAACAGTCACTCTGCAGTTAGCTACATTCTCAATTTCTTGCTATCTTTCAGCCACCTTAGTTCATATACTGATGCTATTGTGGATTAAATATGGCTTACCTGCATCATCTTGCTTTTCTCTCCCCATCTCATCTTCTCTCCCCGTTTCTCTCTCACACACTTTATCTTTGTAGCAGGTATTTCTCCCATTTGAGTCACAGACATGCCTCTGACATTTATCTCCATTCCAGTAATCTTAGCCACTACTGCTCACTGTGAATTTATTACTGACTCTTGGGTTACCATTGTATGTAACAGAGGCATCTCATTGAACTGAGTCATGCCCTATCCAACCAAATCATATAAATAAGCAGAAATAGCACAAAATGGATTCTATGAAAAGACACCATAATCAACAACTATGCAGAACTTTCCTGTGCTGGTTGTGATAGAAGACTTTCTTACTACCGTATATATAATCTAGACATTATAGTATGTATATTCTAGACATTGAACATTGGTATTCTGTCACGTTCATGATTGTTAAGCTTCCCTTGGTGACTTGGAGTTCTTCAGCATTCCCAATTCATTCCAGCCTAAGTCCTCCCCTCACTGGGTCACAAGGAAAATCTGTACCATTCCATTATACTTTCTTCTTGCTTCCCAGGCGTTTGTATTGGATCAGACAATTTCTGTAATGCATGAAATAGAAAGACTGTTCACCAAATTGCTGCTTTACTGCATAGGAACTTCCAAGTTCTCTGTTTCATATGGGATGAGAGTTTAGAATTTTGTGAGACAGCACAAAGCCACAGAGATGGAAGCCCCAAGTGAATTTTGTATATATGGACACATATTTTTGGAGTAGTTGGAATAAGGCAGGGATGTAAGAATTAGGATGACATATTGATACCTGTGTCAGCAATCTCTCCGATTCCTTTCTTTCTCTTTGCTGCTTTCTGCAACCCTTGCAGGAATGAGGAGAGAAATCACTTCAGGGTGAGTTTATGTGTAATGTTAGATCAGAGCTGTGGATGAATGACCAGAAAACCTAGCACTTCCAATGCCTCCCAGATAAGTGGATCCTGTCTTGTTCCATTATACTTAGGAATTAAGTTGCTGGAGAACAGAGTATAAATTTTATGATGTAAACTTAAGGAGAGAATGGAGTTAGCCATTACCTCATAGGGTCATATGAGTTATCTACTGGACCCCTGAGTATTACAATTAAATGCAATTAACACTGCAAGTGCATAAACTATTATGGTAAAGCACAGCATGGCTGTAGGAGCATTCCATGGTTCTTCTGTACTATGGAAAACATTGGCCAGTTACAATGATGCGATCAGGAAAATTACCTCCCATTATTGCTTGCTGTAATTAGCTTGATTTATCTGCTTAAGTAACATTTTCATATTTTCTTCCTTTTTTATCTTTCTGCACATGAGATTAAAAGGAAATGCCAGCCATCTATCCACTTTTGGTCCTAAGAGCAGATCTGGAAGCATTTGTTTTGAGGTCTTCCAAAGCTTATGCCCAATTTTACAAGAAACATCACAGAGTTAACACACTTGAGCTTTTGCCACACAAAGCGCAGGAAAGATTAACATAGTAGTTACTCACAAAGATTCTGGTCAGGAAACATTGGGTGCTTTTATGTTCTCTGGTCAAACATAAGAAGTAGGTTCAGTTATGCAAATGACATGTGAACAATTTAAATCAAAACCATGGCAAGAATTTATACCTTTGTGCATACTCTTCCTCTGTAGCTTAACATGGCGAAACTGTTTCGAAAAGCAGAACTTTAAACACCGCTGTTGTGAAGATAGGCCAGTGACCTTGAGGATGAAAATCTTTTCCTATTCATGTTTTCTAATATCACTTCCCAATTCTCTCACATACTTTTAGCTGCTGAAGCAAAATTCAACTCCAGAAGCCATACGAAGAGAGCTCTGTGAGACCTACCCTGGGTACACTGCGAACTATGCCTTTTCTTGGATCACCCTAGGAAAAAATGTTTTTAACAAATTTTGCCTTTCAAACATGACACTTTTAGAGTCCTCGCTCCAGGAACTAAAATATCAGGTCTCTCAGGTGAGTGCAGATTTTATATATTCGATATATATATTAAAATTTTATGCATAATTAGAGGGGTTACGCTTCCATTCTTTGGGTCCCCAAACTGACTCACTATAAATTACTAAGCAACTCTGTAGCCCACTTGGACTAGGAAATATTGACTGGAATATTTGTAGATCTTCAGCATAATTTCTTCCTACATAAACATTTACAGCCGGGATTTGATGTTAAGTATGAGATATTTATCATTAAAATATGCGGGACTGAAATGATTTGATGTTGAATTTGAAATATTTCATATAGCTAATGTACTTACACCTCAGATGAAATACGGCTTGGCTCTATGTTGAATAATGAGTGTGTTCCTTGAGATCTGGAAGTGTGGTTACATAGGACAGAGTGCAAGTTTAATAATTCAGCGATAAGACTCATATTGTTGTCGGAAGTTAGAAAAATGGGTGATGTCTTTTTATTTTTCTCACAACATCAAACTTCATTTTGTGACTTTTGATGGAATAATTTATGCTAGTTCCTCAAATCTTACACATCAGAGCCAATTCTGTTCTGATAAAACCATGCCATCTGTGTATACTAGTCTTAAGTCGTGATGGCAAAATCAAGACACCAATAGGCTAAGTTTAATGAAATCTACATGTAGCAAAAGTTTGAAAAAATTCAAAATTCTTCACAAATTTATAAACAATAAATAAAGCATGCCTACTTTAACATTTACCCTTGATTCTCTAAATTAAACTGAAAGTGATTTTTAATTTTTTTTTTTGGTTCTTTTTTTCAAGACAGGGTTTCTCTGGCTGTCCTGTAGACCAGGCTGGCCTTGAACGAAGAGATCCTCCTGCCTCTGTCCCCCAAGTGCTGGGATAAAAGGTGTGCACCACCACAAATGTATCTTTTAGTCATCTGGTTTTCAAAAGAGCCAGGTTAAGGACACTATTGCTCAAATAGCTCAAATATTATATAAAACCCTCCCATCCTTGAATTGTAAGAGGGCTGGGGATGTATCTCAGGAGTAAAAGGTTTGCTCAAACCCCCAGTACTAGAAAACAAAAATAAGAACAATAAACAAACAAACAAAAAACTTCTTCGCTTAAATTCTTCAGTCAGGTAAAGTAACCTGAGTAGCCAAAGGTATCCTGTTCAAAACCAATCAAATTAAGACCGATGGAAGGTCCATCCTGACTGGCATGGCGGGGTTATGGGGAATTAAGACCGATGGAAGGTCCATCCTGACTGGCATGGCGGGGTTATGGGGAGAATTGCTTTTGTTGAGAACGTAATGAAGAAAGACTTCTGAAGACACTACCTGGATCATGTGATTCAAAAGCCATACTTTTCCTGGCTTATTGATACAGTACAGTTATTGATAGTGTGGTGATCAGGTTAGGGGTTCATTATAACTAATGTCCATAACTTTGCAACAGAATCTGAAAACATTTTATTCTATTAGGTATAGCTCTGATAGTAAGCACTTTGGCAAATATATTTCTACATGAGTTTATCTATAAAATATTTCCGGCATTTTCCCACACACATTAGTTTTAATGGATCTCCACCAAAAATAGACATCCTAGTTAATAAAAGATATGGGAGTAATATGGCTGGATCTCCCAGGAAATGTTATAAGGAGAAAAAACACGATTCAAAGTCCAGTGGACATAAAAACGAAGATGTACATATGAATTCATGGTGATTGGGGAAGCATGCATAAGACAAACTCAAGATAGACCAAATCCCAGCATGGAGCGGAGAGGTGGGCAGGATGTCTCAATACTAGTCAAGGAGGTATTGACAACTGAGAGATAGATGTTGGGTAAAGGAGAGTCAGTTTTCTCTAAGAGTATAACTCTTGATAAGGTGACCACACTCCAGGGGGAAGCTGCTCATCAGGGAATATATGAACAAGTTGGATTTGATGGGCAAGAAAACAAAAACAGGACAACACAAATTGGGTGGTAGGGAAGGGTAGTGGGTATGGGGGGTAGTGGTTGAGTATGAGCAAAACACATTGTATTAAATTCCCAAAGAACCAATAAAATATTAAAAGAAGGAAAATGCTCAGAAATTAATGTGTTCATTTTCTTTTTAATTAAGTCAGCTTTAAATTCTTAATATCTAACATAGAACATTTTATAACAATACGATTTTGTTAGTCAAACTTTAAATATGCTAATATCTGGGACTCTAAAGGGGAAAAAAAATCCATTGATGTTTAGAGATGTTGGCAGTTTTTCCAAGAAAGAGATGGCTTCAAACAGAGTGAAGATTTGAAAACAGCGTGAATGTGAAAAAAATCAGTTTTTTTTTTCTTTTAAATCTTTCAAAAGACAGTAAACCGTGTGATTACAAATGCTAACATATCATCTTTTTTCTTTGCGGTTTGGCTTCTGAAGATGTCAAGTGACCCCGACAATCAGAAGAGGGTGTTCCAGGGACTTGTCCAGATGCTGTCCTTCTTCTCTCAAGTGCAGCAGCGAAGAGAAGTGTGGCAACTTCTGTCAAGCCTACCAGACGTGTTTCAGAATGACACCTCGCTGAGCAGTCTATTTGGTGTTCTTCAAAAGGCAAACAGGTAAGTAAATGGAACGTTAATTGGAATACACTTGCTCACAAAGAAGTCTTTAAAACCTCGTTCCTTTGAGAATTACTGTCACGTAGGTCATTTAAACATTGGGAAGGCGCTCCTTGAGCATCCTGCCCGAGATTTTTAGCAATGGAGGTAAGTATGTCAGGTGAGGGTAGAAGAAAGACACACTGTGTTTGCTCATTGAGGTCAGCAGGCATCCATGAGGAAGCAAGAGGAATGTTCACCTCGGAACTTTGTATCATTTTGTATCCTGGAGTTTCTGAGAATGAGGCACAGAGCAGACCCAGCTTGGATCAGTAACACAGGATCATTCAGGGACAACCTGAGCTCTGTGTACATGTCACTAAGCTAAGTAAGAATAAAATGTCTCTGTGGGGTTTGTACTATTCAATATAAAATAGCCCTGTTCCTTTACTCTAGTCACCTCAATGGGATTGACTTCCTTCAGATGGTCTTTCTAAGTCAACAGATGATGTCTTAGTTAGGATTTCTACTGCTGTGATGAAACACCATGACCTAAAAGCAAGTTGGAGAGAAAGGGGCTTATTCAGCTTACACTTCTACATCATAGTTCACCATTGGAGGAAGTCAGGACAGAAACACAAATGGCAGGTTTCCGGAGGCAGGAGCTAATCCAGAGGCCTCGGATGGGTGCTCCTTGCTTGTTCCTTATGGCTTGCTCATCCTGCTTTTTTATAGAACCTAGCACTACCAGCCCAGGATTGGGACCAACCACAATGGGCTGGACTCTCCCTCATCAATCACCAAGAAAATGCTTTACAGCAGGATATTTCTCAATTGAGGTCCTTTCCTCTTATATGACTCTGTTAAGTTGACGTAAGACTAGCTTCCACAGGTGGGGATGGCATTGTTTGGCATATATGGCTACATGGATTTAAATTTTTACTTTATCAGATATATGGTTTCTAAGTTTTTCCTCCCACTCTGTTCCTTGCTTTTACAAGAGAGTGGCATTTGACTTTGATCCAATTAAGCAACATTGTTTCCTTAAAGATCTGGTAAATCTCTGTTGATTTATATATTTGCTATTTTTATTATGGTGTCATGATCAGTGAGGGTTCTGAATACTTGGCATGTGCTAGAGTGACAGAGGAACTGACAACTGAGCCTTAATTTAAAATTTTAAAAATCGTGCTTAATTTAGTTACTAGAAAACTTTTAAATGAGTTTGGAACATCTTGAATGTGTGGCTTTACTTCTTCGAAATTCTGTAAGTTTAATGGAATTTAAACACATGGCAAAACATCTCAACCGAGAATGGCAATAGTCTGGAGGTGAAGAGATGGCTTGGAGGTTAAGAGTACACACTACTCTTGCAGAGGGCCGGAGTTCAATTCCCAATAGGTCACAACAACTAACAGGCAGTTCACAACAACTATGATTCCAATTCCAGAGGATCGAACACCTTCCTCTGGTCTCCAGGGACACCTTAACTAATGTGCACATAATACCCTCTGTCACAAATAATTAGAAACAAATCTTCAAAGAGGAATACCAATGCTTTAAGTTACAACAGGTATATATGTGGCCAGTGTGTAACATCTTTGAGTTGATCAGTCTTTAATTATATTAGAAAACATTGAACATCCCTGTACTAAATTATCCCCTTAAAAAATAATTCTTTCCAGATCTGGGAAAATTTGTCTAAGTGGGAAAAAAAATACTTGCTACACAAGAGTAAAGACTTGTGTTCAAATCCCTCACATACATATGTTGAGATGGCTTTGTATACCTATAATTTCATCTCTCGGGCAGGAGATAAGTGGATTCCAGGAGTTAGCCTGGCTGAATTCAGTTCAGTAAGAGATCTTGTTTCACTGAACTATGGTAGAATGATGGAGGAAGACATCCTAAAATCTTCTGGTCCCCATCGCTATATGCAGGGATGTGTACAATTGCAAACTCATACAAGGGTCCCCACAATTAGCCTCTCTTTCATACAAACCACACTACAAACAGAATTATTCTATATAGAATATCTTCTAGCAATAATATACTTGGGTTTCATCCATTACCTAATTTGAAAAAAAAAACATATACTTTCACTTGAAAATGAAAAAACAATATAATGCAAAGATTTATGCCATCAGTGAATCTGCATTGAAGTGCTTCCTGTGTTGGTATAAAACACGTGTGAGTAGACTTTGGAATTAGCCAAGCCAGCTCTGCTCATTACTATCCAGGTAACCTTGGTAAATTCTTTAACTTGTCCTCTGTGTAGCCCTGGATGTCCTGGAACTAACTCTTTGGACCACGTTGGCTTCAAACTTATAGAGACCGGCCTGCCTCTGCCTCCCAAGTGCTGTGATTAAAGGCGTGAGCCACCACTGCCTGTCCAGTTATCTAACTTTTTAAACTGTATCCATCTGAAAAGGCAAGATAAATCAAATTAGCTTTACGGAAGCATCGGAGAACCAAAATTTTAAGATACACGCACACATTATTTGCATATATTTATCATATGTGTGTATTATGTAAACATGCATTCAGATTTATATACACGTTTATATATTATGCTAGAAATTACCTAAGAGATGCTTACAATTTAGGTTTCGTTCATACCTAAGGGGCTAAGACTTAACATCTTTAAAATGTTAAAGATTCCAAAAATACTGTAGAATGTGCAGGTTCTCTCTACTCACATCCTGGATCTAGTGTTGGAGAAAACTCTCAGCTTCCTGATGAGATACTTGGTAAGGAATAAGTAGTGCCTAATGTGTGCTGTATCAGTTCTGCAGTGGCAAATGGTTGGCAGTGGTCTTTTGTCCTCAAAGCCTTGGGAACCAACAAGAGGGCCCAGGGGTAAAGGTACATGCTACTCCTGTTAAAATGCTGACTCAGCTCTGATTGTTGGTACAAAGCACACTGTATTTGTGAGATTCACACAGCCTCATGTAGTAGCCGCATCTCTTTTAAAAATGAAGGTTCTATGCCCCAGTGTAGGGGAATGCCAGCGCCAGGAAGCTGGAGAGTGTGGGTTGGTGAGCAGGGGGACAGGGGAGGGAACAGGATTGTTTTTTGTTTTAATTTTATTATTTTATTTTTTTTCTTTTTTTCAGAGGGGAAACTGGGAAAGGAGATATCATATGACATGAAAATAAAGAAAATACCTAATAAAAAATTTTTTAAAAAAATGTGCTAATGACCATAAGGAGACAAAAGGATATTTCTTGAATAATTAGTTGTTACTTGGAGATGTGGAAGGAACTCAAGCAAAAGTGAATCACTTTTGAAAAAAAAAAATTGTGTCCCAAGTGTGGACTGCCTGTCTTATTGGTTACATAACTCACAGAAAGCCGATGTGGGGTGTTTGGAAATTAAATTTGAGCTGCATTCGGAGTAGCGCCTGTGGGCCACTTATGCAGTGGGACAGAATGCAGTCTTTAATTAGCATGAGCTCTGCTTTTAAAAAAAATTGTCATTTCTTTAGCAAAATATTTATATATATGACATGCTTATATAATTACTCCTGAAACTGGATCTAAGATTGACTTCTAACAAAAACAGCTTTCTAGCATTTAATTTTTCTTTTAATTAAAAAAAAAGAAAGAAAAGCAAGTTTCGTTTCCTCGTGGGCTGCTGAACGCAGTTGTTTGTAGCTCTTAACAGGAAAAACAAACCACCAAACGCCCGATAGGACCTTTGCTCTCTCACTCGGGGTCCTTGAGTCAAGTCTCTACAACTCTGGAAACATTAAGTTCTCTGTTCTGGTTCAAGAACAGTGCGGGGGGG
>NW_022196896.1:97319889-97349421 GCF_008632895.1 Mastomys coucha | reverse complement strand
ATGAATAAATAGACAATGCAGTAATTAAATTACAAAAGCAGCATCTTGTCTTTTATAGGAGTCATTTTCTATACCGTGGCCATTTTCTCCTTGAATAACCTTTTGTTTCTTCTGTCTGTGAGCCTCGGTACACAATCTGGTTCAATTTGTTTCTCTACTCATTAGGGTGCTGCTGGTAGTGCAGAAGGTTTACCCACGTGCTCAAGCCGATGAAGGATTCAGCACCCTCCAGAAGTCTGTTAAACATCTGCTGAACACTCTGGACTCGCCAGCACAAGGTACAGCATTTCCATCTTCCTGTACTAACACAGCATCACAAAGCCTACCAGAAAAATGAAGCAGAATACAACTGATGCAATCACACACACACACACACACACACACACACACACACACACAGTATTCTTCCTAGATGGGGAAATGCAAAGAAAGGAAGCCATGGCCCAAAAAGAGGAGGGATTCCTTTTTCTTCTTCTTTTCTTGTGTTTTTTTTTTGCTTGAATGCATATATGTATATGTATATATATGCATCTTGTATATATGTATATGTGTATATATATGCATCCTGTATATATATGTGTGTGTGTGTGTATATATGTACATATATATATATACAGGATGCCCACAGAAGCCAGAGATCCCTGAGACTGGAGGGACAGCCTGTTATGAGTCACCATGTAGGTGCTGGGAATTGAACCCTGGTCCTCTGGTCCTCTGGAAAAGCAGTCAGTGCTCTTAACCTCTGAGCCATCTCTCCAGTGAGGATGAATTCCTAAAAGTCTTCTTTATGTAAAAATGAGCTCTCTTACTGTACAAGATTATGTTTATGGGTTTTGTTGTTGTTGTTGTTGCTGTTGTTTTTTGAGACAGGGTTTTTCTGTATAGCCCTGGCTGGCCTGTAGACCAGGCTGGCCTCAAACTCAGAAATCCGCCTGCCTCTGCCTCCCAAGTGCTGGGATTAAAGGCATGTGCCACCACTGCCCGGCACTATGTTTATGTTTGGAATAGAAAATGAATATCAGGTAGTAGACATAACCAATAGACTTATATTATCACCTTTTGGAACAAAGGCCTAAAGTGAATTATAAGATTTGTGTCAGTTTTTTGTTTTTGTTTTTGTTTTGTTTGGTTGGTTGGTTTTGTTTTGTTTGAGAGGGTCTCACTATGTAGCTCTGGCTGTCCTGGAAATCACTAACTATATAGACTAGGCTGGCCTTGAATTCACAGAGATCACCTGCCTCTGCCTTCAAAGTGCTGGGGTCAAAAGGAGTGTGCTACCACACCTGGCATGCACCCCCATTTCTATCCTTGAAGCAAAACAAAACAAAACAAAAAATCAGAAAGAATGTTTTAGTGGTAAAAATACATGCCCATCTAACCTCTTGCAAATGCATGGTAGACATCATAGCATAAAATATCTATCAGTAAAAGTCAATCACCCCCAGGAAGACAAAAGGTAGCATGTGGCATGAGTTGAAAATGTCACCTTTGAATATCTAGAATGTCATTACCTAGAAACCACATGGAGATGGTCGGGTGGACACACACAGGAACACACAAAGGTTTAGAGCCGTGAGACCCAAATCCCCGCCGCCAGAGCAAACACAGGCTAACATTTACCTCTTCCGAGTGAATTCGGAATGATGCCTTCTTGTCTGCATTGGCTGGTTTCTAAACAAGTAGCCTTCTGCTTTTGGATTCTAAAGTAAGCATACTGCGAGTGGCAGATAAAAAGGTGTTCCTCCTCTTGTCTCAGTCGCCGTATGAAAGGCAGGCGTTAGAAGCCTGGGAAGACTTCTTAGTGCAGACTCCGACATACTTCTACACCAGCTTCTGCTGGCAAAGAGACGCTTTCTATCCACTTTCAGAATTAATGACGCATTTGCATGGTTGATTGTTTCTAACCCTACTGTTTTTATGAACACCAGGAGAGGTTTACTCTCTTAAAAGTCTAGGCCAGAGAACTAGGCAGTGTGCTAATGACTTCCTGGGCTTTTTAATGTTTGCCTTTTAAAGACTCTGAGGACTTTGTGTTTCTTCGATCATTCTCTTTTTTCATCTTCAGACTTACATCTCAAACTAGTAATAGTAAAACAATATAATTAATAATAATGACATATAGATAATATAAAAGTGAAGTGATCGACTCAAGGTTTTTCTCCCCAGAAGTCAAAAGCACCTCTGGGCTTTTGAAGCCAAGAGTAAGCCATACATCTTCAGCAAAGCCCTTTGCTGGCGAATGATGTCATTCAGTTTTCTGTATTTCCACATTTAACAATGGTCAGGATTTATACGTATGACTATGTTAATGACCTAGAAAATGTTAAGTGTTAAAACATGACAGTGCATGGTCAAGGGTAACAAGGAAATGCAGCCACAAAAGTTCTCTTTACCTGCATAGTTGGATGTGCTGAACTCCTCTTTGTTATTAAATCTAAGTACGTGTGAGGTCATCAGTCTGAGGGTTGCAGCGCAGACCCATTCAACTCTCTTTTCCTAGTCATTAATTCCAGCTTGAACAGAGACTTCATGGCCTTTGAAAGGTGTCCACAGGTATTCCTGGGAATCCTTCAGGAAACTCCAATTTAAGCCAGTGATGCTAATTCATCTACATGAGAGTCTCTGACCACAAGTGCAGACACTTGCCACCTTGGCCAGGTCACCACATGCTTGGTCTTGGTGGGATTTTAGTCTTCTATTTGAAGGATATGTGCTTGTTCCCTGGGCTTTGTGTTGATGTAAGGCACAGGGATGTGTTGACTCATCGTAGCGTTGCTTGTCTTCTGTAGCTCTTACAGCAGCAACCTGAAAAATGAAGAAAACAGTAGAACCTTCTATGTCAATGTTAAGTGACCTTATTATCAAAACAATTCTGAGAAATTACCCATCCCACAGCTGGCTTGACCTGTGTTACTCCACCAGCAAGAGGCCAGTCTGAGAGTGGATCCTGGACCTGTCTGTTCCCAAAGCCAGGTTCCTTTACCTCTTTTATAGGTGACCCCATTCATGCATCCTTTCAGAAACACTGGGACACATAGTTTCTCACTGGAACACGTCAGCACCTGCCACTATCAGATCACAGAACTTCTATTCAGTCACTGATAAAGGATGACATGTCATGCCGCACTTCTTCCCACATGACAAGTTTCAGAGCCATGCTGCAGTATCCTACACGGTCTGATCCTGCCAAACTTACTGCTCCTTATCCCATGCCTCTAGTCAGGACTGAATTAGAAATACACTTAGGGCACCTTCAGAAGACACCACATCAGCCAGGGAGACATTCACACATATACTATATGCATGTGCGTATAGTGTAAAAGTTGATTATTAAAGCAAAAGTAATTCTTCCTGGCTTACAGCCAGCATAGCACAGATGTCTTTGCACATCCATGTTTATTCTCACATTATTCATCGTATCCACAGTATCCAGATAGGCTAGATGCCCATCAACACAAGAACAGATAAAGAATATAAAGCATATATACACAATAAAATTTTCAGGTGTTAAATTTCATAATGAAATTATGAAAATTTCAGGAAAATAAATGAAGGGAGCATTGTATTAAGCAAAATAAGCCAGGCTTGGAAAGACAAATATCAAGTTTACTATTATATATTGAACCTGTATTTAAGTTTAGGTAGATAAATAGGTGATAAATAGGAAGAAAATTTAAAAGGAGACCATGAAAAAAAGAAACTAAAGGGAGGGATGGAAACTAAGAGAGAGTAGTGCAATGCATGAATCATAGAAGTAGAGGTGACTCTTGGGAAGCATACAAAGGTTCAGCAAGCAGGAGAAAGAAGAGAAGGGAGTGAGGCAGTGGAGGGAAAGTTAGGACAAAGTATGATGATATATACATACATACATATACACACACATACATACGTACACATATATACATACACATCCATACATACACATACATGCATACACATCCATACATACACATACATGCATATATACACATATATACATACACACATACATACATATACAACATAATACACACACATACACATACACACATACACATATATACATACATATACATACACATCCATACATACACATGCATACATATATACACACATATATATACACACATACACATACATACATATACAACATAATACACACACATACACATACATACATACACATACATATACACACATACATATACAACATAATACACACATATATACATACACATATCTACAGATATATATACATACACACATACATACATACATACACACATACACACACTTACATACATACATACACACATACATACACATATACATACATTATATATGTGTGTATATATTATATGAAAATGTCACAGGGAGTGGCCAGCAAGGTGGCTCAGTGGGTAAGGGTACCTGCTGACAAGAATGATGATGTAAGTTCAGTCTGGGACTCACAAGTAGAAGTAGAAATCCAGCTCTCGAAGTTGACTTCTGACCTCAACACTCATTCTGTAGTATGCCTGAGAAATCAAATAAATAAATAAATAAATATAAATAGAAAAAAGTAGAAACATTAAAAATGAAATCCATTTCTTTGTATGCCCCAAAGTAATAATAATTAAAAAAGAAAAAACAAACTTTATCAATGTAAGAGGGCTATCGAGATGTCTGTGGATACCATCTTATACATGCCTAATCCAACAAAAGTCCAAGAAGTAAAAATCTTGCTTTTTAATAGTTTTAATATTTCCCCATTCATTTTGGTCTGTTTAGTCTGCTGATACGACTCTTTCTACCGAAGTACTCCATAGTCTTTAGTGGACAGAGGGAAAGGTCTCTATTTAAGTTCAGAGTTAAGCCTCGCTGATAACGTGAAGTGAATTTCTGTTAGTGAGTCACTTTAATGGCCTGAGGGAAAAGAGAAACTCTATAACCAGAGTGTGTACAAATGCTGATCAAGTTGCTAATAGCCTCACACACAGGCTCAACGTGAGTAACATAGACCTTGGAAAGAAATAGTTTTGTAAACATTTCCATTGAAAAATCATAAAACTCAATAGATTTCTATCCTTAATTTTTCAATATATGGGTATCAATGAGTAAAGTTATTACTAATACTAATTAGGTGTCTTTGATGCTGGTCTTTTAACTTGATTATCCGTGTTCTATAAGGAAGATAATAATATTCAATTGCCCTTTGGATAAATCTCAGAAAATTTCACTCCACTGAACAGGAAAGCTGAAAAGGCCATTCTGGCAGTTACTGGAGGCCAAGCCAACTTAGACATGAACAATTCAGGAAGTGGATGGGGCAGGTGTTAAATTCTGAGACATTCTTTTATCTATACATTTATTTCAATAGGGCAGAAAACATTTTTTAAAAGCATAGCTTTGCACAAGGGCAGTTTTGGAAGACTGGAGGGTGCATGTCCTAGAAACAATGGAAGAGCCATGGAAGAGTGGCTAACTCAATATCCTATTGAAAAGAGTGAGGCTACAGTTAAAACAGGGCAGCACCAAAGCCTCTGGGCCCACTGTGAGCAGTGTGGCTGTGAGCAGCATCGCTGTAAGCAGAAGAGGCTGATCCTCTTCTCAAGTGAGGTGGCCTAATGCCCTGGATTTAATGTTCTCAATTATGCCACGACTGCTTGAGGAACTTTTCATTTCCAGTTGTCATGTTGTTTCTACACCTGCTTTCTCTTTACCATTCAACTTACATAACAAGCAGAATCACTGACTTTTTTTTTTACTTCAGGGGACAAATCTCAGTGGTTTCTACAGTTTCATTGTAACCAGTTTAGTAGTCCAGTCTCCCGCGCCCCACCGCAGCACCCCTCCAACCCCTGCCACAGCTTCTTGTTTGAGATTACACTGCACAATCCCGTTTACATTGGCCAGTGCTCCTTCATAGGTGCATGCACTAATCACTTCCTGCTCTTTGAAATAAAGTCCAGAGTATTGGGGGCAAATGTATCTTAGGTCTACATTGGAATTGCCCAAGTCTGAGGGTGGAGAGAGGGGCAACAGAGAAAAGAAACCAGTGACACATTAGACTGAAAGTGGTTTCATTGACTAACAAATTGCTTGGTGCTCAGTCTTCATTATGGTGTTTAAAAGTCACTTATGGAATCTGGTCTTGGGACAAAATAATATGGTCTGATGTGTGAACAAAAAGTGAATAAACAGGTTATTTTAATCAACAGGCACCATTTCCTACAAATACCTTACATATTTCCAACAAAAAGAAAACGAATAGCATTTGTAAAAAGGAAAAAAAATGCACCTTTGTTTTTTCAGTATTAATTTGACATATGGCATTTTTTGGGGGGAGGGGGTGAGGAGTAAGGTATCTTTGAACAAACATGTTCTGTGTTGACCTACTTTTTACTGCTGTAGGTGACAATTCAACGCACGCGTGGAGTGATGATGATGAGCAGACACTGTCCCCAAGCAGTCTGGCTGCACAGTAAGTTATGTTTCCAAATTGTGGGTTAACTGGCTAACTAAACAAAGCACCTCGGAAGCCCTCTTATCTTATCAGCATGGAAATCCATGCTGGATCAAAGGGCATCATCAAACTGTCGTAAAGTTGAAGCTAATGTGGGCATACCATTCAATATAGTTTGGATAACACAGCATGAGGAACTCTTTTCCAGCTCGGAGATGTACCTCTGCCACGTCAGGAAAGGTTTCTTTGTGTCTGTGAGTAGAGTCTTGTGGGCACTTGTTTCCAGATTTCTAAGGTCTCTCTCGATGAAAAATATATAAGCATCTGTCTTAGGCTGCTCAGTTCCTGTTGCGAAGTACCACAGCCAGGGCAGCTGGTAAATGATGGGGACTTATTTTTCACACTTCTGGGTAACCCTGGCATCAAGGTGGGAGCAGATTTGATGTCTGAGAAGAGCCTACTTTCCAGATCATAATAGACACCTTCTTTCCAAGGCTGTTTTTATAGGCTACCAATCCCCTTAGTAAGAGTTTTGTCCCTCGATGGGGGGTGGTGGGACATGCATTTAATCCCAGCACTTGGGAGGCAGAGACAGGTGGATTTCTGAGTTTGAGGCCAGTCTGATCTTCAGAGTGAGTTCCAAGACAGCCTAGGCTACACAGAGAAACCCTGTCTCGAAAAACAACCAAAAGAAAAAAAAAAGAAAAAGAAAAAGAAAGAGAGTTTTGTCCCCAAAGACTCGACCTTCTAAAGTCATTACCTTGGCACCTAGAGTGTCAATGTATAGAATTCAATACATTCAGGCCAGAGCAACATCAAGAATTTTTCCATTGCTATTTCTTTGGAGTCTTAAAGAGTCAAACTTTTCTTAGAGCCTAATCAAGATAATGCAAATTTTTTCTGCTCTCAGTAATGTTCACATAGCAGGGGGAAAAAGATTACAAATCATTTAATTTTGGACTTCCCTAGGAAATGACAGCAGTCACCATGGTGTCGAAAGACCACAGGCGTGAGCAGATTTTGAAGGAACTCATAATTAGGACAGGGAATGCAAGCAGTTCCCTGCTATATCAAACTTAGGTAAATTTAGAGTCTAGTTGCTCTTGTGGGTAAAGGTTGCTTTGGCTTGATAAATCACGCTGTGGTGGTTCTAAGAATTTAGTCACACCAACTATATCTTTGTAACTAGAAGAAATTTGCACGATTAAAATTGAAGAGTAAAAAGGCAAGGAGAGGTTGCTCAGTGGTACCAAAACACAGTTAGGATAGAGCCATGAAGTTCCACAGTGTGGATGCTCAGTAAACTGACTAGAGAGAGCAGTGATGTGCTTGCTATACATTTCAAAAACGTAAGGAGGGGCTAGGGGGATTGCTCAGCAGTGAAGAACTCTGGCTGCTCTTTCGGAGGACCCAAGTTCCATTCCCAACATTCACATGGAAACTCATATCCATTGCTACTGGCAATTCCAGAGAATCCAATGTCCTCTTCTGGTTTCCACAAGAACTGCACACACATAGTGCATAGGCATGTATGCAGGCAAAATATCTATACACATAAAAAGAAATACTTACAAAATGAGATAGGTCTCATGTTAGCTTTGGTTGGTCTATCCCTTGCCATTTAGACAAGGTTGGCCTTGAATTCATAGAGATTGGCCTGCTTTTATGTTCAGAGTTCTAGGATTAAACATATGTGCTCTCATATCCAGCATAAAAAAAATAAAATATTTTAAAGGCTAGAAAAAAGGATTTTTGAATGATTTTTTTCATGAAGAAATAATAAGTGATTGAGAAATGTACTTAAAATCATTTAAACATTATATGGTGTGTACATACTGAAGTATCGCATTGCATCCCATAAATGGGCCTGCTCTTTGTTTTTACACATCATTTAAAATAAACTAAATTAACAACCAAAAATACTCATTTTAACCATTCTTTTTTCCAAGATTGAATTTAATTGGGAAGGTCTCTAACGACAGGTAAATCCTGGGTAAAATCCACTTTCGGTTTCTCCTGGGCCGACTTCCGTCCTCAGTGCTAGGACCCAGGTGCTTCTCTCAAAGAATTCTTGGACAGTCTCACTTTAGCCAGTTGCTATGTTTCAGGTATCTGGGACTTTTGATATCCTCCCTAGATAACCATCATACATAATAATAAACAACTTTAAAACAACTCTTTAAACTGACACAACGGATGCTTGTGGCTGTCAGAGCCTACAGGCATGCGTAACATTGACAGTACTCAGCACTTCTGTCTTGCAAATCCCTCCGTAGTTGCTGTCAGCTTATTAGAGGGAATTCAATACCCATAAGATGAGTCATGTTGTGATTGATGAAATTAAGGAGTTCCTTTAGACTTTCTTTCCATTTCCATTTTAAAATAATCACACCATGGCATAAGACAAAAAGGCTTTTGGCTTAATCTTTTTCTAATGACAGCTACTCAATATTACTCATCTTATAGCTTTCAACCATTATTCATGTTCTAATGTCTTTCTAAAATGTATTTGCACTCCTGCGCATGTGCACACACATGTGTGTTTCTATCCGTAACCTACCTTTTATTGTAAGCACTTGGGTGAAGAAAGGATTTCATATAAAGGATTTTAAATTAGTAATTTAAAGAACTCTCGGTGTTTATGCCAAAGCAGTGGCATGTATATGTCACCTAAATTTTTGCATACATTAAATCATTTTAAAACTTGGTATCAGTGCTTTCTACAAAAGTAAGGAGGGAGGGCTATATGGTTCTTCTGATGGTCACTTCAAGTTCACCTATTGTGGGAGGTTAGGCCAACATTTTGCTACTGAACACTGCTGCCTGAGAGAGCTGACTCTACAGTGTTGTATATCCTGCAGTGGAAAACAGAGAGAGAGAAGGTCCAGGAAGGTTAGATCCATGAGAACCTTTCTACTGGAGCCAGTGCACAAGAAGCCATCTAGAGATGCCTCATTGGCAGATAGGTTCAACGTCTAATATCTCTACAGCTTTCCATGTCTCTTTTACAGATGAATGTGCCTACTCAATGCTCACAAAAATGTAAGCACTAGGTAGTCTTCTATGGTCAGAAAGGATAGAGTACACATTTAAATGGGTCATTCCTTCAAGGTATGCACCGGAGACATGTTTATTGTGAAATCTGTAAAAAGAAATAAAATAAATGGATGATCCCCCCCCACACACCAAATAATAGATACACTCCTGTATTTACAGCTATTTCTATAATTCTGTTGGTCTCTTGTTTGCCATTTTGTGTCCCTAAAGCTGGACTTTTAGCTTATCCTTAGCATTTTTTTTAACACATCTTCCCATTTTCATTAATATTATCACATATTCCAAAACAATGGGTCAGGGTCATTTCCTTTCTCCCTCCAGCATCTATCTATCTATCTATCTATCTATCTATCTATCTATCTATCTATCTATATCTCTCTCTGTGTCTCTCCTTCCTTCCTCCCTCCCTCTCTCCCTTCCTTCTTTTTTCTATTCTTCCTTTCTTCCTGGATCTTTATGACCTTGGCTGGCTGATACCATGGATTGAGGGACAGCCCGTTAAACTTATCTGTATGTAGGTATGACTCGGTGTTCTACAGCTAAGCTATACAATGAAGCATTGTTAGCCATCCTACTCCTGTCGGGTTATTATTAGTTATAAGGTGATTTAGTTTGGAAATGTAGCTGACAGATGGTTCCTTTTATTGGGGCCATACAAGTTAGTCTAAATCTACATTTCCTGTCCTTTATTCGAGGATTGATAAATGGCATTGATTACCTACATAGAGGCTTTGATAAATGATGAAGCTAAGAATAGAAATCTTAGAGATCTAAGGCAAGCAAACATGGTAGTTTCCACAGTCTCTAGTCAGGGAAATACCTAAACAAGAGCTTTGAGAATCAGTGCTTTAAAACAAACATTTGTGATCCATCAGAATGGCTCAGTGAGTATAGGCCTTTGTTGCACAAACTGGTAACTAGTCCTATCCCTGGGACTTCCATGATGGAAAGAGAGAGCCAACTGCAGCAAATTTTCTTCCTGTATCTGTCCACACATGTTCTGTGGAATTTGCACTCCTTCTCCACCACAATAAATAAGTGTACAAATTTAAGTCTGGGCAGGTAGCTCAATGGTAGAGCCCTTACCTGGCATGTAGAAGGCACTGGATTCAATCCCCATTACCAGAAAAAAAATTAAAAAGAAAAAATTGTATAAGATGTGAATTATAATTAAAAATTACTCTTATGACCAATAAAGTGTGCTCTTGCTGCCAAGTTGGAGACTGTTCCTAGCATTGCTTTATTTCTTTTTAATGTTCCTTCGGGATCCTGAGTCGTTAGCCTACATTTAAACATCCAGGGGCTTCTTTGATATTAGTGCTTTTCCTGTATTACTAGCTATGTTTGCAGAGGTCTCACCCGCTGCATTTTGATAAAATACAAGTTAGTCTATGACAGAACCTGTTATTAGTTATTTTGCCTATGGTTCAGCATAATTCAAGGCATATGTCTTGCAAACAGGCATTAGCATTTATTCTCTCTTTGCCACTTAAAATGTAACAGCAGCCAGTGATGAAAGAAGCCACAGAATGGAGAAGTAGCCTATGGTTGACGTGGCAGGGAACACATTACACTACGCGCACAAACACACATACACACACACACACACACACACACACACACATGAACATGTTCAGAGGTGTGCTGCCTCTGTACAGTAGGGCTTGGTGGAGGAGGGGGGCCCAATTTCACAATGGTTTTGGTACCCAGGCCAACAAATCGCAGTTTAAATGACTTTGCTTCCATTTTTCAAGGCCTAATTATATGTTCTCATCTAATTTGCAGGCTCCTGATCCTGGAAAATTTTGAAGATGCCATCTTGAACATATCATCAAAGAGTCCATACTCTCCTTACTTGGCTTGTGTAAGGAACATGACTGACAACTTGGTTAAGGGATCGCCAGGTGATGCTCTCAACTCCCCCTATAATTTTAACTTCCGTTCTAATTGGTTAAGACATTAACTTATCAAAGGAGATTAAAAAAACTATTCTTTTCATAGTTATACTTCTGTTTTAGCTAAGTGATTTAATATTAAAGTGGGATTTTTAACGGTCGCTATGCTGGCCTCTTGCTGCTACTTGTATCCCATGGTCAGCTGAACAAATTTTAGAAGGATGATTTCCTACTAGATAATGTGATAATGGTTACCTGGACAAACTTTTCCAGAATCCAGAGTCACTGGGAGCTCATGCAACCCTTCATGACACTCTGTGTCCTTAGTGCTCTCAGTTTGTTGAAAAATTAAGACAAATAATCAAGGATTGCAAAGTTCTTGCATATTGCATGAACAAAGGTGGACCATGTACCAGACTGCTTCCTGCCTTCACCCATTCAATTTTCAATTTTTAACCTATGTAAACAATCATAAAGACTGCAGCCAAGCATTTTCCACTATTCTCACACACGTTCTTTGTTTCCTATACCTCACAGTATCAAGAAACAGTACGATACATATGTAAGACTAGAGTTTGATTCCCCAATATTAAATTATGGCTGAAAGTATATACTTGGACACAGTGACTATAAAGTCTATTCCCCCAATATATTCCAACCTAGTATATCCCAGAGTTATAAATAAAAACATTATTTAATTCACAAAGAGCCAAAGCTGTGCAGTACCTTTCCTAGAAACATCTTTTATCTCTAAGCAGCATATCTGTGAATATTTTAAAAAATAATGAACTCTATAGTCCACATGGTTCAAGGAAAGGTTAATTTTCACTCGTTTTATATTTATATTGAGCTACAACATTATTCTAAAAACTCCTTGCTGATAAGTCCAGATAAAAGTCCCTTTCAATGTGCTCCCTGAATAACTTTGTGATTCTCACAAAGTCATTTTCCCTCCCTCCTCTGCAGACAATCTAAAACTTCTGCAGTCCACAATTCACCTCAGAAAATCTTTCCTTCAAAATGGCTCCTCTGAGGACAGCTTCCCTCCATTTCTTGAGATCCTGAAATCCAAGGTAAGCCAAGAAAGGAAATATAAATAACGAAAGAGCAACACTTTTGGTGATAACCCTAAGAAGATTCAGTTAAAATATCTGATGATTGCAGGTGACCTCCTTTCCCCTGCAGCTCTGTTCTGGCCAAATGGTGACAAAGGGGCTTGGTTTTACATAATGTCCTCATGTCGGTCTCAGCATAAGATGATCTATAAGAGCCCACTTACAGTGTTCATAAGCATCCATAAACATTTCACAATATAGCTATCTTATTAGGCTTCATAATTTTGGAGTTCGTTGCATTCTGTTTTTTTCAATTTGCCTTGTCTTCAGCTTTTATATCTGTAAAAGTAGATTTCAAAAGCTAATATCCTGACTTCACGGTGCACAGACATCTCAAATATTAACATATCTGGTTTTCTTGTCATCACATCAGACACTAAGAAGTCATATTAAAATGTGTAACCCCGAAGAAGGGAAGGGTCGAACCAAACATGTAGATCTAAGCTTGGATCAGTTCATGCTCATTTGTCTATTGTTCACACAGTGTAGAGATTATCAGGAAATTCATTTTTAAAGCAACTCTATTAAGTCTTGAAAACAGTTTTCCTAGTAAGAACTGCAGTTTAATTGGATTTATGTAGCCTGGGATAAAGTTAAATTAGAAGTGGTTTATTTAGGGCAAGCAAGTGATTTGCTGTGTGGTAAACAAGCCGTAATTAAGCAGGCATGCAAAACATTATGTCCATGTATATTACAGATAAATGTGCTCATTAGACTACCTACCTTTTAGCCCCACTTTTCTACATGAATCAAATTTTCTAATGTACTTAATTTAGCGTTATCTTAATTTATGCAAATGAGAAAGAAGGCATACATTCACCCAGAAAGCTCTTATTCATCTTTCAAGCATCAGTGTAAATGTCACGTCTGCAACACTAGTTTATCGCTTTCCCCGTGGTTTCCAGACAGTTGTGCCCCCTTCATTTAGTTTATATGGATCCTGAACTATGATAGCATCCTAACAAAACTCCTTGCTGATAGGTCAGGATAAAAATCCCTTTCCAATGTGCTGCTCCCTGAATAACCTTGTGATTCTTACAAAGTCATTTTCTCTCCCTCCTCTGTAGACAATGAAAGACCTCTGCAGTCCACAATTCACTTTAGAAACTCTTTTCTTTGAAATGGCCCCTACGAGGACAATTTCCTCTTTTATTTATAAGACAATAATCTCCATCCCCTGAATCCTTATAATCCAGCCAGGGGAGAAGTCAGGAAGTGAAAGTCATGATTGTAACCGAGTAAAATAAAGGATGTGGTAGGCAGACCGACAGGGTTCTGTGTGTAAAGATGGGCTATCAAACTGCTTCGGAGGTACAGAATTGAAAGGAAGACGCACTCTGAGTCTTGAAGGCTGTGCATCTTTAGGTCACACTCATGCATTCCAGACAAAGAAACTTGAGTTTGTAAGAAGCCAGAGAGATATATAAGCCTCAAAAATAGATGCAGGTTACCTGGACTCACAGGAAAGAGAAGGTACCTATGGGAAAGTCAGGAAAGCGGCTTTAGAGAAAGGTTACACCCAGGTTCTCCAGACATCTTCTGTTAGTCAAGGGGTTTAAGTTTGGCCTTGAAAGCATCAAATATGAAGAAGGCTAATTTTGTATTTTAGAAAGCGATTAAATTGGGAGAATGTTACATAGGCCATGTCTGAAATAATCCAAACAAACAAAAAAGAACACGGCCTACGTGGAGTCAGTGCAGTCAAAGAACAGAAGGAAGAAAGAGCTTCAACTGTGGGTTAGCTAGTCAACCCGAGGTGAGAGGCACGAGGAAGCTGGAGCTCTTGGGACTGAGACTTCCGGTCTTTCGAAGCCAGTACCTAGCATCATAGTTTGCAGTGTGTGGGGATATCACTTCACTACAGTAGAAACCCTGATGAATTCAGGCCTTCTTATCTCCAAAAGCATGTATCTCTAAATGAAAGGTATGGCCCACGAGCGTATAAACGAGGCTATTAAGGTAGAGTGCCGACAACAGTTCTGTGTCCTCTGAGCTGCTACTTGGCACATGGCCGTGAAAGAAAGAAGCCAGGCGCCTATGGTTTTATAAGTAGAATGGCCACTGCTTCTTGCCATCCTCAGTGTGGCAGTCATTTGGAGTCCATAGGCCCCCAAATTTTATTCATGGAATTCCTTGCAGCAGACTAGACCCTCCAAAACACCCAACGTCTGCCTGTTTACAACATTTCCTTCTTTCTCTCAGCCTTCTGCCTACACATTTTGTTGGAGAGTGTCTGTGTTCTTTCCTCTCCTTGTCTGTTTTAATCTATTTTACTCCCACTGGTCCCTTTGGTAGAAAAGGAGACTTCTTAACTGCATAAAATAAATATTTTTATGTTGGGCAGGAATGTAGACAACATATTATGTTTATTGTAATGCCTTAAAAATTTTGAAACACACACACACACACACAGAGAGAGAGAGAGACAGAGAGACAGAGAGACAGAGAGACAGAGAGAGAGACAGAGAGAGAGAGAGAGAGAGAGAGAGAGAAAGAGAGAGAGAGAGAGAGACCTTTATTTACTAGCCAAGGACTCAGGGGCATCGAAAGATTATCAGTTTATGTCTGTAATATTATAGAATCTTCACAATCATGTGAATTAAATTTCTCCTTCATTTGGGAACTACTGGGTAATGGGGAAGCCCATCATAGCTAGAAATGGAGTTAGTAATAGATCATGGTCCAATTATAGGCCTGAACCTCTGCCTATGATGATGGAGACAGAGTCTCTAGGTAGGGTTTTGGAAAATCTGTAGTCTAAGGTTAGCATATACTTTGTTTTAGACAATATCTCTCTCCGTAGCCCTGGATGGTCTGAACTTACTGTGTAGCCCACACAGGACTTAAAAGCACAATCGTCTTGCTTCTGCCTCCTGAGTGCTGGGATTAGAAGCGTGCACCACCACATCTTGTTATACTAACAAATGCTGTGAGTGAATATGTGAGTTGCAGACACACGTGTCTGTGTCCTCGTGTGCTCATGCGCACAGATGCAGAAGCTGAAGGAAGACTTGTGGCATCTTCCTCTGTCACTCTCCACCTTGATGTTTTGAATCAGGATTGAGCTGGAAGCAAGCCAGTGAGGTCTTGGGATATCTCTCCCAGCCTCCCCTGGGGCAATAGGCATGGGTAGGCAGTGAGTGTTGGGGATTCTATCTCAGATTCTTATGCTTGCAGAGCAAGCAAATTTATCCACTGAGCCATCTCCATAGCAACACTAACGAATACTTTAAAAGAGAATTATAGTCACTAGGTTTAAGCTTCATGAAGATTCTGAAAGAGAAAGCTCAATCCTGTGTCACTCTTAGAATAAAGTACTGAGTTAGGACGCTTGTGAGAATCTTGAGGCTCCTCCTTGGTGATCTTACACTTCTCGGCACCCTCGGTAATACTAACCCTGATTTACGTTGTTGTTTCAGAGAACCAATCCAACATAAGCAAATGCAGCTTAGCTGGCTACCAGATTTCTCTCTTCATAGCCTTTATCTCATCTGCCATGACTACTCTGTGGATTTTACTGGTTTTCCATACATGGATGCTGACCTTGCAACTACAGAACAGATTCCAGTTTCTACCCAGTAAAAGTCACCAATGCTTGCTACCTCTCAAAACTCAATTAGGGATATATTGACCCAACATTATTTACTGTCCTTTTATTTAAGAAAGCCTCAAAGAGAAACCAGAGAGATGGTTCAGTGATAAAGAAAACTGGCTCTTTTTTTTTTTAATTTTTAAAAATTTTATTTGTTTATTTACATCCCAAATGCTTCCCCCAGGCCCCCCTCTCAGATTTTCTCCCCTACTATGTCTCTCCCCTTCTCCTCTGAGAGGGCACCCCATCCCTGGGCATCCCTCCACGCTGGTATATCAAGTCTTCTCCCACTGAGGTCAGGCAAGGCAGCCCTCTGCTACAAATGTGCTGGGACAGGGTTGGGGGTGGGGGGAATTTGGACCAGCTCATGTGTGCTCTTTGGTTGGTTGCTCAGTCTCTGGGAGCTCTCAGGGGTCCAGGTTAATTGACACTCTTGGTCTTTCTGTGGGGTTACCGTTCCCCTTATGGCCTTCAATACTTCCCCTAACTCTTCAGTAGGGGTCATTGACCTCTGTCCAATGTTTGGCTGTGGGTCTCTGCGTCTGTTTCAGTCAGCTGCTGGATAGAGCCTCTCAGAGAACAACCATGCTAGGTTCCTACAAGCAAAACAGAGTATTAGGGATTAGTTCTTGCCCATGGGATGGGTCTCAAGTTGGGCCTATTATTTGTTGGCCATTCCTTCAGCTTCATCTTTGTCCCTGCATTTCTTTTAGACAGGATCAATTTTAAGAGGGCAGGATCAGGTATGGAGAGAGACAGAAGAGAGGACAGGAAGAGCAGGAGAATGAATGATAATAGGCAGCTGCCAGGGGTTGGGGGCAGGGGGAATCTCTAGGAACTCACAGGGACCTGGGATGGGGGAGGCTCCCAGGGGTCAATGCAGGTGACCTTAGCTGAAATGTCCAACAGTGGAGATATGGAACCTAAAGAGACCACCAGTCAGACCACCAGTCAGACAGGACCTCCAGTGGAGGGAAGAGAACACCAACTCAGCTACAAAACTTTCAACCTCCCAAAAGAGCATTCTCTCTTAACACAAGTTAAATTCCCAGCACTCACAAGGCAGCTCACCTCTATTTCTACAGTTCCTGGGTATATGACACCCTCTCTCCTAGCCTTTGAGGGTACCAGGCACACATATCATGTACATACATACATACATACATACATACATACATACATACATATATACAGGTAAAATACCAATACACATAAAAGAAACAAAATAAAATTTAAGTTTTGAGAGAGCATCAAGGAACAGAAAATAGAAATGGTGTATAGAAATCTGGTCCCATCTGTTAGAGTTTTAAACAGACTTAGTATTTGGACCAATGTCCGGAATAAGTAAACATGTAACTACAGTATGCACAATGATTGAGTCTATTCCAGAACAGGAAAATTTTTCAGAGCCGTAAGAGCAGTAAGTAGAATTTCTATATATTATGAAGTCATTTCAGAATGTTCAAAGCCAGAAATTAATTATGTTATTCAATACTGTGGAAAGTGAACCAATGATACTACTTCTTCAGGATGGTCAATGATTGGCTTCTGTGGCCTTCCTGTGCTTACTGTAAACCTCTTACTGAAGACACATCATCCTTCCATCCCCAGTGATGTATGGAGAAAAATGTTGGCAAACCTGTGATCCTGGTGGGGAATAGTTCATGTCTGTCAAAATGCAACTTCTGACTGGAAACTGAGCTACAGTGACAGCTTGCACACGCAGCTGAACTGGAGTCCCCAGAGGCAAATTCTTTTCTCTCTCAGGATGTATGAATTGGGAGCATATCGTGAGGATACATGGGGCATAGTGAATGAAGTTCAGGAGTATACTAGAGAGCTTAGATGGTTAAGAGTTCTGGGGCCCTTACTTGTTGTGGGTATTTGGGAGTTTAAGTCATTTTTTGACAATTTCCATAGGACAAAAATGTTTAGTTTTTCTAAACAGATCAAAGGGCAGAAGACAATATGAATAACAAGGCAGACACCTGAAAATCGGGTCTATTCCCACGGAGTTGCTAATGCATGTTACAGTTTAAAGACTTAAGAAGTATTGATTCAAATTTAATTGTCATAAGATACCATAATAGTTAGGTCATAACCATTTTTAGCTGTACGGTTCAGTCAGGTTTCATGCATTCCTGTTGTTGGGTAACCATTATTCCAGAATCCTTTTCACCATGTAAATGTAAACATTTTCTATTACCAGACTCTCATTTCTCCCACCTCTCAGCCTCTGTGAAATCAGTCTCTTTTTGACTTTCTGAGTTATGAACGTCACTCTTTTAGGTAGTTCATATATTGGAATTATATATTATTTGCAAGTGGCTGATTAAATTTAAGCTTCATTTTTCTATATATTCTGGATATCCATTCATCCTTTGAGTTGTTTCTATTTCTTTGGCTATTGTCAATAAGGCTTTTGTGCACATTGGTATACATATAGTCTCTGCAAGCACTGTCTTCAATTCCCTGAAGCATAGGCCCAGAAGTGGAATTTGAGCTCGTACTTTGGCTTTATTTTTGAGTCATGAGAAAGTGCAATACTATTTCCCTAAAAGCTGTACCATCTCACACTCTTACCAACAACACACCAAGGTTACAAGGCTTGTACATCCTCATTAGCACTTGTTATTTTCTGGTTCTGTTCACTATACATCACAGCCATCATGATGGATGTGAGGAAGAGAAGGCTTTTTAAAAAGACCCAAGCCAAATCTTGCTCCCCTCTGTCCTTACACATGATATAAAATATAAGTTAAATATAAAATTGGTTGAAGAGATAGCAATTTAAACTGTATCTTAAAAAACTACTTGTCTTAGTCAGGGTTTCTATTGTTTTTGGTAGTGAAACACCTTGACCAAAAAAGCAAGTAGGGGAGGAAAGGGTGTATTTGGCTGACACTTCTATATCACAAGTCCTTCACTGGAGGAAGTCAGGACGGGAACTGAAGCAGGGCTGGAACCTGGAGGCAGGAGCTGATGCAGAGGCCATGGAGGGTGCTGCTTACTGGCTTGACTCCCCTGGCTTGCTCAGCCTGTCTTCTTATAGAACCCAGGACCGCCAGCCCAGGAATAGCACCACCCTCAGTGGGCTGGGTCCTTCTCCATTAACCAGTAGTTGAGAAAATGCATCCCATGCCTGCAAAAGCCAAAAGGGGATCTGATCCCTCGGAGCTGAAGTCTGCAGGACACCTGGCTTGTTACATGGGAACTTGGATAGAAACAATAGCCTTCAATATTGTGTAGCAAGCTCTCTAAACTACTGAGTGATCTCACTATCCCTCCTAATCTTTAAAATTATATTTTAAAAACCTGCAGACCTATGCCATAGGGAATAGTAAGACTAATGGGTCCCAAGGCTTCATAAGATTCTTAGGAAAGAGAAATACATACAAAAAGTGAAAGACACTGCTTTGTTACAAAGCTAAGCCCAATGCCAACTAACTAGGCAGGAACATTTTTTTTTTTACAGGATCAAATTTGGTTACTTATTTTCAACTACTAAATACACCAAATAGCATGACTAATCTATTTTCTCTTTTTTCCCTTTTCTGGGAAGCTGTCTCAACTTCGAAACTTGACGGAACTTCTCTGCGAATCAGAGACTTTCAGTTCGATCGAGAAGTCTTGCCAGTTCTCTAACATGAACTTCAAGAGGCTGTGTGGAGACCACGCCTTTCACGTGCAACTGATCGAAGCGGCAGAGCTGGGCACCGATCTCGCCACTGGCTTGCTGTACCACGACAATGTAGTATCTGCAAAGCTGAGGGATTTGCTCACTGGAGATCCCAGTAAAATTAATCTCGACATGGACTGGTGAGTTTTCTTCTTCTTTAGAGAAATCCCGTGTTCAGAATTGTTACGCCTAGTTAAATTTATTATTCTGTTTTGTCCTAGGCTCTTGGAGCAGGCGTTGCAAATGAATTACTTGGAAAATATCACACGGCTAATACCAACCGTAGAGGCCATGCTGCGTGTCAACACCAGCGCAGATGCTTCCGAGCAGCCAGGTGTTTCCCTGCCCGCATCCTAAAGACTTATTAGAACACAGGTTGCCATCCGCAGTTTAAGAAAAGGCTTTCTCAAAGTCCCCAAACAACCCTGCTCTTCTGTCTGCCCTGACAATGAGGAACCCAGAGTTTTCCAAAGCAGCTGCTTGTCTAAAGCAGGCACATGAAGCTAGTAGGGGCTGAGATCTGAAAGAATGTTAGAGCAGAAGGTTTCCAAAATGTAACAAGTTAGACCAATTTACCTTTTGTTTCTAGATATAGTAAAGTGTATTGGAGAGTTGACTGTGTGAAGGAGGGTGGAACATGCTCCCTGCTGTTAGAATAATCTGATTAAAAACAAAACAAAACAAAACAAAACCCAAATGGATGCACAGTCATGTGCAGAAATCTCAATTCATAACTTTCTATTGGTATTCTAAGCATGATACACAATGCAATACACTTCTTCTTGACACAAATACCTAATTACTGAAAAAAAGGACATTCACAGGCACAAAATTGGAAGGACGTTAAGTCTAAAAATGAAGGAGATGTGTTTCTTGAGGGTAACTTAGTACAAGAAATTGGGGCTTGAGGGATGGCTCATGGATTACACACACTGAATTCTCTTGCAGAGCACCTGGGTTCAGTTCCCAGCTCCAACACGACATCTCACAACCACTTATAACTTAAGTCCCTAGATGTACTCTTCTGGACCCTACGGGCACTATACTAACATGATGCACATCCAGACATCCATGCAGGCAAAATACCTATACATATAAAATAAAAATAAATAAATCTAAAAAAATGCTTAAAAACAAAAGTTGTTTTTAGAACAGAGATTACAATCTTCTAAAAATAAAATAAAAATATTGTTTACCATGTCTAAACTGGCCCAAATGTGAAATAATTATAATTGAAATCCTTAAAGAAATTACCAGCTTTCAGTGTATAAGCAGTGTAAGACTCTAAAAGCCATTTATAAACTATAGAGTTCCCGGACAAATTAAAAAGAAATATCTTATAGTTGATTTATCAAGTCTACCCTCAAATTGACAACATCATATGCTCCTAGGTTAAAAAGCATTTTGAATTTAGGTGATGGTTTAAATCAAATGGAGACATATTTATTTAGTGGATTATATGCTCAAAGTCTGGGAAGAACTCTATTTCCCTTGGATCAACCTTGGGTTGTGGACACCTGAGGAAAATTTACAACCTAGAGCAATCTGTTAACTCAAGTTAATGGCATCATAAGTGCAAATCTAAATCAGAGATAGATCTTAAAGATGGAAAGCTTGCCAAACCTGAGAGACATCTGCTTCTGGTGAGGCATGTATGGTCAACACATGTTAATCCAGAAGTTATGTTAGTGCACCTAAAAAAGGTGGCATTAAAACTGATGTGTGAACCATGTGTATGTGTGTGTTTTCTTCACAGGTCAATTAATAGAAATGTTTAAAAACATAGATTTGCTGAAGGAAGATCTGAGGGCCATAGGAATGTCCAACACAAGTATCGACAAGCTGCTGGCCATTCCCATCCCAGACAACAGAGCCGAGGTAAGGGTTCGCGGTTGGACGTAAAGGCAGCTTGTAGACGTTTACGTAGCACTTAGTATTTTAGGCATTATCAACAAGACACAAGGAAGTTGCATGTGATTCTGGTCAATTTTTCATGCAAATGGTAAAAAAAAAGTCTAAATCTTAAGTGACGATTGAAGTATTCTGTACGTGTGCGTGCGCACGCACGTGCATATGCATATATGAGTGCATGTGAGAATTTTTGTGTGTGCCTGTGTGTGCACTTGTGTATATGTGCATATGCGTATGTGTGCATATGTATGTGTGTGGATATGTGTGAGCGCGTGCGTGTGTGCGTGTGTGTGCGTGCGTGCGTGTGTGCGTGTGTGTGTGTGTGTGTGTGTGTGTGCACGCGTGCATGTGTGTGTGTGTGTGTGTGTGTGTGTGTGTGTGTGTGTGTGAAGGCTGGACCTACCAGTAAGCTGCATCCACAGCCTTAGAAGAGAAATCTGAAGCAGTGTCGTTATGTTTCAAAGCTTTGTATTTTTGCTTGCCTCACTTGTTTTTGTTCCATACTTCCCCTCCCCGGACTCCCACGGAATGTTTTCTTAAACCGTCAGTAAATATATCCACTATTATAATAACATTATCTGATCTCCTTCAAGGATATCAAGGCCAAACTTCAAAAATCAAAGTTAGGGGGAGAGCACAGAGACATTCACCCTTTGTTGTAACAAAACTAAAACCCAACATTCACTTCTACTTTTTTAGAAGTCTCAGGGAGAGACTTATTATATATGATAGAAGTTGTCGTTGGAACTATGGAAAAGTTTGTGGTTATAGTTAAACTTTCTTTTGGCTGTGAAAATAAATAATGTTATTTTCTTCTTAGCTGATAATATAGCTTTCCACTCAAAATGTCTTGTCCTTTATCCCACTTCCAAAGCCATTGTCTGGAAGTGTCATAAAAATTTTCCAAAAGAACTGAACGGCTTATGGCTGCATGCGACAGAGTGTGTCATTTCTAAGCACAACTTAGTTATTAACCAAAACTAGATTAAGTTCATGGAAGGTTCCCTCTGGAAGATATTTAAGTTGCTGCTGTCACCATGATTAGTTCCCTACACAAAACTTTAAACTGCTCTGCCTTAGTTTTTCTTCCTCCTCTGCTAGCATGTAATACCCCCCCACCTATTCCGTTTGATCTCGCCTTTTGCTCATTTGATTCAAAGCTGTCACATTTGTAATCAGGTACTGGGCTTAGGAAGAGCAGAGCCATTGTAATGAACAAAAGCCTAAGTAGAGAGCACACAGCCCGATTGGTATTTTAAAGGAGAAAATGTTTTGCGACCTCAATTGTCATTGGCTCTCTTCTTATTTCTATGTGGCATCAATAGAAATGACACCTTCCTATTGACCTGCCTTCTCCTCTCACACTTCAGTGTGTACACATGGCTATCTAGGATCAGCAGTTAGGAATTAGTTTGTAATTCTAGGCTGCCTCCTCCTCCTCCTCTTCTTCCTCTTCCTTCTCTTTCTTCTTTCTTCCTCTTCCTCTTCCTCATCTTTTATCTTCATCTCTGGAGCTATAGAGTAAGCAATCATCAAAATGGGATGCAACCCAAATTAAGGAAGAATAGATGTTTAAAAGAAACATGACTCTCAAGCTAGTCATCCCTCAGACTGACTCCTATCCATTTCTTTACTCATTCATTCATTCATTCATTCATTCATTCATTCATTACTGTTGTTTTGTACCCAATTGTGCAAGAAAAAGTGGTTTTCTTCGTGCCTTTCTGATTTTCTTCTCTTTCCCCCCATCACACTTCCTGTGCGTTCATAGTAGTTGGTGCCTTATACACCTGGTGAGGTGTATCAGTGATTAAGCATTTGTGGCACAGAATCTGAATCTCCAGAATGACCTAAACTCATGGTAAAGGCATAATGTCTTACCTCTAATCCCAGCATCTAAAGGTAAAGACTGGGGAGTTTCAAAGAAAGCTGGATAGCAAAAATAGCCATTATCTATCAGTGAAGTCTGACTTTGACTAAGAGACCTTGCCTTGTTGAATAAGGTAGAAGGATGAAGGATGATTCCTGACATTCTTGGGCACCTGTGTGCACACTTACCCTCACACATCTGTGTCCATGCACACACAAAGATATATACATACCACACCAACATGAAATGAATAAAGAGAAAAATATAGTGGTTGATGTTTTAAAAGAGTTATTTCATTCCTAGGGACCATTTGTCACATTCTAAAATACAGAATACGTGCATGCACACACACACACACACACACACACACACCACCACCACCACCACCAACAACAACAACAACAACAACAACTGCCTTAAAGTGAAGTGAGGGTACTCAACTGATTTACAACTAAAATAGTTTTCTCCCTCTTATTCACAGATAATTTCTCGTGTATTCTGGTTGCACTCATGTGATACAAACGTCACCAACCCCAAACTGGAAGATGCCATGAAGGAATTCTGCAAGCTGCCCCTTCCGGAGAGATCACATCAGTCCTACCTCATTGGACTCACCCTTCTGCACTACTTAGACATTTACAATTTCACATACAAGGTAACTTGTTACTGGTGAAGGTTTCTACCTTAGTTTAATACAAAAAAAAAATTATTGACAGGTGCTGGTTATTTTACAGCACAATAAGACTTTTACCAGAGATTATGTATTGAAAATGTGGGCATTGGCTCAAGAATGAAACTACTGACCAAGCTTTATCAATATTTACTTTGTATATGTAAAAGCAAGATAAAAATAATATATTACTACCATAACATAAAGTCTATTATAGCTTCTTATATTTCAATAAGGATTACTTAGTACAGTGAAAATAAAGATTGGGAACTGGAGAGATGGTTCAGTGGTTAAGAAAAATGGCTGTTCTTTCAGAGGATTTGGGTTCTACCACCTAACATGGCAAGTCATAATCATCTGTAATTCGAGTCCCAGGGGACTGTGATGCCATCTTCTGGCTTCTGTAGGCACTGCCTACTGCTGCATAGACATACTTGCAGGCAAAATGCCTACACATACACACACACACACACACACACACACACACACACAAATAAATAAATAAATAAATAAACAAGCAAACAAATAAAAATTATCAAAAGAAAAGGTTAAATTTTTAAAGAAACATTGTTTTAAAATTGCAAGTAAAAAGCACACACTGCAGAGATATTTTTAAATGCAAAAATATATAAGATTCTTTGTGGTGTTTTCAATGTGCAAATGTTTGCATTTCCTTCATCAATTTAGTAAGAAGCAACCATTATTTATAGTCGTGGCTGGCATGGAAAGGAGTGAGCAAAGCTCGGCTGCCATGAGCAGATGCTCTGGAAGTGGTCACTCGCCACAGAACGAAAAGAAAAGTGCAAGCTGAAAGCATTGAAAGCATTTCCCTAACAAAGTCTACATTTGAGTCAAAATTGCATACATATTTTTCTCTTCCACTTATTTATTTATTCACTTTATATTCTGATCACATCTCCCCTCCCTTCTCTCCTCCCAGTCCTGCCCTTACAGACCCCTCCCCGTCCATTACCTCCTCTCCTCCTCAGAGATGGAAAAGCCCCCATTGGGTGCCATCCCACCCTGGTACATCCAGTCACAGCAGGACTAAGCACATCTTTTCCCACTGAAACCCAACCAGGCAGTCCAATGAGGGGGAGGGAATCCAATGGCAGGCAAAACGCTGAGAAAAATGCTGTTTTCCCCTCTTAAATATTAGGAAACCCAGAGGCTGCAGAGATAGAAATGTTTTAGGGTTACCTACAGTTTACCATGCTCTAAATACGTGCTTCATCTCACTCTTACCCATGCTATATGCCCCATATCACTGCTGCATCCCATCCCAACACCTCCCAAGCAGCTGAGTGACCCTTGAAAAGTGTCACCTTGTGTCACCACTCTTGTTATAAATGGTCAGTGGTTTCCATTTTTCCCTCCTAGGAAAACGTCCTATACCAGAGCCTTATGATCTGCACACACTCCCCATTTGGAATCACTGCCTAGTCAGCCCCCCTTAGGCCCGTGGTGACCACATGTCTGTGTGGCATCACCCCAAAGCACAGTTCACAACATCTGAAGAGCGGATACTTCACCCTGACCATTCACTGGTAGTGCTCTGCCCTTTCCTTTACATATATGTGTCTTCATTGCTAAGATCTTAGCAGAGAGGCACTCATACATGGCCAGCTCCACAGCTGCGTGTGTGTGTGTGTGTGTGTGTGTGTGTGTGTGTGTGTGTGTGAGGTGTGTGATGGTAACATTTTTGGCCTTGGATGCTCCAAAGAGCTTTTCTTTTCCAGAGACCTCACACATCTTTTTTGTGTGTGTGTCTGCCTAGAACCTCTTTATTCTTTTTATTCTTATAGTGCTTAATTTACTTTTAACTTTTATTTATTTGTATATGTGTAGTTAGGAACACAGTTCTTAGAGCAATAGCATGCACATATGCAAGGCATTGCACAATAGATATTTACCATTCTGACATTGAAAATAGCTTATTTGGGGGCGGGAAGGACGGCTTAGCAGTGAAGACCATGTAGTATCCCCCTAAGGGGTAGCATTTCTATCCTCCCTTGGAGAGCTCAAGCACCCAATTTGTGCAGTCTCAAATTATGCCTTTGCCTTTTGTATCAGTTAAATCATTCGCACTGAATCTGGTCTGTCTATCTGCCTTCTTTCATTTAGTATAGTATCTTCAAGTTTGGTACATAATGTTACAGGTATCAGCATATGTTTTTGGCATGTTCATATTATATTGCATTTTAAAGATAAATTCTGGTGGATTGTTCCCACTCTCCACCTGTAGGCTGTCGTAAGCAAAATCCTTATAAATGTTTGTATACCAGCCTTTATGTGGGTTTATGTCTTCTCTCTTCTTGGGTGACTATCTAGAAATGGAATGGCTGGTTTGTTTGGTAAATACCTCCATTTGGCTGATCAGTAGATGTTCTAAAACATTTCACAAAGAGGCTTTTCTGTTTTGTAATCTTACCAAGCATTCATTTTCATTCTCTTTCCATTAGGTGTTTTTCCCAAGGAAAGATCAAAAGCCAATGGAAAGGATGATGGAGCTTTTCATAAAGCTGAGAGAGATTCTCAATCAGTTGGCTTCCGGCACACATCCACTGCTGGACAAAATGAGATCCCTGAGACAAATGCATCTGCCCAGGAGTGTTCCATTAACACAGGTAGAAGAGTCACTCCGTAATGTTCTTCCTGAGAAATAATTCCTGTCAGGCTGGCTTTTATTTAAGATTGGGTGCAATAAGTTCAGCTACCGATCTAGTACACAGGAGACAGAAACTCACAAGAAGAGAACCCCTACTTTAGCCACATCTGGCATTTAAACCACTGGAAGCTCGATTATTCTCTGTTTAGGTTTACAATTCATACTTCAAGGAAATTCTGAGTGCTACCACTTCTTCATTCTATGTTGTCTTCTAGAGCATGCGTAGCTCCAGTAACATTAATAACCCTTTGGACATTGTCTGACAGGCCATGTACAGAAACACCAGGATGAACACGCCGGCAGGATCTTTCAGTACCATCTCCCAAGCTCTGTGTTCCCAAGGGATCACCACCGAGTACTTAACCTCTATGCTGCCTTCTTCCCAGAAGCCAAAAGGCAACCACACCAAGGATTTTCTCACTTATAAATTAACCAAAGAAGAAATTGCTTCAAAATACGGGATTCCTTTAAGTGCTAGTAAGTGTACCTTAAATTAGGTATGATAATTATTCCTAATGACAAGAGCGTTACATGTTCTGTCACCGCTTTTCATTTAAATGAAGTATTAATTTTACCTCCCAGTAAAAATAGCAAACATTTGTGCAGGACTCACTTCGTGTTCTGCCTGTTAACTCATGCCCTCGTCCCAGCAGCCCCATGAGCCCCAGTTGCATCTTACCAAGGGGGAGTAAAGCCCAAAGATAATGAGACACCTGCCCAAGGTCACGGAACTTGGAGGTCTCAGAGCAATTGGGTTCTCTAAATGACAGAATGTAGGGTCATAAGTCACTTTAGTACTAGACGTGTGCACTGAGAAAGGGATCATTAGGTGGCTTGGTCATTGTGGGAACACCATAACAACCTGGAGTACCCAGCCTCCACATCTGAGGTGATGCTATTCTATAGGACCTCACCATATATATGCAGCCCATCACTGACAACATTGTTGTTGGCCTGCACAGCTCTGTGGGTCTGTAGGCTTTAGCATCTGTAGGTCATAACTATGAATTCTTGCCAGTAAGCAATGCAAAAGCTTGTTTTAGATTTGCTTGAGTCGATATTTTCCCTAACTTTCTAGCATTAGACGTTTATATGGCATATGGTAGAGCCGTGTGTGTGCAGCAGAGCATAACTGTTTAGTGGAATATCAAAGCCATTCACTTGATCTATAAACTTTGAGATGCAAAATGTGATCTGAGGAACTCTTCGGGGTGATATACGGATGTTTAGTATAGCAGTTGGGTTGGCTCATTCATTCATCTTTTTATTCATTCAACCAAATCTCATGAATGTCTCTTACATATCTGGTTCCATTCTGGGAGTAGGGTTTTGTGTATTTTTAAAAAATTAAGTGGTGGGTAAAACGTTTATGTTAGAAGCAATTCTGAAATATGGTTTGAAATCTTTGTATTTCTTCTTGGCAAAATGCCATCATTTATTCTAGGCTTGCTTATCAGCTTAGACTTTCACACCTTAAGAACAATTATTATTCGGCTGTCTTACATCAATACCAGATGTTTCATATCTGTTACCAATGTAGAAAGTGCCAAGACATAAATTTTAGGCTATATAGTCTGTACCCATTCTCCATGAATAAGTAGATTTGGAATGTGTGCCTAGAAATGATTGTCTGGCTTTCCTCTGATTATGACTGCTGCATATTATTTGCATATATTAATTGACTGATAGATTATTTTTTCTTGTTTTTTATTTCCAGCACCATTTTGCTTCTCCCTTTACAAAGACATCATTAAAATGCCTGCTGGGCCTGTGATTTGGGCCTTCTTGAAACCCATGTTGTTGGGAAAGATTTTATATTCACCATATAACCCAACTACAAAGGCCATTATGGAAAAGGTTTGGCTGTTAAACTCAATGGGTTTGTGTGGGGTACTGTCTCTGTTTTAACATAGTCAACTCCTAAGTTTATTTTTGGTGATTCTGGCTTATGTCTTCTCTGCCATCATCCTTGTTTGTGGTTTTTGGAAACTCTTGGCAATCCCTTACTTTGGCCCTGGTTATGTGTGCATGGCATTGGATATAGATGATGGCAGGTGGGAGCTCTTGGTGACATGAACCATGTGACATTTGGGGGCAAAATTAGATACAGCCAGAACTCAGACTTTTCCCAGCATCTAAGAAAGCCAAAAAGTTTTTAATGAATGTCGAACATTAGAAACATATATAAAAATCACACTAAAAAGAAAAAAGGGTGATTATATAAACTCATTTGAATAAAAACAGCCCTTAAAGTATAGGTTCTTGGCTTCACGGTTGGTTGTATAGTTTAATATTTCTTATTTTTATCAATGACACATCTTGAGAAGGACAAAGTCATCAGGACCTGCACTTACCACTTGCCTCAGTTTACCATAATAACATCCTGACACTTTAAAGTTGGCTTTAAGGGATAGGCATGGTGCTCCACAGTAGAGTGTTTGCCTGACATTCACACAGACCTGAGTTCAATCCTTAACACTAAAAAGAAAAGAAAGAGTTAGTGAGGTTGGCTTGAAGACAGACACACAGAGCTCACAGTAGAGACCCAGTGCCTTGAAGCTGAGACAGGAGGCTTCGGAGGTTGACACCCCTCTCAAAGGAAAAATAATGATTTGGATTATATACCAACTCTTTGAAAAACTAAAGAAAGC
>NW_022196896.1:97319525-97319879 GCF_008632895.1 Mastomys coucha | reverse complement strand
AAAAAAAAGAATCTGCCTTAACATTACCTGATCATTAAATCACAGTTGGTGTGAGTCTAACGTTACTCTGGGACTATGTAAAAGGCACAGGTTTCCACTGAGTGCTGTTGCTTTGAATTTTTTTGTGATTTAACAGTTTAGTTGTCTTACTGGGTGTGAACATCACATAATTTTGTATAAGTGAGTCCCTGTCTGAGTGTGGACCTGCCCTTTTATGCTTAACTCACATCTCTCTTTTATGTGGTAAAAAAATACATTCAACTCAGTAGTGCTAGCTACATTCTTTGCTTTTAAAAGACATTTAAGCCGGGCGGTGGTGGCGCATGCCTTTAATCCCAGCACTTGGGAGGCAGA
>NW_022196896.1:97302997-97319515 GCF_008632895.1 Mastomys coucha | reverse complement strand
GACATTTAAAGAAATGTTTTAACAACATGAAATGAATTTATTGAACTCTCAGTTGCTGGTCATTTGTTTTATTTCCAAGGTGCATTTTTAGTTTTGCACTAATGCAAACACTGAAGCCAACAACGCGTTGCGTACATTTTGACATGTGCTCTTTCAGTAAAGTTAAGGTCTAGGAGTGGAAGGTTGAAGAGTATCCTATTGCTTTGTTTTATTGTTTTATTTTATTGAGATAGGGTCTTGTTATGTAGCTCCTGCAGTTCTTGAGAGTTCAGGATCTTCCTGCTTCAGCCTGCATGTGCTGACATTACAGACATGCACCACCACGCTTGGCTGCATTTCATTTGAGTAGCTCTTGTCTGACTGGTTTCCTAAATGGCTGCGATGTTACATGTTCCCAGGACCAAGAATCGGGCACATCTCTCTTTTCCTGTTTTCTAACTAAGAACACTTAATTTAAGATGACTACCCTCCCTATGTGCGGGAACTTGCTGCTATTTGATATTGACATGTCAAATTTGACATTGGTAAAAAGGAAAACCTGTGAGAACTCCAGCAATCCTTCCATTTTGATTATGAATTCACATTGGACACAAACCAAGCCCTAAATTTCCAATACTTTTTAATAAGTGATCTTGGTCCTTATAAGATTTATCATTTGAAGCTTTGAACACATGGAAATAATAATCTGACAATGGTTTTTCTTCTTTTCTTTTCTTTTTAACCAACTCTACCTTTTAATATACCAAAAAAGTCTTATATTGAAATACATGAAAAACACAAATTGATCATAACCCTCTTGTTTCTTCATTGTTAAGTCCAATGTAACTCTGAGACAGCTGGCGGAATTAAGAGAAAAATCTCAGGAATGGATGGATAAGTCACCAATCTTCATGAATTCCTTCCACCTGCTGAACCAGACCATCCCAATGCTCCAGGTACTGGATCACTCTGTCATACACCTTACTGGGGATTACAACTCTTTGATATTTTAATCACCTTGATTATGTGAAGATAGTAACTTAGCATCCATATTCAATAAATCAGAATAACCTCCTCTCCAGAGACAGGGTCTGAGACAAGACAGCAGAATTCTCATTCATATTTATAAGTCCACCCTTCACTCTAGATGTTCCCGCCTCTCTACTACTTCAGAAGGGAGAGCTCTTCCACACCGTTGTAACTATAACTAGTGCTATAATCATTTATTAAATGATTATAATTAGCATGCTATAGATATGCTTAAGTCATCTTTCCTTTAAATTATTCTTTGATAGTTATTGTATTTAGAATTTCTAAAGTAGTAATACTGCAGAAAGCATTCAACACCAGGAGTTCTTTAGTTGAAGCATGTGGCATAGATTGTACGCAAGGTGCATTCATGGAAGTAGATAGGAAAGTGTCTTAAATTCAAGTCTTTGTAAGGAAGCAAAAGGCACGCCTAGAAAAAAAAAGTTCTAATAAATGGCCTCTTATGAATTTAGTCCTCACTCAGCCACTCTTGGTGTTCATGCCAGAATAGTTACAGGTTTGACGTTGCAGCCCGGTGCACTTTGGTTTGAAAAGCATGGTTCAGAATTCTTGTAACAACAACAACAACAAAAAAAGGCAGGCTCTTCTGAAGATACTGAAGTGTAGGGAAATGTTCCAAGCATGAATGGGACTTCTGACAACTGAAGGCCAAGCAGCAGGGCTTAGCCTGTGAGCAGCTGGGAAAAGAGAATCTGTAGGAATGATAGTATTCAAGATACTCAAGAGGGAGTGGTTTGCACTGCAAAGAGATGCTCCCTAGAATACTGATGCAATCCAAGAATATTCTGGCAAAAAGAAAACCAAAAATCCTGTCTTTACCATCATGCCATGTAAATGAAACCCAGAATGAATGATTCATTTCATGAACATTTGGCAGGAAAATTGTACCCGGAAGCTGCTTTCTTCGGTTTGTTTGGAGTAACAATCAATGCATAGTTACATTTACAGTGTGAATCAGAAAATAAATATAAAAACCATTAATATGTTTGATAACTATAAAATGAAAGGCAGTTTTTCATCGAACATTGTCCCCACAATGTACTATTCAACTTAACAAATTAATGAAATAACTATCCTAAGTTCAACTACTCATTTACAGTGGATCTTTTCTGGCAAGTCTCAGATAGCAAGGTTTCTTGAATAGAATTTTATTGCCCTTTCTATTCTCCTCAGCAGAGGATTGCTCTTTTCTGAAAAAAAAAAAAAAATCCTATTATCTGTGGAGAGGGAGAAGGCAGCCCCCACACAGTATTTTATTAGGGAAATTTTTGTTGGCTAAAGTGCTGAATTACCAAAGGATGTGCACTGTACACAACAACAGTTCCAAAGTGCAGAATTTATTAGAACCTCTGTGACCGCCTTCACAGTAGGATTAGCAGCTAACTGAAGTATCTTTACTCCAGAGAAGGATAAATTGCTACTCTCGGCTCTCAAGGAAAAACTTAGTTGTGTGAATGCACAGCAAGTTTGACATTGGCGAAATTAGCAGATGACGCGGCATGCTATCCAATGGTTGCTCCTCAGTACCAAGGCTCTGGATTCAATCATTAGCAAAAGTGCGCATGTGTGCGCGCGCGCGCGCGCGCGCACACACACACACACACACACACACACACACACACACACACTCGCCGCCAAGAAGCTATAGGGAAGAACGTGTGGTAAAAAAACAACTTCACAGTGCCAAGGTCACAGTGAAAAAAGCTACATCCCTTAGGTTTGAAAATTGCCACAGAAGCCTTAATGTGGTAAATAAATTATTATTTTAAATTATCAGTCTTTCAGTGGATTAGGTTGGTTTTATTGATGTAGTTTTCCATGGCCATATAGTTGTTGCTGTTCAATGCAGAACGATGTTACAATAATGGACACTGACATTTCTGATTAGTCATTTATTCCCCCACTTCACAGAAAGATAACCTGGAGCCAGAAATAGGAGGCCTCGCAGCTGGGGATGAGAAACTAGAATACAAAGCAGCTGTGAGGTCAGACTCTCTGCAGACCTTGGGAATGTCAAAAGTTGCCTTTTTTTAAAAAAAAAAATCTCTGGAGGATGAAATGCACCCTGAAACACATTATTTATAATATATGCTTAAAAGGAAATCATTTATTAGCACCAAGAAAAATTCTATTTAATTAAATATAATTCTCTGATGTTAAAAATAATTATGGTCCCCTCAGGGCACTTTTAGAAATCTGAGCAATTTGTGTTAAAGACAAAAGTTCATTCTTTGAAATCATTGTGCGCGAGCCCACAAGCAGGTACATTAATAACGCCCGGTGGTGTCTGCTTCTTTGTTCCAAGGTTGTGTTCAGAGTGACAGTGATTAAACTTGTTTTCTTCTCATATTGAAACTGGTTCCTATTATTAATTTTTAGAATACTCTGCGGAACCCCTTTGTGCAAGTTTTTGTGAAGTTCTCCGTGGGACTCGATGCTGTTGAACTCCTGAAGCAGATAGATGACCTTGGTGAGTCCCACCACACTGCATACTCTCATTCACTCTGCACATCAGAACTTGGGGAAGAAACCCGGTGCCCTCTGCCTGTGAGAGAACGTCCCCTCTTTGTTAGCTATCGGAAGAAACTGGGACCCTGGATATGTCTACCGACATCTTCTGTTAATTAGTAATAGGGATATGTGTGAACACTCGTGGTTGATTTCATTGATTTCATAGTAATATACGTGACATAAATGCAACTTTTACTCCAATCACAGGAAGGCCTAAGTAAGGTGGCACATTTTACTTTTTTCTCCCTTCCTTGATAACTCAGTGAGAAGTCAGTCCTCACAAGTGTGAGAACGTGAGATGATTGCTGGCAGCATTTAACATTTGATCTCCACTGGCCTCGTATCACCAAACGTAACTGGAAAAGGCTATAGAGTTAACAAAGGCAAATGTGGGAAACTCGAAAGGAAATAAAGCCTAAATCAGTTTTCAAGGTTTGGTCTTCCCCCTCAGGGTCATGTGAAAGGAACAAGCTGCAGAGAATCAAAGGCAGCTGTCTGAACTTACATATTTCCTCTGCCAAGTCCCCACCTTCAACCTAAAGGATGCAAGACATCTAATTCAGGCTGTGTCTGATTCACGGTTGCTATGCAACCCACAAGGATGAGGAAGGGATTGGGAGCATCAGAATTTGGCAGTAGCAGAGCAAATGCCCTCCTCCTTCCCAGCACCTCTGGGGCTCAAATGACTTAGGAAGTAAGTCAGTGGGAAGAATTATGTCTATATTTGTGTGTAGCTATGTGGTGTATAATTATACACATTTGATGAGAGTCAACCCAGTTTGGTTAAAGAAAGGTATTAGGGGGATTTATTTTCTGAAAGTAAATGGTAAGTCACCATTTGATAAAAATAACAGGCATAAACTGTAAAGTTCTTAAAGAAATATTATCATTCCTAACTTTTAAACTAGGAGATGAGACTTAGAATTTAAAATCAGATTAAAGCAAGTATAACAGTGAGCCTAGCTCCCTTGAAGGCCTAGGTTTGATGCTCAAAACTGATTATACAAAAACAGACACATGCACACAGCCATATATACACATATAGACATGTATGTATACATATATGTTTGTCAACAAGACTCGTGTTATAATTATATATGTAAGGAGTGTATAGTTAGAACTTGCTGCCTCTCCAGAGCATTTCCTTGTGCCCATGCACCCATAGGTCTAGAGACTCCTTCCTTGTTATTGTTGCTTCCCTGTGTCTGCTGGAGGCATAGTGATCAATAACATAGCCCTTCCTTACTAGAATCTCCATCAAGTAAAGCCTTTTACGTTAAGATGTACGTGTAAATGTACTTAGGGCGTTGCCCTCTGTGAGAACAAGGGCTTTTTATGGATAAGGTAAGGGACCTGTTTAGAAGGATTTATGATAATCACACCTCAGTCTTCATAATGATCAAGTTAATAAAAACTTAACTGGTCAAATGATTTGTTCACTTATGATTTTGTATTTACTCTTGGTCCCTGCTGCCTTCCTCCCATGGAATCTTACAACTGAAGAACAATTAAACCCTCTTTCTTCCAGTGTAATTACTTAAAATTAAATCTTGATCATGTTGTCTAGGTTAATTCAGACATGAATAGAGATGAATCACAGAAGACTGTATTGTTTATTTATGACAGTGGTACTGGGAATCAAATCCTGTACTTTGTGCATGCTAGTCAAGTGCCATACCTCTGAACTGGCTCCTAAGATTGTTTACTGACAATATAAGAACTTGCAAGTATCTCTTTAGGTATCTAAAATGTTTCTACAGTCCTGCCTTTTGTTTTAGAGATCTTGTTTTATTTTAAATTACATGGATACACGTATGCCTCTGTGAGGGTATGTATACTAGGCGGGCCCCCGAGCTGTCTAGAAGAGAGTGTTAGAACCTCTGGAGCTGGAGTTGAAGGCTGTTGATGTGGATGCTGGAAACTGAACTCAGGTTTGCAAGTGCTTTTAACCATTGAGCCATCTCTTCAGCCTCCCTGCAGTCTAGCTTATATTCTGTATAGACTTTCCTTCATGTAAAATCTGTAAACATTGTTTTGTCCTAAGGTACAGCAGTGAATTAGTTAAGCCACTTTCGCTCCCAGCGGGTTGCAAAGACACACACATCTGCTAATTTTGTATGCCTTGACGTCTAGGCACTTCTAAACCTCCCTGCCCACTAGCACACACTTCCTTCCAGTATTCCTGGCTTAACACTTTCTAAAATCTATATTTTAGCTTTGCTGTCCTGTTGCCTTCTGGGCAGCCCCCAAACAGGGCCACATTCCCTTTCCACCTACATTGTAGGATGTTTTCTGTCCTGCAGCTCTTAAATCTGATCTCTCCCCACTCCCCAGTCATGGTATTATTCTTCTCTCTCCTCCCTCCCTTCCTCCAGCCCCCTCTGTCTCCCGACCTGCCCTGGTAATCTAAAAGTCCTGCCTCCTTCTCCTTGCTCAGCCATTGGCTGTAATGGCAGGCAAGTCTTCATTACCAGTCGAAGCCCGCAGTGGCCAGGGTCCCTTAGGTCTAAAAGTGCATTAAGACAAAGCTTTGGAACCAATTCCCAACAGTAAGAAAGCATTTTTGTTTCATTTATTTAAAATGGTCATAGCTGGCTCAAGGTTTATTGCATATGCAATATATTTATTTATTCTATGGGTGTAGTACATGCACAAAGCATGTTCTTGTGTATGCACGTGGAGATCAGAAATAGATATTGGGTGTCTTCTTCAGTGTCTCTCCATCTTATTTTCTTTCTTTCTTTCTTTCTTTTTTTTTCTTTTCTTTCTTTTTTTTTTTTGAGACATGGTCTCTCATTAAACATGGAGATTGCCAGTTCAGCTAGATTAAGCTGGCTGGCAGGCTCCAAGGGTTTGCCTGTTTCTGCTTTCAACCCAATGCTTGTCAGTGCAGACAGTGCCACACCTGGCTTTTGCATAGGTGCTAAGCATCCAAACCCAGGGTCCCTGTGCTTGCTTGCCAAATACTTTTTAAAAACCTACTGAGCCATCTCCACAGCAACTATATGCATAATTTTTTAAGATGCATTCATCCTTAGTCCTTTGTTATTTAAATCATAGCAGAATATACTTTTGCATTATCTTAGATCCCTTTGAGCCTGGGTTGACTGTATTTGTAACTGGCTTAACAGTCTCCTCAAGGAATTTCTGCAGAGCTGGACATGTTTTCTTTAGTGTGGAATATTATATTTTTAAAAACAAATTTACCGTATCACCTCCTTGTTATAATTTAGTTTAATGGGCACCATTTGCCAAAAAAAAAAGCCAGTATTTTGTTTTACTACTTTTGAAATAAAGATGGTAACATCTCTCTCTCTCTTTCCTCTCTCTCTCTCTCCTTTAGATGTTCTCAGGCTGAAATTAGTGAACAACATTGACATCATCGATCAGCTTAACACGCTGTCTTCCCTGACAGTAAATATTTCCTCCTGTGTACTTTACGACCGTATTCAGGCGGCAGACACAGTGGAGGAGATGGAAATGGTGGCCGAACAGCTCTACAAGAGCAACGAGCTCTTTGGAAGTAAGTGCTGTGCTGTTAGAGGTGGAGTGTCTCTCTGGACTAAAACGAACTGAAAGCTTCCCCCCAGCCCCCTTCCATCCAGAACTCAAAAAAGTAGTCTGAAGCCCGTTGCCCCCTCTGATGTCAGTGTAAATGAGATCCTTCATTTAGTCAGCCAGTGGCATTGTCTAAATACAAGAGCCCTTCAACAAATACCTCGTTTCACTGAGAAAAAAAAATTAAGAATGGAAAGCATCATGTAATTAAAGGGTGAAGCTAAGGCTAGCCTCATTATCAGCCGAGATCATCCATTTAAGATATTGTTTGGTAATTTAAGTGGCTTACAATGATATATTTAATCTGTCACTTTGTGATAATATTCTCATCTCCAGCCTTGAACCTTGACATTGATACCTCTTAGAAACCATCCTAAATGAGGAGCCTGAATGCACTGCCCAATTACTAACTCAAATGTCTGGCCACTCCCTAAATTGCTATCCTCTGACCATTGAGCAATGCTACCGGTAAAGTAACTTTTGCGCTATTGTTGCTGTTTTATTTTAGGTGTCATTTTTAAGCTTCCGTCTAACAGCAGTTCACCCAGAGGCTTTGACTCTGAAAAAGTCTCTCTTCCTCCTATCGTAAGATATACCATCCGCATGAGTCTGAAGACGGCACAGACCACTAGGAGCATAAGAACAAAGATTTGGGCCCCGGGGCCACACAACTCTCCATCACACAACCAGATCTATGGCCGGGCTTTCATTTATCTGCAAGACAGTATTGAAAGAGCAATCATTGAGTTACAAACAGGAAGGAACTCACAGGAAGTCGCAGTCCAGGTCCAAGCGGTTCCCTATCCGTGCTTCATGAAGGACAAGTAAGTGGTCAAACACCCTTCTGAGAACTCCCTTCCACCTTGATGTGTCCCAATGAAGGAAAGACATTCACCAAGCCTTTACCGTGGGTCTAGAACCTAAGCAGAAGATGCCTGAATGTTTCCTTAAAGAATGGAAGCACCAGGACATTGCATGCTTTGTGAAAGTAAGAACAAAAGACCTTGTGTGTAAATTTAAACTCTGCAACACACAAAATTCTTCCCTATATATTATTTTATTTGTTCTACCTCTGCCCCCTGTTGGTTAAATGGAAGCAGTATCATTGTCCATAGTTTTCAGAGAGCTCACTTGACTAAGATATATGCCTATGTGATGACAGTACCCACATTTTCTCAGTACTAAAACTAAAACATACCATTATTTCGAAGAAACATTACAAGAACATTGCCATTAATTAATGGGAGTCCTTACCTAGTTGTACATCCAGAAACTGTATGAAGAACGGACCTGGTCTGAGATAAGATTCATTTAACAAGTGTTCTATTATAAACATCTGCCCCAAGAAGCAAATTATATGTTTGTTTCCCATCTCTCCAGTAATGGGATACTTCTTCACACCAATGTGTGAAGTGATAGTGACCCTGAGGTCCATTAATATTTTCCTTTTTCTCAAGTGTGTCTCAAGGAATGGTCTTAGGATTTTTCTCTAAATAAAAGCTTTTGGCCAGTCCAAGATGCTAAACGAATTGACGCAGAACCTCACTATGAACAGCCATCTGCCTTTGCCTCTGCCCATTAAAGGGTTGTGATTGTCAGAGCCATGTCTTCCAGGTCCCAGCTCCCGGGAAATTGGTCAAAAGCAAATTCCTGGCCTGTCCAGACATAGTAAATGATCAGATTTTATGCTGGAAGGTTAAGGGTGTTTCTGCTCTATGGTCAGCTTGGAGAAACACCAAGTAAGACTTTTTTGCATTATGACCAGCTAATGAGAAATACTGAGAACTACATGTAGGGCTGATGGGCTTTCCAAGGTCCCTCTAGCACAACAGATTACAAAAACAAAAAATAAAACAAAACAAAAAACAAACAAGCAAACAAAATCAAAAAAGCAAACATGTATGAAATGTCTTTGAAGAATCCGAGTTCTTTGTATTTTAAATAAAATATTCTGGATTTTATATTATTTGATTCAAGAAATTTTAGTTTAATTATAATTATGAGCTTCCTTTAAAATTAGTACAGTCACACTCTGGATACTGCCACTTTTAGGTTGGCTTGCCAATCATCCTCTGATTTTGAATCTTCCTTCCATTCAGATAAGAAAAGTTTTGAGTGTTGTAATAATTATAGCTGAATAATGACTTTCCCAACCAGGACACACTAAAAAAAAATAAAAATTTAAACAATATGACTATTCTCTCTAACCACCCCCCTCCCTAGAGCTATGTCTTCACTCTTGTAACCACTTCAATAAAAAAAAAAAAATAACCCCCTGTTACATCAGCTTCCCACTTCATAAATAGTGAGGCTGTATTAACAGTTATTCTGAGCTCCCTAATGGGAGTGCAATTTCCACGCACGCGGGTGTGCACTTCTTGCATGCTGCAGTCTGCAGGTGACATTTATTTTGATGGCTGGATCTTCTCTCCTGTTCCACAGCTTCCTCACCAGCGTCTCCTATTCCCTCCCGATCGTGCTTATGGTCGCCTGGGTTGTATTTATAGCTGCCTTTGTTAAAAAGCTTGTCTATGAGAAGGACCTGCGGCTCCATGAGGTATGTTGAGAATCTTCTCCTGTTGAGAATAAGTCCTGTTCTTACAACAGCTCATCACTGTGACTCTCCTCATGCCTATTCAGACTCAAACAGCATAGCCCACACCTTGCGAATTAGAAAGACAAACATTTTACAGATCACAGGCAGTCTTTACTTTTATGTTCTCAAAAAACAACACAAAAGATGTTGAATGAGTCCTTCTGAGAAGAGAAAATTAGAATACTATTGAATAAAATATCAATATAATTATGAACCTCACAGTAATTTTTTCCAGAGTGAATTACCTATAAGATATGGGCTCTAACGAAGTTTAAACACTACCAATACTATCAAGGAAGAGTAATGGCTGACAGAGCAACCAAGCGAGCCCCTTCTAGGTATAGACATAGATATGGATGTAGGCATGAGGTTAATTTTGCTTTGCAAGAATAAAATCCTTTACCAGTATACCTTGAGCCTTACATTTTTCTTTCAGTTACAATTTGCTAAGTGTCTTATAAATTGATTTAAGCCTCGCTGTCTTCCAGACTGTATGCCACGGTTTTCTAATGACAATCTGAAAGCTTGAATTCACATCTCAGACTTTAATTGGGCTGCATGGTCTTTTCGGTCTCATATGTCTCAGGTTCCTGAGCCTCGAAAGTGGGTCTTTAAAGATTAAAGGATGACTTTGAAGTAGAAAACTGTGGTAGACACTGAGCTATTTTCTACTTCAAAACAGATGCCTACCTCAAATATGTTACTCATGATAGAAACAACAAACATACTCATGCATGTGTGTTGATATATACTTGTGTATACATGTGTACGTGTCAGGCTTACCACTTTGTTTTATGGTAGGACATAATGAGGTTTGAATGCATCTGTTGTATGTCACTGGAAATGTCAGAGCATAGTGCAGTCCTCTCTCAGCAGAAGAGATGAAAGGCATATTTTTAACAGTGAACTATTTCTACGTGCTACCTTTATTATGCCTTCACTTAGGAGGCATCTGCTTTCAAGTTCTAACTACATGACAACAAGGTCAAAATTACCCAATGGGGAAAAAAATTTCAGTGATCTTGGAATTCCAGGATGAGGCATTTGGGAAGCTACTCTTCCAGTCATCCTTATTTGAGCCTAGTCCCTAAGCTCAGTCTCTCTCTTTTGTCTAGGCTTCACTCCACATAGTATTTACAGAATGGACATGACTTAGCACAGAGGAGGTGCTCAATTACCTATGTTACTTCTTACTTACCAGTGCTAAGATATTGGCCCCTTTTAAAAGCCTCTGAGATCAGGCTATAGTTGATATAGTACCATAGCTCACTCAGTAATAGGTTTTTTTTGGGGGGGGGAGGAGGGGGCTATGCAGATTAATGTCACATCTTTAAAATAATGGTGTCCTAAATTAAAGGAATCTAGCATAGTTGGCAAATGAATTGGTGCAAGGTATGACAGGAGTGGAATGTCCCCAGTGTCCCCAGCTTGGCTTCTCTACTGCCCTCAGGTCACAGCTACTCCTTCTTTTCAAAGATTAGAAGGCTCTGTGTGCCCAGGAAGTGAGAGGTGACCTGCCGAAGACCTGGTTAAGTATCATGGGCCTCATCAGCAGTGTCCTGACTTTCATCCAACCCTTTCTAGGCCATTGCTGCTTTCCTTCAGTGATGCAGAATTTCAAGATGTTTCAAGAATGATGATAGCTAGTCTTCTTGGTTACCAGAAATTTGAAATTACTTGTTAATGCCATCATTTTATATTCAGTTAAAGTATAAAAGTGCCCATAGACTACTTCTTTTTCATTCAAGTTAAAACACAAAGGTTAAGGAAAAAAAAAAAACAGCATTGTACTTTCTTGCTTTCTATAATTACTTTTAAATTGGGGCAAGAAAACCTATTTAGCTGTATCTCAATGAAGTCATTAATATTTGACCCTGTCGTGATGTGCCTCTGAGAAATCTCCTTAACTTTGAAAGTAGCACAAATATTAATAACCAATAAGTCTATTTTTGAAATGAAGTCTTAAAATACTTTTTTAAATGCCCTTCATGAATTTTGTTCTACATCCTGTGCTTTTAACAATTAAACTATTACAGCTATAAAAATATTAATCTTACAACAGAAAAAAAAACTATTTTACTTTAGTTTTGAGACAGGGCTTCATTGTGTATCCCTGGCTGTCCTGGAACTCAGAGATCTGCCTGCCTCTGCCTCACAAGTGCTGGGATTAAAGGCCTGTGTCACCATACCTGGCTAAAATCTTATTTTTAAATGGTGTGTGTGTGTGTGTGTGTGTGTGTGTGTGTGTGTGTGTTTGTGTGTATGTCTGCATATGTGTGTGTTTGTGTGTGTGTCTGCATGTATATGTGTGTTTACATGTGCGTGTGTGTTTTCAGAGCTGGTTGTATCAGATTGCTCCAAAAATCCATCGTTGGGACTTTACATACAGTTAGAGACAGAATTTTGGAGTTTCCCTGTCAGTTCAGACAGGCAACCCAAGCTATCTATGAGTTATTACCAAGAAGAACAGAATCTTCAGTACCATAAGGCTTCATATCAAACACCTTTTCTATGCTTTTCTAACATACCCATTCCTTCCTGGGGGAATATGGAACATTCCCAATAATAATCACATTCTTTTTAATCTTACAAAAATTTTAAAAATCTATTGTTAAAATTAACTTTAAAAATTAAAATGAAAGATGTCATGATTCCTAATGACTTAGTGCTTTGCCTATAGTTGATTGGACGACACGGCTGACAAGCAAATCCATGAATAACTGGGAACTTCCCTTTCCGTATCAGTATTACCCTCTGAGGAGAAGCCTCTCAGGAGTGTAGCAGCACGTTCCCATGAATTCTTCGGGAATCTCTTTCTTAGTGACTGCTCTAAAGTGGGCCAGCTTTGACCACTGTGTACCAGGCTTTGCCGGTTATCAGATATTTATGAATTGCACTGGCAGGTGAGAGAGGCTTGGGACAAGTGACTCTTTGATTACAAAGCTGGCACCTGACATCTGCCACTTCACGGAGGAACCAACGGCATCAAGGAAGAGCGACCATCCACTCTCCGCAGGCCGTCTTCCATCCATAACTTTGGTCTTCTTTGTTATCATGATGCTGGCAGCAACTCTGGATGATTTATGGATGACCTGGGAGCTCTCGGAGCCCTTTCTTGTCATGAGTACAGTTGTCCTCGTCACGTGAAACCCTAAAGTTTTGCACCGAACTTTCGTGCTAGCGTATCCGACTGTGATTACTTCAGGGAGAATCCAGCTCAGCCTGTTTCTGTGGAAAGTGAAATGACCACTCTTAAGGTTTTATCAGCTCTTAGCAACAAGAATCACACCTTGAGCGTAAAAGGCTCCTAATTATTGCGACAGGCACCCTCATTGTTAGTTATGAGGCTTGCCAAATTATCTTTTAATAGATCTACAGATAGAGAATGTTCTAGAAACATAAAGACTTTGAGTTGGGGCCGCTGGTCACCAGGAGAGAAGAGCATGTTCAAATACATAATGCACCCTTCACTTCATGGCCTCGATGTGGCTTAGATATGTGATCTTCACCTTAGAAAATATAGCAGCGTGTTTCTTGCTCATATTCAGATTGCAGTGGAAGGAAGGGATTTTTTTCTCTCCTGTCATTGTTGCTGTTTTAATAGGCCACATAAGATTAAATAGTTTCGTTATGTGTGTTCCAATTAGTTATGTTCAAGCATCCATAAGTAATTACATCTCAAAATGTGAATAACACCCAGGCAGATAAAAAGAGCTTGCACGTCAGAATCACACTGGGATTGATGAGCATCTCTGAAGTGTAGACATCAAAACTGACACAATAATTTTCTTAAACTAGGTGAGAAATATAGTGAGAATTTCTGGGGTAAAAAATCAGTGAGTGCTGCTTCTTTTTAGAAAAATCAAAATATAAGTTTGTTTTCAATAAAAGCAAACTTGCAATTAGGGGGAACTTTCCATGGTAAATTTTTGCTTGTTGTGATTTCTTCGCTTTGACTCCCTCTTCCTTCCTATTCCTTTGGAAACATAGATGGAGTCTTCATTGCAGAGGGGATAGAAGAAGGTGAGGGAGAGGACAAAGTTAAGAGGAGAAGTCACTGGCTTTTTCTCAGTGGTGATTAGCTTAAGGCCCACTGCTTAGACTGTTGGCAGGCGGGTAGCTGTCTCCATGGTAACAAGAACAAGCAGAGTTATCAAATGTGATAAGTTAAAAAAAAAAAACAGAAGTTAAAGGCTGCTACATTGGCTTATAGAATAAAATACCCAGTGCGATATTATTGTTGTTATTGTTCTTCTATACAGAGAGATATATTAAAAATGATTTATTCTATAAAATATTGGACTGTAATGCAGTTAGTGGAACATTTATTAATTTTAAAATGGGACATTAAATGTCTAAGCTTAATATTAATCATAAATTGTTAAAACTGGAAGCTAGAATATTCCACTTGTATCAAATTTAAGATTCCCGAGGTTGAAGGGGAGTCCTGGACGACAGACTCCTTTGCAAAAGCAGGTCTTTACCCAGTAGAAGGTCTCCAGTGGAATCTCTTGGCCCTGGGGATATCACCGAGTCAGAAAAAATATCAGCTGAGAAACTGACCTATAGCATCCCAGATACCTCAGTTCATGGGTGTATGAGTGCCTTTTGGTTACATATATGCCAAGACTGACACAGGCTGTCCATTGATGTCAGGGATGAGGAGGTTATCAGAAAAGGCACAGGGTCTTCAAACTGCCACATTTTGAGTAATAAGAACCCACATCTATTGTATTTCTCTCATGAAACAGAAGCAATGGTTATATTGTTCATTAAGACTTATTAAAAATATATAGACTTTTATTACTCCAATCCCTATTTGAAGTCGGCTTTTTAACCAGGCTGAAATATTTATGCCTAAGCAAATGTCAAGTTCATGCTGTAAAATAATAGAGGAGACACCATAAATTTGATGTCCTAGTCTAAATCACTTTACTCTAGAGAAGTCAGCTAGATACTGTTTCAAGCTACAACTGCAATGTATATACAGAGGTGTGTGTATATTGTTTGTTTGTGTGTGTGTTGCTATGATTGAACTTGGGACCTCTGCAACTAAACAAATGCCCAATACTGACTTATTTATTTTCTGGGGGAGAGAGAGAGAGACAGAGAGAGACAGAGAGACAGAGAAACAGAGAAAGACACCAAGCAGGCACACATTGTTGAGGTTAGAAGACAACTTTCAAGAGTTGGTTCTCCTTATCATCTTCTAAGATCTGGTATGGCATCCAGGTCACCAGGTATTCAAGCAAGTGCCTCTGTCTACTGAGCTACCTCACTGGTCCTAGAAATGTATGTTTTTATGAGCAAGAAGGGCCTTCTCTAACAAAATCATTGTCTGTGTTGGGATACTACTCTGGGAGCATAAAATCCAAGAGGAGCTAATACAAAAAGTCTTAGCAATCATAGAGAAGTCACATAAGGTATTCAAATAGTTCCATATAAGAGGAGGCTCTTGAACATTTTGTCATGATACAGAAGTAATCATTACGTGGGTTTCAGCCGAAGAAGCATCTAACTCTTTCTTCCTCTTCCAGTACATGAAGATGATGGGCGTGAACTCCTGCAGTCATTTCTTTGCCTGGCTTATAGAAAGTATCGGGTTCTTACTGGTCACCATTGGCATCCTCATCGTTATCCTCAAGTTTGGCAATATTCTTCCCAAGACAAACGGCTTCATTTTGTTCCTGTACTTTTCGGACTACAGCTTCTCAGTGATTGCCATGAGCTATCTCATCAGTGTCTTCTTCAACAACACCAACATTGCAGCTCTGATTGGAAGCCTCATCTACGTCATTGCCTTTTTCCCGTTTATTGTTCTGGTTACAGTTGAGGATGAGTTGAGCTATGTTATCAAAGTATTCATGGTAAGCCAACCCTTGGAGTACACCCTTATGTGACATAAATACCTCTCTCCCTTAGTTCATGAATACCCTCAAGTTGAAAGTTCATTTATATAATTAAAATATAATGCAGTAGCAAAATACACTTAACACTTCTAATGGCTTTTCTAATTGCTGTCTATTCTGAAAGGAAACACCCCTCCCCCAGCCCCCAGGTTCTAGAACCGTTAGTGATGTTGTTAGGCTCTGGTTCTTGAACCGTTAAAATATTACCTGCCACGTTTTAGAGCTCACCTAGAATTCTAACTTCTCTGGTTCAAACCCTTAAACATCTCAGAACCTCTTGTGTAAGAACCATTCTCATGTACAAAAAGCCATTGTAGTTTTCATGGGGAACACACAGCCAGCAGGAATAGTGATGGGAGGCATTGATAGCCTATGTTCAAATGAGGATTCTTTTCTGCTTTTTCCTAGTTCAGAAGCACTGAATTGAGAACTAAGATGACCGAATTTAAAAGTCAGAAAGCAGAACATTTCCCATCATACTAAGGCTTCATAGACATAGATCTTGATGAATAACCTTAATTCAACACTGACTGCTTTAGGTTTAAACAAAACTTAAATTTATAATTTGTAGCAATTATCAATATTCAACCAATAAATATTTTAGTATATTCTCATTTAAAATTCTATCACCTGAAATAAATTTAGGAACACTTTCTGGCCCCGATATCATTTAATTTGAATCTTCACACTCTATTACTCTGCAATTTCCTACATTATAAATTTCTGGGCAACATTTAATAAGCTTAAACATATATTTTAGATTGTTAAAAAGCATGCTCCAAGAATTTCCTCTTTCTCTCTGTCTCTCTGTCTCTGTCTCACTCTGTTTCTCTCCGTCTCTCTGTGTCTCCCTCTCCCTCCCTCCCTCTCCCTCTCCCTCCCTCCCTCTTCCTCTCCCTCCCTCCCTCCCTCTCC
>NW_022196896.1:97238667-97302920 GCF_008632895.1 Mastomys coucha | reverse complement strand
TCTCTCTCTCTCTCTCTCTCTCTCTCTCATTGTAGTACTTTTGGCAAGGGACCTCAGTATTTTAAAATAGACTTAGAGAGTGAGCTCTGTCTTTCTTATATGTCTAACATGTTGACCATTTTGAGACCTACCAGATAAGATCTGCTGGAACTATCACCACTGTTCATTTTCTTCCCAGAGCCTGCTGTCCCCAACAGCATTCAGCTACGCAAGCCAATACATTGCACGATATGAAGAACAAGGCGTTGGTACGTTCAATTTCTTTATAATAGGGTTTTATCTCTAACTGTGATGTGTGCCATGGAAGAATAAACACCTGTGTTCAATTTCTAGGTCTTCAGTGGGAGAACATGTACAAATCCCCTGTTCAGGATGATACCACCTCATTTGGCTGGCTGTGCTGTCTAATCCTGGCAGACTCTTTCATTTATTTCTTTATTGCTTGGTACGTCAGGAATGTTTTCCCAGGTAGGAACCTTCACAGACGCGTCTTGTGGTTGTCATCACTGTGAGTCAGCTAACACACATGCGTTAAGAGTTGGCTGGTCATATGAAATCTCTGAAATGGTATAATAAAACCCTGAATTAACCAAATTGTTCAGATTAAATTTGTTGCTGTGTCTCTTGTCATACTGTCCTTTTAAAGACAAGGTAAATTCAAAATTGTGGGATGGTATCAGGTCCAACCAGTCTTTGCAAATAGAAACATGATACCAACAAGGCAAAATCTATGTCTCTTAATTTTTTTGGATAATGAAATGCATTCTACAATATAGACTGGCCTCCCACTTTGGATCTCAAGCAGTTATCCTTTCTAACACGTTTAGGTGTTTTCCCACTAAGTGTTATTGATATGTGTACATTTTCAGTGGATGGGTGAATAAACTGTGCTTTCATTTGCACAAAATGTTTCTTTAAAAAAGACAGAAATCGTATCAGTGCTGGTGTGGGGCTTGGGGTAGGATCCAGGGAATATGAAAAGGAGCCCTGTGAGAATGCTATGGGGATACAGAATTAGTTTAACACTGGACGGTGGTGGTGATGCTTGCTTCCGTAAACGAACAAAAATTATTCAGCTGCGCTCTTAAAATGGGCTAATGTATAACTGTAGTTCCCTGACATTGCTTTTGAAAGGAGATGATCTTTTTGGCATTGCTTTGTAAACTGAACTCACCCTTTGAAGTTATATGGTATTCTACAAAATGAAGCCATTTCCTGAGCCATTCGGCGTTTCATTGTTTAGTTAGTAATCGCTCTTTTTTATGCATTCTCATTACAGGGACATATGGCATGGCAGCACCATGGTATTTTCCGGTCCTTCCTTCCTATTGGAAAGAGCGATTCGGATGCGCAGAGGTGAAGCATGAGAAAAGCAATGGCCTAATGTTTACTAATATCATGATGCAGAACACCAACCCTTCTGCCAATAAGACAAGTAGGTCAATAGCATGGATCATTATAACAGAAATGACACTGAAATTGAGTAACTAGTAGGTTTAGTTACATTTTTCTAAATGATAAAATTGTCCCTTTAGTCATGGGTGAGTATGTCTATGCATATGTGTTTACATCCTTACAGGGACTGAATTGTGCCTTCTTCTGGGCTCATTAGCTCGGTTGGTTAGCATATGCTGCTAATTAAGCCAAAACTGTAGATCCCTTTGTGGTCCAGTTAGACTCAAGCAGAGAAAAATGTTGTTCCTTAGCCACAGTCTCCATCCCTTACTCTGGCCATCTGCTGCCAGTCATAGGAGTAACCAAGAAACAAAAAACGGGTGATGTAGCATAACCCACAACTGATGTGAGCAAAAGAGTGCCTTACTGACCTGGGGTGAGTGCTATTGTCTCTGTAAAGATTCCCCAAGCAAGAGGTAGCATGGCGATGCCTAAAGAAGGTAGATTAAAAAAAAAAAAAAAATTAGCTGGATGCTGTAAGCCACAGATCCTCCCAAAAAAACTGTGTTACTGTAAAACCACAATGTGGAAGCATTTATTTCATAAATTGATAACATCCTTCCCAATCAGAGAACAAACCTTCTGGGTTATCTTTTGAATATTTAAGGTCTGTTGGGGAGAAGAAAAAAAAGACTTTAAAATTATGATATTGCATTCGGGAACTGCTTGTTCTGACAGAGAAAGCTGATATAATAAACCCTAGAGAACGTGGTTTCATAGTCCTGCTCATTCTGTAAGCAGGTCAGGAGGAAGCTAGAAAATATAATAAAATCAGTTGCTTCTGAACTCTTTAAACTTAGAGATTATATTTATATAATCTCCAGTTTTTAAAGGAAAGTCTCATGCAGCTCCATTAATTTCTTATGAGCTTACAACTCCTCTCTTGGTCTCTCTAGGTCCTGACTGTGCATTTCCCTCCAACATTGAACCTGAACCTAAAGATCTCCAAGTTGGAGTTGCCCTTCACGGGGTCACAAAGATCTATGGCTCGAAAACAGCTGTTGATAACCTCAATCTGAACTTCTACGAAGGGCACATTACATCACTGTTGGGGCCAAATGGAGCTGGCAAAACCACAACAATGTATGTTATTTTTCAACTAAATGTCAAAGAAGGGTATTATTAATGAACAATAGCTTTTTATAAACTAAGGACTTAAAGAAAGAGGAAAGCAGAGCTATTATGTCCTACGGATGGTTCAGCTTGTCCACGAATGAAATGAAATCTAAACCAGAGATTCCAAACTGAGCTCTAAGTCCATTTTAGGCCAGCATGGGGTAGGCTTGTTTGCTGGATTTAGTACTGGCATCCCCTATATGCCTTAAAAAGTCTAATTTCCAGATAATAGTAAGTATTCTCGGCATGTCTTAGATTAGTGGCTCTCCACCTTCCTAATGCTATGACCTTTCTGTGCAGTTCCTTATATTATAGTGACCCCCCCCAACCATAAAATTATTTCACTACTACTTCATAACTGTCATTTTGTTACTGGTATGAATCATAATATAAATATTATATATGCAGGATATCTGGTATGCAACCCCCAAAGGGGTCGAGACCCACAGGTTGAACATCACTGTCGAGCACAGAGCACTCTGTGGCACAGAGTTGCATGTTGAGACAGGAGCCCAACAGGTAGGGTTCACTAGTGCCATTCTGTTCAAACTGCAAGTGCTCTCTAGCTCACCCCTGGTCTGGGATCTGTACTGCTACCTTGGTCAGTTTGCCCGTCTTTATTTGTATTTCTACCCAGGCCAAGGATAAGTCTGAGTTTGCACTCCCTCGCATGAACCCAGAGCACCATCTGCCCTATCACAGGAACCATTCACCTTCATTCACGAAGAAACCACCAGAGTCATGCACAGTCAAGATCAAAAGCAGCACACGCGCTGTTCTTTCCCTGTGCTGACCATCCTGTGTCAAGATAAAGGGAGGCTTTGGATCCCAGGATTCCTAGGTTATTTTATCGTTTGTGCGTTTGCTTTGACGCTGAGCCTCCGAGGTTCCTCCAGCGCAATATGCCATCAGCGTTAAGATGCTGTTAGACTCAAGCCCTTAAGGACGGGTCTCACTTTGTCCACATTCTGTTTTTTAATCATCTTGAGTAGGTTCAGTGACTGCTCAAATGCTAGCACCAATATATTTTTCTAAATACCTAGAGACAAATGAAGGTCGTGACGAGAGTAAACATGCAGCCTCTTATTTGTACAACCTGTTAGTCTAGAATGGAACACTTATAAAGTAAATTTTCCAATAGGAATTAAGAGACCAGGGGAGAAAAGAGATAGGAAAAGTGTTTGACGAGACTATAACTGCAGTTAAGAATGCTCTATCTTACCAGTCTATATGTAAACCCTTAAATATCAAGATGAAACATGTTGTTTGTATTTCAATGGATGTCATGAGAAAATGGCATATTACCTTGATTCATTATTTAGACTATGAAAGACTGGTGAGAAATCTGGTCCTTCTCTAGACTTTTTGTGGATTATGTTCTAATGGGGTGGAGATGATTTCTAAATAACTGTCCAACTGACTAGGCACTTGAAAGGTGTTGAGAGTTTTCTAGACAGAAATACTTTGGCCATTATCCAGAGAGTGGCACTGAGGAGACCAGAAGAGGTAGGAAGATCAAGAAGCAGGTATGTGGTGATGTGATGGCTGCTGCCCCCTAGTGGTAGCACCTGTTGAGAGAGCGACCAAGAGACAAAGATGCAAACATTATTTCTAAAATGCAGTTTTGTCTCCAAAGTAGTTAGACATGCCACTATGCCTGGCTAAATGTTGTTTTTAGATGGATTTGGTACATTAAAGTAGCATGTTAATTTTTAAACTCCATTTCAAAAAGAAAAAAAATATTTTGAAGCCTTTCCAAAACAAAAAATAAAAATAAAAAAGGAAAGGAAGGAAAGGAAATATAGTTTTGTGCAAACAGTATATTAATTTATCAGCAAATGATAGAGGCGAAAGGATACAATATTGTGGATAGACCATAGTTAGTTTGAGGACCTTCTAAGGCATCTTATGAAGATACAGCAGATCTGTTGGACTCACAGCACACATCTGGGTGAAAGTGATAGGATCTAGTCCAGAGACATGAATTGGAGGTTTGCCAGTATAAAAATAGGATTCCTAGGAAACACAGTATGTCCAAGGAGAGAGTGTACCTTCAACTGGAAAGCACCCTCAGCTTTAACATTATTACCACCACCACCACCATGTCATGTTCACACAACACCGTAAACAGCTAAAAGCTTAAAAGTCAGTTTCTTTTTGTCATTTCCTCTTAATGCCTTTTTCTTTCACAGCTTGGCTTCACTTAAAGAGACACATTGCAAATCCCCCCCGTCCTTTGCCAGCATATGAGTTCTGCTTAGTCTTGCTGTGCGACTTGAGTGATTGGTCCATACCTAATTTATCACATCTTCATTTCCAGCTCTATGCTGACCGGGCTGTTTGGTGCCACAGCAGGTACCATTTTTGTATACGGAAAAGATATTAAGACAGACCTGAATACTGTTCGGAAAAACATGGGGGTCTGCATGCAACATGACGTCTTGTTCAGTTACCTCACCACCAAGGAGCACCTTCTCTTGTATGGCTCCATCAAAGTCCCTCACTGGACCAAAAAACAACTCCATGAGGAGGTTAAAAGGTAAGTTAGTCCAGAAACAAGAACACAACTGGTTAAGCTCTCCCAAGGACATATACCATGTTGGTCAGGCTCTGGTAGCAATAACAATGGGAAATGTTCTCTCACAAGTGTTTTGCTTTGCTTCCTACCTCTCTGGTAACATACACATTTAACATTATTATCCTCTCTAGACAGTTATACATACACTGTTCAACTCTGCCCCGGTGTCTTATGTGTCACCCCAAATCTTTTGTTTTCATTTCTGCCTGGGTACTACACCTCATAGCCTCTTAAATGGACTTCCAGCTCTTACTCTTCCCCAGCCATGGATTCTTAACAACAAGCTGTCAGAATATGCTTTGTCAACTGCAAATCAGACCATGTCATTCCTGACTTCCCTTGAGTGGCTTTTGCCACACTTCGTATGACACCCCATAATGTCATTAGCAAGGCCTACCAGACCATATATGACCTATCCTCCATCCCACATCTGACTATGTTCTTTCCCATTCTACATTTACTCTGCTCTGTGAACATAAGCCTACTCATATACTTGACCATCCACAACTGACTTCTGCCACAAGTCCTTCTGTTTGTTCTTCTTAATTTACCATACACTTCCTGAGAGCCATTTGGAGACTCCTGGCCAAATGAATACTTTCCCAGTCATTGCTCATCTGACTTTTTATATTATTAATTGTGTGCTGATTACCACTTGTTATATTATAAATAGTCTTAACATAATGCTTATCCATTAGATTTTCTTCTGGACACATGTGCAAACAATCTATGAAAAAGAATTTTTCTATTCATTGTGATTTTCTGTGACATAATCTGGCACAAAATGTCCAATGTTCTAACCATTTGTCAAACAGATGGTCTATAGATTCTCTTGTGGTTTTTCTTATTAATTATTTTTATGACAATAATTAGATGACAAATGACAACAAACGATTTCATGTTTTCAGTACTATATTGCACCTCATTGAAGATGTAGTCATTGATTATGAGCACAATAGCACCATTCACTATTTTTTCTTTAAGGACTTTAAAAGACACTGGACTGTACAGTCATCGCCATAAGAGAGTTGGAACATTGTCAGGAGGAATGAAGAGAAAATTGTCCATATCCATAGCTCTCATCGGTGGATCAAGGGTAGTGATTCTGGATGAACCATCCACTGGCGTTGACCCATGTTCTCGCCGAAGTATATGGGATGTCATATCTAAGAACAAAACTGGTATGAATAATTTTTATAACTTCTCCGTGGGATGGCCATAATTTTGCCCTCAGGGCTCCCCAAAATCAAGTTGAAGCTTTTCTGTGTATTACACCCTCTAAGTATCTGAGGTGAAATCTTCTTTTCTAAGATTTCTCAGTGAAATTTCTGGGTCAATTAGTTAATACCTATCCAGTACTCACTGTCAGCTAAACTTATGCAGCCTTATTGGGAGCCTACAAGAGTCTGCCTAGAGAAGCATGGAATCTAATTAGAGATACCAAACATACACAAATAAAAATAAACCAAAAACACACCAAATAAGTGCTAACAGGATGTGAAGCAGAGAAGTAATCAGACTGGAGTGGATTAATCAGAGAGGAATATTCAAAAAGTCTTTTAAATTACCATTTTTTATAGTGAAGGAAAGAGAGACAGCCAGAGGGAGAGAAGGAGAGAGAGCACACTGAAACAACAGAGGTAAAACTCTGACAAATGAGGGGGAAAAAAGTAGTTGATGCCCACAGAAAATGAAGGACACTAGCTGTAAAACTTGATAAGCACCTGCTTGCTGCTAAATTACATATAAGACTCCCTCCTATATATTTAATAGCAGTCTTCTGAATTTCCCTTTGATCGCTATGGAGGTTCACGCACCTCAATTAACGCCACTCTTGTCCTTGGAAACCCCAGGATTTACTCTTGCTAATTCTGTTCTGTGGGGACCTTGTATCCTTGTTTTTCATTCACCATTGTTTGTTCTCAACTGCATTTTTAAGCAAGAACAATCATCCTATCAACGCACCACTTGGATGAGGCCGAAGTGCTGAGTGACCGCATTGCCTTCCTGGAACAGGGTGGACTCCGGTGCTGTGGATCACCATTTTACCTCAAGGAAGCTTTTGGGGATGGCTACCACCTCACACTCACCAAGAAGAAGGTTTGTATGAGAAAGCGCACTGCATTATGGGGTAATGAGGTAAAGGTTTCTTTGAAGTGAAGACAGATTCTCTCCCACTTGACTCATTGCTAAGATTCATCAGTATGCAATCTTATGTGCTTCTTAAATCTCAGCAAGTGTGTTGTTTAAAAACCCCAGATTTCTGCTCCCTTCTGAGAGCATCTGATGTAGTAGATCTTCATTAGACCTCCAAAATGGACTAAGCTGCTGGTAATTTCCCACATGGTGTGCACTGTACAAAATGATGTCCTTCTAAAGGTTACTGACGGACTGCCAGCAATTTTTGTTTCTCTAACATTTCAGCCTCTGAAGAGAAATCTAAATTCTCTGGCTTAGAGAAAGCAAATGAAGAGCACATAAGAAATCATGTTTTTGCTTTGTGATGGCAAGCGTTAGACTGTAGAGTCAAAACTGTGACTCAGATGTGATTCTTCTGAATGACTCCATATCTAAGTTATCTTGGCATGACTCCCAAAATATACAAAGTAATTCAGGCTTTGGGGGGTGGGGCTTTTTTGTTAGATTCCCCCACTTGCTCCCACTCTTATGAGTGCTATTTCCTATGTCCATGAATACAATTGTATTACTTTTTGGGAAATTTCATACCATGTAGCTTGATCATATTCACTTCCAGAATACTCCCATACTCCCTCTGTCCATCTTTCCCCTCCTTACATACCCAACTTTAGTTTAGTTTTCCCTTCTCCAAACCTACCCTAGCAATTTGTATTGCCCAACCACTTTCAAGAGCAGGGACCTGCCATGAATGTGGTCAACCTGATAGTGGTCACCTCCTTAAATAAAACTAACTCACTCCCAACAGCCAATAGAATTTGCTGTTCCCAGCTAGTGATGGGCTTCTGTGGCCATCTCCCCAACTCCATGCTGCTACTGTGTCTGGCTGGATCTAGAGTAGGTCTTATGCATATTGTCCCTACCACTGTGAGTCCAGGCACTGCTCTGTGGGTATAGCAATAAGACATTAGGAGTCATTTTAATAAAATTTTCTTCCTTAATAACCTGTTTATTTCTACCCTATTGGTTAACTGAAAACATATGGCTTTTTCTCCATTCCCCTCCTAGTGGATGTTGGGATTTTCATCTAATCTATACTATGTTTTCTTTTAAACCCTAGCAAAATTATTCTTGAGCTTCAAAAATAAAATAACCATAATTTATCATTATATTTAGAAATTCATATATTAGAGGATATTGTGCTGAATGATGTACCCAGTCATTATTCTAGGCACTGGGACTGCATCAGTGAATTCATAATATAAACTCCATATTTTGGCTGCATGAACTTTGAGCTTGGTGAAATGTGAAATTTCAGATGTTATGCTCAATATGTAAATTATTTAACACACTATCAATTAGTCAATGATAAATTACATAGAATATTTATTTCTATAAATGTAGACAGAAATAAAACAGGAGTGGGAAGTGTCAGTTAAGCAGTGGGCTGAAGCTGGTGAGAGAATGAGGCGGGTTGGCAGTCTAGGTGCAGAGACCTTGAGGGGCACATGCACCCCAGCATGGCATGCTGTACCATAGCTATGGAGACTCAAAACTGCCGCAGCATTAAAGCATGATAGAGGAAGGTGGGTGGTGGTAGGAGAATACAGTTGGGAGGAGTGTGACTTGTAAGGCTCCATGTGGGACATGGGATGGCCGGAGGAATGGCATGTGGTCTAACTCAGGAGAGCTTGCATAACTTTCCCTTTTGTCCACAGAGTCCAAATCTAGACACAAATACAATCTGTGACACAGTGGCCGTGACAGCAATGATCCAGTCACATCTCCCTGAAGCCTACCTCAAGGAGGATATTGGGGGAGAGCTTGTATATGTGCTCCCTCCATTTAGCACCAAAGTCTCAGGAGCTTACCTGTCACTCCTGAGAGCACTGGACAAGGGTATGGGTAAACTCAACATCGGCTGCTATGGCATTTCAGACACCACTGTTGAAGAGGTAGGTGGACATCTCCTTACTGCTTGCCCCATTTATTCATTTATCTGTCTATCTATCTATCTATCTGTCTGTCTGTCTGTCTGTCTGTCTGTATCTATCTATCTATCTACCTATCTATCTATCTATCTATCTAACCATTCATCTATGTATATATGTAGTATGTATGTATGTATATATGTATGTATGTATCTACCTACCTATCTATCTCTTGACTCATTCATTATTTATTTATTTATTTTTTAAATTTAGAGTGCTGGAAATTGACCCCAGCACTGTGAACATGGGGAAGCATCACGCCTCTGGACTTTGTCCATCTCACATTCCTGTGTATGTCCATGTTTGTGTATGTGTGGAGGTGCAGGTGTGGAATGCAGGAGTTCACATGCAATTTTGTTCACATGCCTGAAGTAGTCAGAGGACAACATCTAGGGTCATTTCTCTAGAGCTGTCTGTCACTTTGCTTTTGGAAACAATGTTGCTCATTGGTCTAGACCGAAGCCTAGACTTGTGGGCAAATGAGCACCAAGGATCTGCCTATGTTCACCTTTCCAGTGCTGAAGTTATAAATGCACACTATGAATCTGACTTTGTATGTTGGATTCTAGGCTTCTAGGAATGGACCTCCAGTCCTCATGATACTGTACTGAGTGAGCTCTCTCCCTATCCCAACCCCCACTACCACTGCTTTATGTATTGATGCTCATATGACTTTTTCTGCCCTCAGAAAAATATGGGCAGGTATTTTTCTAATTAAAGGTAAATATTTTAAAGTAAACAGGCCACAAAAATCATCAAAGCTTGAAATTCTCAGTATCATTCTAACAGAAGAATGATTTCTGAGAAGAAAATATTTTTTCAACACTTCTCATCCAAAACATAAGAATCACCACCTTTTCTACATAAAAAAAAAATTCTCTTAATGTCAGTTGAAAATAGTTGTTTTAATAAGTGTGATAATAACTCAAAATCAAAACCTATGACCTAAGAGATGTGTATCTTTTATGGTAATGAAATGATCTGGCTTCTTTTTCTAGGTCTTCCTAAACTTGACAAAAGATTCACAAAAAAGTGGTAATATGAGTCTAGAGCACTTGACACAGAGGAAAGTTGGGAATCCCAGTGCTAATGGCATTTCAACTCCTGACGACTTGTCCGTGAGCAGCAGCAACTTCACCGACAGAGATGGTACAAACCTAATGTGCAGATTTTGCTTAATTATCTGTAGACGACGTAATTGGGGGAAAATAGAGGTGCAGATTTTTACTCCTTTTGCAGAACTCAACTTTAAAGTTTCTCTTTAAATTAACAATCCCAAAACACACAAGCATCCTTCAACACTCAGAATATTCATTACAGAAGATCAAATTCTCTCTTTCAAAAGGGAAGTGGTGGTGAAAGCGAGGTAAACCTGGGGAATACTTTTGACAGGTGATGGGGGTGGGGTACTCTGTTCATCAGAAATGCTTCTCCGGATGTAACTTTCTGTGATTTCAGAGGTGCGCTTTACAAGTGACAATTCTTCCTGCAATCAGGGCGGTGCAGGGACAGGCACAGTTATCTAGCCAAGAGCATCCTATCATTAGGTGCATATATGTGGGAACCAAGTCATCCAAAATAAAGTTGTGTTTTTTAAAAATCATCCCTCACTGAGAGAGGTGAGGTCTAGCCTCTGACTTCCCCAATTTGGATTCACTTGAGGGACCAAAAAGAAAAAATGCTTTGTCTGGGGTAAAGGCTATGATTCAACTAAGTTAGACCTGAAGAATAACTATCTGTATTAAAATTCTTCGTCTTCAACTCTTCACACAGGATATGTTTGAAAAATCACATTTTTGATATAACATTGAGAGGTTACGTTCTTTTAGAAGCAGTTTCTATTGTCACCTGATCTCCTTCTGACAGATAATTTCTACCCTGGAAACACGATTTACTTAAGAAAGCATGTAGTAAAATGATATGTGAAATATGGAGTAGCCATTTCAACCATTTGCTTAAAGTAGAAACCATCTCTAGGAACAGAACTTTTAATTAAACGTTTGCCTGTCTCAAAAACTCAGAAAAGATCATCTCTGATGTTTGTGTAATTCTGGAATTAGAGTCTCATCTGTCCTCTGTCGAGTTTCTTGTTTATCAACTGTTGGGCAATAAAACTGTGGAATCCTAGGAACTGGGGACTTTGATTGGAAAGTGGTCATCTCCTCCTACGTATCTGCCTCTGCCTTTTTCCTATAATTTGAAATTATTCTTCATTTAGAATGTTCCTCTCATTGACATTATCTTTGAGGCAGCCCATTTACTGCATTTTGACACACCTGTAAGTCATCCGCATGTAATTTCTCAAGGAACAGAAAAGCATACTAATTAACTCAAAATATTCAGCTCCTTGTACAATTCCCTGTTGCAGAGATATGAGTTTGCATTTAATCGTGTTCTCTCTGTTTAATTGGAATTCATTTTAAATTAAGCAGCTTTGTATTTTTTTTCCTTATCAGCTAAATGGAGATCATGATTTTTGAGCTTCATGATTTGTGATGGAGAATTTTAAATGCACACAGCATTGAGGGATACTGTTGTCCTATCACATGTAAAAATGTGTGGTGGCAGGTCTCTGATGAAAATGCTATCTTTGAAGCTACTTCTGGAGGAAGCTGATGAAATGGTTAGCCATAAGAGCCCTACTGAGCAGCAATGGTCACCATGGCTTCCAGGGGTCTCAAAGGCAACGGAGACTCTCTTAAGCCTTGGAGAGCATTTCAGAGAGGGGGTGCATAGCAGACAAGTTTTCAATGGTTCCTTTATGGAAACTGAATGTGGAGTCTTGAAAGGCCATAATCATTTCTAATTTCCAAAGAGAGTGTATGAATATGTGGTTGAATTAGAATTATATTTCAGAGAAGCTTTTCTTTTCCTATACTTCAAGTGAGTTCATTGGATTTCCTATCAGACATTGAAACATTGAAACTCATAGTCTGTGCTAGGAACCAGTTCTTTCACTGGGCCAATGTTTTATTTATATTATTTGAATTCAATCTTGATGCGACCATTTTCTATATAATCAAAATTAGTAGTTACATATTGGGTCTGCACTAAGACATTGGAATAGGGAACAGAGCTCATTTACAAAATTCAGAATCTTTAATTTTTCCTAGTAAACTTACTATATGTATATATTATAACTGGTGCTAGTGAATCATGATTTCATAACACTCTTAAATTCAGCTATATATATGAGGCACATATTAGGGTCCCCTATTTAGGGCAATATTAGAAATGGATTGCAGAGGCTTCCATGTGAATATAAAAAACATCAGCTTCTTCCATCCATGCAACATGATCCCATTCACCTGCAGTTTGTGAAGTCGCATTATGACTTGATTTACAGAGGTTTCCTGGAACTGCATTAAATCTCTTGTCCTTACTCAGACAAAGCCCTGACAAGAAGCAAGAAGCTGGATGGCTTTGGACTGTTACTGAAGAAGATAATGGCTATTCTCATCAAGAGGTTCCACCACACCCGCAGGAACTGGAAAGGTCTCGTGGCTCAGGTCATTCTCCCCATCGTCTTTGTAGCCACGGCCATGGGCCTCGGCACACTGAGAGATTCCAGCAACAGTTACCCCGAGATCATGATCTCTCCATCCATTTATGGCACCTCTGAACAGACAGCCTTCTACGCGTGAGTTACTTTCTGGCAACATCGTTTCCACCATGATTCCAGGGTCCTTTGGAGAAAAATAAAGAATTTGGGAGCTACTGCACTAAATTCTGCTAAAGAAAGGAGCTACTTCTGTACCTGACCAAAAAAAAAAAAAAACTTAAGAGGATTTACATGCATCTACAAATAAAGTCAGAGTTTACTCTTAATGGGTAGACGTAAACCACATATGATGGCAGAACTCATGTCATAGGTGACCATCAGGGCAGCAAAGCCTGAATCTTCCATAGATTTGTACACCTATAGGGCGGGTGTACCTCAGGGCCACCATTCATATCCAGCATATGTGTAGGCCTGGAGTTGACACACAAGAAAAAGGGAGGAGACAGAGAAGAAGGAATAGAAGGAGGAAATGGAAAAGCAGTCTTGTAGGTAGCGGAATTCATATCTTAGTACTGTTAGTGAACATGCATTGACTGATGAGTCCCTGTTGCTCGATATTGCAGGAATTTTGATCCAGCCACTGATGGCCTGGTCTCGGCTCTATGGAATTTCCCTGGCATTGACAACGTGTGTTTGAATACTAGTGACTCGTAAGTTCTCCTTTCTACTTCCCAGCATTCTAGTTTACAGGAGTGTGTGTAGGAATGCATACAGTGTATGCGCGCAACTTTGCTGGAAAAGGATAATGTCTTGATAGAAAGTCTGTATCTAATAGAGTTTTACCTCCTTTGATTTACTCTTTCCTCGACGGCACTATACCATAATAACGAACATTAGATTCCTTACATATACTCACCTCTCGCATTGTTATAGTTTACAATCACATTAAAATCATAGTGTTAATCCCATTTTATTGTTTTTAAAGATTTATTTTCTATTTTACATGTATGTGTGAGTGCCTGCTTGTATGTGCACCACATGCACACCTTATGTCCGTAGAGGTCGGAAGAGAGTATTGGATTCCTTGGAACTGGAGTTGCAAGTAGTTATGAGCCACTAGTGTGGATGCTGGGAACCAAATTCAGGTCATCTGCAAGAGCAGCAAGTTCTCTTAACCACTGAGCCCTGATGAAGAAAGTAGGAGCCATAGGGACTAATGTATATGTCTAAGGAAGTCTAGATTGTACGATGCATAGGTAACCTGACATAAGGCTTCTGACTCTACTTTAGATAGATAGGTAGGTAGGTAGGTAGGTAGATAGATAGATGGATAGATAGATAGATAGATAGATAGATAGATAGATAGATAGATAACATAGCTTATTTAAACTTTCTAGATAACACATAACAAGTATTAACCTGATCTAGTGCATCAGCCGAAAGGATGAGAAACATGAAAATGAACAAAGGGAGCACCCAGCCTCATCCTGCCACAGTGTGAAAATTCACTGAGCTTTGATTCAACTTTCTTTAATCAATGATACTGCCCTGCAATTCCACCCCTCCCCCAACTAAATGCCAAACAAAACCACTAGTGCATCATCAGCTTGTGAAATATCACACTCTGGTCTATACACCTAAGTGTAATATCAACCACTTATGTATACGCTCCCACACAAGCACGGGAACATGCTTATGCGCATACACACGCACCCTTACTTCAGTACCCTTTCTCTTTGCAGGCAGTGTTTAAAAAAAGACGATCTGGGAAAGTGGAACACAAGTGGAGAAGCTATCGACAACTTTGGTGTTTGCTCCTGTTCAGACAATGTCCAGGTAAGAGAGAATTCAGTTTCAGTAAAGTAGGAAAAAAAAGAGAGAGAGAGAGAGAGAAGAGAATAAATAGCAAACCTTGAAAGATCTCTCCAGGTTACCAAAGAGTCAGTATAATTTCATTTTATGGAAGCTAGTAGCTCAAAAGATATGGGCCTGGGCGCTCCAAAAATATTGACTTTGAACTTCAGGTCACTGTTTTAAATCTGACTCAAGACGAATTTCCAGAGGTAGAAGATGGTCTTTGTGCAAACCAACTGAGAATGAATCTTAGGTTTCAATTCTGTTCTAGCTGGAAAGCTCAGTTTCACAGCACAAAAGTGACCGTAACTGTCATATCTGAAAATGAAGTGAACATGCCACCCAGTTAGCTGGGGAGTCGGTCACCTATAAGTCTAGAAAGAAATTCTGTGTGTTACCGGGCAATGCCTGGAAAGGTTTTGCATCAACATTAATTTCCTGAAAATATTAACATTTATCCCATAATTACTTTATCTTTATTTTATGCATACAGATTTATCCCTAAACTCTTAGTACAGCAAAGCTAATTGGACAAGTTCACGATTTCCATTTGAGTCAGTACATATGTATCACATGCATCCTATGTATCAAAACAAGCATCCTAGAGGAAAGAACATTTCAAAAGTTTTATATAAATTTTTTATTGAATAAATGTCACTTTTGAGTTCTAAGGATCACCAGCTTTTTCTCTCATGCAGGAAGAGTCTAGCAATGCTTTCCTCAAGTGTCATAGTGTTGTACTCTGATCCCAGTACAATATTTTACAATAAGAACATTTCCAGTGAGCACAGCCCATTTTGGAGTTCCCATGCAAGATAGTTATTAACTATAAGAACTAGGGTCCAACAAAGATCTTTTTCAATTTTTAAATGATAGTTTAACTTACCATTTAGAGTTTTTACTCCCTCGTCTAAGTTAACCACCACAACAACAAAATAACAACAAAAATCCTCATTATTTTGTGTGTTAGCCAAATAAATAAATTAATGACTAAAACCACATCTATGGCCTTTGGGGGGGTGGGTGGTAGCAACTTGCAGGGAGTGTGAGAAGGAGGATTTTGAACTGATGGGTTTCTTAGTTATTAATTATGTGGGTATGTCCAGTTTGTCAAAATTCATCTAGCAGTGCCTTTATAATACATGTGGTATTTTTATATGTATAATGCAATTTGATTAAAAAAAAAAGCTTCAGAGCTGTACTAGCTATGTGGAGACAACTCCTTCTGATTGACTGGGAAGCCAATGCCATTGCCAAATGTGATCTTTAGGCAGATGCCACTGGATGGTCAGTAGCATCCACTCTTGGCATCCCAGAGCCATCTGCAGCTCACATGTGCTGTGAGCCTCCGGCTCTGGGGCTGGGTGTGAGTGAGCGATGGCAGAGGAAGAGGTGCGTTGTGCTAGACTTTCTCCAGGATACATATCATGGCAATGAACTTCAGGAGCCAAAGGAGAGAACTAGGTTGTTACTCTGTGTGAGGGTAGAAAATAAGTGTGTGAACATGAGCCTCCAAAGTTGGGCAATCTTTGTACAAGCAAAAGGATCAGAAGTTCAGTGGAATCCTCAGCTGCATAGTAAGTTTGAGGCCAAGCTGGGCTCGAAACCCTGTCTTAAAATCCCAAATAATAAATAAATAAAAACATAAGCCCTACGAAAAGTCTGTTCAGGTAAATACAAAAACTCTCATTACTCTGTGTTACTTTCCTGTAAGCCCAAAATTAGTTCTTAAATAATAAATACACATATACATGTAACTAACACGTAAACATGTCAAATCTATATGTAAACCAATATATTAGTGAAATCCGTACTCTTAGGTTAGGTAATGAAAACTAACGTGCTATAAACTTTCAATTCACTGCTGTCATTTTGAAGAGTCTTTCTCTCATAACATTGTTTTTAATTTGAGGTAGATCCCTTTTAGATTCCCTGTAAATTCTTAAGGTATTTGATATGTTTCTGTTTCCTAATATTCTCTCAAAAAAGCTTACCTCCTGAGAACAATGTAAGATGCTGTGTTTGCTAATTTGTACTGTTTAGCTTTGGGTGAGTCCTACACACATGTAGTGGCTCTGCATAAGTGATAATTGTTCGAATTTCTTGGCAAATAGGCAAACTGTCTCCTTTTCCAATGTTCCTGTGAATCAAAGGGAAGTCTGGTCATGCCACGGCTCAGCCCTTACACTGACGGTGAAGCAAGTCAGGAGACACCGACATTGTCTGTTTAACTTACGCAGGACAGGCAGGAAGAACTTAATTTGATAATTTTCCTTTCCAGGAATGCCCCAAATTCAACTATTCTCCACCTCATAGAAGAACTTACTCTTCCCAAGTTATTTATAACCTCACTGGAAAACACATGGAAAATTATCTGATATCAACCGCAAATCATTTTGTACAGAAAAGGTAAAATCTTCTGTTGGTAGCATATTTAATTGATTTCCATTTTTTTATGGTGACAGACTTGCAAATTTGAAACAGAGTAGGTAATAGTTGCAAATTCTTTATATAGTGAAATTGACCATTGCTTTGATTTGATTTCTTGATGATTGATCTGAGCGTTGATATGGTAACATAGATGCTTTAGTACTGTGCTCTGTGTACATAGTCTTAGGAATAGAAATTTAAGCAATGACTCTAAATTTAGATTCATTTGAGCAAACTAAAAATCACTAACCTTTTAAGGTCTTTAAACGTATTGTTGAATATGTACTTATTTTTTCTCAAAGCAATAGATTGGATTGGATCTACTTAGAGTTTCAAAGCATGACTTTTTTTGTGACAGTTGGCCTGAGTTACAATAATAATCTCTCAAAATGTAGATTGTGTCTGTGAGTGGACGAAATGTCCTGTGTGTGGCAAGGTCATTTGTCAGATGTCCCCCTACACTTTTGCTGGGATGTAAGCCTATGAACTTACAGTCATGACTCTACTCTTCCCACCACCTCTCCTTCATTTCTCAATGTATATTCACACTCACTGCAAGAGATTGTTGTTACAGACAAGCTAAAGAAGAAAAAAGCATGCTTTTCTACTCATACATAGCTACTATTAATATTTTGGTATTTTTCATTTCTAATTACAGATATACAAGTAAAAAATTTCCATAGACGTGGGTTTGGGTAGAAACAAATGTTTTTTGTATTCAGGGATATCAGGTGCTTCATAGAGTCAAATAACCTATGATAAAGTAAGTTTGTTATAAGAGAAAAGGATTTATTATGAAAAAACTAGTCTAAAATTCCACATTTAAAAAAAACAATGGTATCATTCACATGTTAAAATTATATCTCTACACCATCTCATCTATGATGAGGTTATTTTGAGGTTATGATGAGTATAAATTGTACTGTCCTATTATTTAAGTTGAATCTAATTTGGTGAATATCTAAGTTAGTCTGTTCTAGAAATTATTACTTGAATTTTAAAGTCAGTTTCTTAAGAAGACCATAAACTGACACATCAAACTCACAATCAGGTATCTTAGAAGAAAAAGAAGTAGAGGTAATCATAAATCTAGGAAATTTTTATTTAAAAGAGAAATTAACTATTTTGAAAAAAAGATAATAAATTAGGTCATTCTGGTATCAATTACCTGAAAAGAATATTTAAGCATTATTATGTTGAGTTTTGAGATAAAAAAGGAAAAACTTAGATTATATTACTCCTTTTCAGAATGCTCATTGCATATATGCAATTGTTTAATGCGGTGTGTCTATAAAATTGTTACTTAGGCAGGATCTTAGGTTATATTTCAGGCTGACTTGGAGCTCACTGTAGCTCTCCTGCCTCAGTTTCCTGAGTGTTCATGAGTCTCTTACCTTTAGTAATGATATATACTTGAGTTAAAATATGATAAAAAGGATCAATAGAAAAATATCAGGTTGTATTTATGTACTTCTGGATGTATTTATTGTTTTTATTTCATTATGCATTCTGGGTGGAAAAGAAAAATAAGCTCCTACTTAAATATTTTTGATCAAATTAGTAAGATTTTGCCCAGTAAAACAAATATAAATTTTGTTGCTCTATGTAGATATGGAGGTTGGAGTTTTGGGCTGAAATTGACTAACGACCTTCGTTTTGATGTGACAGCTGTCCCTGACAATAGAACTCTTGCTAAGGTAAATTTGGGACTTTCTTCTGGGAGGTCATATAAATAAGGATATGGAATTTGTACATGTAAACACTTTCATGTGAGAAACATAAAACATGTAAAATCAATTCTGCACGATGTATGCATGTGCTCTAAGGAGGCACATATATACAAGAGCAAGAACGCACATAAAAGCTGGACACAATGGTGCTCCTTGCAGTAATAAAAAATGTAGCTATAAACATCCATCTGCAGTAGAATAAGAACTTCAGTTCATGTTCATTCGTTCATTCATTCATTCATTCATTCATTCATTCATAGAACTCTCAGCAGTGGAAATGATCTCCCCTGGGCATCACTGATAAGCAAAGGGAGATACAGACAGTAGCTCTGGACCACATTCACCTTTCTGTAAATATAAAGAGTATGGGAAGCTCAATCCCACGGTCAAGGAAAGGGGCGGCTCTGTGAACCGGATCAGTACGGAAGCTCAGCATCTGAGTGATTGTTTCCGTGTGCGGTGGATTAATGTGTGCAATCCCTATGATTTTTTGCCTCACAATGCCTTTAATTTTTCCTGCACTTTCTTCGAGTCTGTATTACAACCTCTTAGAGAATGGGAATGTGGGATTTTTAGCCTCACTTCTCACCAAACCTGGAATGGTAACAAATCTAATAGAGATAAATTAGCCCACTGTTTGTTTTGTTTTGTTTTGTTTTGAATTCTTCCAGATAGCAGCAGTGCTTGGAGACAAGCCAGTCACTGAGTCAGACACATATGACTGCTCAGATGATAAACAGCAGTTGTAAGGATTTTAGTTGTTTACTTATTTTCAGTCACAGAAAATTTTAATATCTTCTGAACATTTCTCTTTGGGTAGGGAGAGACACAGAATCGAGGCGAAAGCGGGCCAATTAATATTCATTTAGTTCACGATTGTTCTATGCCAAGAAGCAGTTTCACCTTTTAGAAAAAGAAAATTAATTCTATTCTCCCAACACCCCTACTCCGCAGACACTGTGGGACCCAGATCTTCACAAAGCTGTGTGGGAAATAACAATCCTGGGGACTTCGGTGTCCCCTTTCCTTCCCCACACACTGAGTAAATTTCCTTTCAAAATCGAGGGACTTTCTAATGTGAAATTGCCCCTCTCTAAATCAGAATGCAAGTCTTAAATTAACACCATTTAAAAAGCACACTAGTATTTTAAACGCCTTGTTTTTGATGTAGAGGGTAAAGTAATTCACAACTATATACAACTAGGAACAGAAAGTTAGTGTGTGTGTTGGGGAAGGGAATAAAGCTATCAGTTTTGTTGTTAAGGACACAAGGCTTGCATATTGTTAAAAGTCCTTCCTGTACTGTTTCCATCCGTTTTTATCCACTGGTATTTTATCGCTGTTTCACTCTCCTCTCAGAATCACTGCGGAGGGACCAATGGCTTCTCCAGTTCTTTTCAGGTTTTGCCTATAGAAGCATCTAGAGCAGCTGCTAAATCAGCTGCTACTCAGAACAGCCGGTTCCCTAATCTCCACCCACCTGTAAACTGAAAGCCCAGAGATTCGTCTAAGATCAACACTCCAGGGGTATCTGAATTATCGTCCGAGGTGGAATGAGTCACTAGCAAATTGAGGGTCTCCTTTAAAAATAAAGTATCTTATCGGCTGTTTTAAAAGCCTATTTTACTCGAATACAATCCTGATCTTGTCTCCTTTTGAAATTTGACAGGTGTGGTATGATCCAGAAGGCTACCATTCCCTCCCAGCTTACCTCAACAGCCTCAACAACTTCCTCCTGAGAGTTAACATGTCAGAGTACGATGCTGCCCGACACGGTAGGGTCTCTGTGCGGAGCAATCTCTAACTATACTCCCTTTTCTACAGCCTTCCATGTAAACACGCTCCCCGCATCTACTTTCTCCGTTGACGGTGTTTAATGGCATCTAAATTAGGGATCTTCAGAAAGGGTTTGGAAATAGTAATTCCTTCCAGATGGAACATTCCAGATGATATCCTTAGCTTCAGGTTAATTTCGTTTCTTCACTTATCAAATCAGGATAGTAACACCCCCTTTGTTGTCACAGCTAGTAGTGATGTCTTGTGGAAGATATTTCAGAGCGATTTACTTGTCTGCAAACAAAGCTGGCTAATAAATTAATATTCATAAGTATTGTTCACAGATATATATATATATATATATATATATATATATATATATATATATATATATGCAGACAAAAAAAAACTTTTATGATAAGTTTTCAGTTCTCACCCCGTAGCCCTGGCTGGCCTGAAACTAATAGAGATCCACTTGCCTCTACCTTAAAGTTGTGTACCACCACACTCTGTTATGAAGACAAAACTTTTAAAACACAAAGTTCTACACTGCCCCCAAAGTGCTACCACATACTGAGCATATATGACACCTAAGTTATGCAAAAAATACTTCCATTTTGGGTTAACGTTACTGTTTGCTCCCATACTTTCACTGAGGTGCTAAGGTGGGATTTGAACTCAGGGCTCTCTGAGTCCTGCCTGTCCTTTTGCTAATGCTCCAAGCTGTTTACCCAGACGCAGGCAGACCTACTCCAGTTTCACCTCCCCACAGCCCTCCACACCATTTTTAAATAGGACTGGGATTTAAAGGAAGTTGATTTATTTATTTTTCTAACTCAATTACTGTTCATCAGACCATTTCATCTCCTTGAGCCTTGCTCAAATTATTTTTCCATATGATTTTAAAAAAAGAAGAAGAAGAAGAGAGAAAAAAAATGAAATAATACATTTTCTGGCCAGGACCCAGCCTCATAAACAGCCTATTAGGAAGGATAAATGGCACAAACCATCATTTATAAAAGCCGACCCTCCCCCCTTTTCCTTCCATCACCCTACTTCCATGTATTCTGTGCTGATAATTGTGGAAGGAAACTGTCATGTCACACACTCACTCTGGCAGCCGAGTCTTCAGAAATCTTCCTTTCAGAAGACGCAGTGATTTTTATCCAACTCTCTTGGCATTTTTTCTTCCCTAGCGGGAGGAGCTTTCAAGAAAATAAGAAGATGGGTAGCCCTTAGGTATAGCACATTAATAAAGGACAAAGTCAAACATGGTAAATGAAATGAAATGGTGACTAAAGCCAAGTGAGTCTAACCTGGATTGAAATGCTGTTGGAATCCCTTCGGTGGGGTGTTTTATTCAGAGCAAAACCACACATTGTTGTGACAGACAATGAAAGCAGAGAAGCTATAGAAATAGCCAGGGAGATGTAGCAAAGATACAGAGAACGGGAGGATGCCACCTCGTCTAAAGGGTTGGCTTCTGGAAACCTGTGTCCTGGTTTCCTCTATAATTAGTCTTCATTACTGAAACTAATGTAACTGGAACCACTCGAGACTCCCGCAGGCTTGTTGTAGAGCCTTACCATTGTGTTTTAAGTTATAGAGGATAAAAGAATCTGGCAGCATAAAACTTATGCTGACCCTGAAGTGAAATTTACTTTTCAATTTAAAAATAAAGCTTAAATAAAGTTATGTATAAATTATGGAAAGTGTGTCTTCTATTCCTTGTTAATTTGTCTATTCAAACTTACAAAAAAAATGGCAACATTCTGCCCTTTCTGGGAGATATTTTATTCCTTTCAAAGAAGAAATCTATGTCACTCAAAAATTCGTACTGTTTTCAAATACGTGAGTGGGGTCTCCCATGGCAAGAGAACCTAATCTATCTGTAAATTTGCCCTCACCACCTCTTCCTCTCGATCCTTCACATGTTTGAAGGCATCTTTGCGGGATTCCAGGTGAACTGGGGTTTTTCATTAGCTGTAAAATTCATTTTCTCTGAAGCTTAATATGCTAATAAAATATTTTAATTATCTTTCATTGGCAATGTCAATATCTGTTACATTCATGTGGTTCCCTCTAGTGGTTAACTTCATGTGGAAAACATCTGTGTTCTTCCTGAAGAGTATTGGTGTGCATGTTTTCTCTGACAAATGTTACACTCCTCTGTGCCCCTCCCACCCTTCATTGCTTCAGCAGCAATGGCCACAGGAAGCATCTCATTTTAGCTTGGTATCTCTAGGGACCACAGAAAAGTGCCTACTTTGGATGTAGGTTCCATGTAAGGATGATACTACTAGAAATTTTATTTGACTTGTTTTAATAAGCAGCCATTGATTGGTCATGCACTTAAGACATGGTATTGGATGCAGTAGAGGCTGTGGGGAGGCTTATGATATAGGAGTTCAGTCCTGTTTAATTCCAGTACTCAGAAGAGAGGCAAAGACAGGTGGATCTGTGTAGGTTTAAGGCCAGCCTGATCTACATGGTGAATTCCAAGCCAGCCTAGTCTACATGGTGAGTTCCAGCCAACCAGAGCAGCACAGCAAGAGCTCATTTAAAATAAATAAATAAATAAATAAAACAGAACAGAGACTATTAATCTTCACAGAAAATAAGAGAAGTAAATTCCCCTATAACGTGATTAAAGACAGAGGTCAAAATGGGTTTGTTGTTGTTGTTGTTGTTGTTTTCTTTGGTTTTGGTTTTGTCTTTAACTGTTTATTTTTTTTCAACATGCCTTTTATCTTAGTTAGGATTCTGCTCCTATGATGAAGCACCATGACCAAAGCAACTCAGAGAAGAAAGGGTGCTTTTGGCTTACACTTTCATATTGCTGTTCATCACTGAAAGAAGTCAGGGCAGGAATACAAACATGCAGGAACCTTGAGGCCAGAGCTGATGAACAGGCCATGGAGGGGTGCTGCTTACTACCTTGCTCTTCTTATAGAACCCAGGACCACCAGCCCAGGGTTGGCCCCACCTATAATGAATTGGGTCCTCCTACATCAGTCATTAACTGATGTTAATGACTTGTAAGAAACTGCCTTACAAGCTTCCCTACAGCCCAGTCCTATGGAAGCATTCTCTTAATGGAGATTCCCTCCTTTCAGATGACTTTAGCTTATGTCAAGGTGACATAAAACTATTCAGTACACTATTGTGTTGAGGAAATCAACTTAAAATGTCATACTCATCTTGTTAAACGCTACATATTTAAGTTGCCTAGAGAATATGTCCAAACATTGCACCCAAATGTGCCAACATACGTCCTAACATATCCCATACAAGCAGTAAGTACAAAAGTTCTTGCTCAGTTTATAACTGATTAGGTTTAGAGGAGACCGCAGTCTCTTATTCTCCCATTCTTTTCCTCATTTATCTAGACAGTATACATGCAACCTTCACTTTACAGTTTTTGGGAGACTTGCTTATCCACTTTTGACTCTGACCAAGTAAGATCCTTTAAGAAACGAAAAGAAAGAGCCTTGCTTCCAACTCAGAAAGTATAGCCAACTCTGAGAAGTCAATACTTTGTGGTCGCGGTGGAATTACATGATTACTAATTAAGTGTGGGTGCAGTGAGAAGTTCTTGAGCTTCCTGAGTTTTGATGGATATGCAACATTGAGATTCCCAGTCCCTACTCTGGTAGGACTTTCAAACAATAAGCATCTTAGAAACAGTAAAAGAGGAAGGACCATGTTCTCACATAACCATGTTCCCTGACCATTGTCATTGACGCAGAAAGGAGGATTAGAATGGTGTTTGATCTTTAGAGAGGCTTATAGTTAGAAGCAATCATTCGAATGTGCTCCAGAGTATGGCATGCAATATATAGGAAGTAGATGTTCTTAGATCTTTCCAGAATGGTCTACACACAAGTAGACATTGTTTATTTTCATATAAAGAGAAGACCAGTACTCACAAGAATTTGATGGGATTAAGGATGGGGAAAGCATTATCTTTTAAATAAGAATTTTTGAAGTATAATTCTTTGGCTCATCTTGTAAGAAACAAAGCATCATGTATTATTCATGTAAAACTTGATGCTCCCGATTAACTAAATACCATCTAACAGCAGAACTCTGCCTTTTTTTTCTAGGGATCATCATGTATAGCCACCCTTATCCGGGGGTGCAAGACCAGGAACAAGCCACGTAAGCATATCTCTTTCCTTGACATTACTGCCTTCCCTTGGGCATAGTTGCACTTCTGTAGAATGTGCAATGATTGGAAATTACAGTGATATCTGAATGGATGTCAATCTAGAAGGGCTGGTAATAGAAGTCGTCGACTTGGACAAAAGGAAGTTTCTGGAAGGGTGGAGAGGGCTGCCAAGGAGAGCTTGTGGACTGCAGATTCACTGACTCTGCTGCTTTTATGAGTCAAGTGCCCAAGCACTTCATCATTTTGACTTCCCTGCATAGCATCTAAGTACTGTTACTTTGCTCAAGATCTATATATCCCTTGCATGCACTCTGTAACCCTTGGAGACCGAGGCTTTTCTATCACGCATCCCTAGCCAATTCAGAGGCACTAGCGCTACATTTATTCCAGGGTCACAGAAGAGTCATGTCGAAGATAGTATCTGGCTGCCTTGCAGGAAACCTTATCTGTGTCACAGCCAGCTCTTGTAACTGCTTTGGTGATGGTTTTAGTCATGAATCTTCCTGAAAGGAAAGGAGTTCCAAAAACTTATGTGTACTTTCCTCTCCCTATTGCTCATGATAGAATCAGCAGTTTAATCGATATTTTAGTGGCGCTGTCCATCCTGATGGGCTACTCTGTCACCACTGCCAGCTTTGTCACCTACATTGTCAGGGAGCATCAGACCAAAGCCAAGCAGTTGCAGCACATTTCCGGCATCGGTGTGACATGCTACTGGGTGACAAATTTCATCTATGACATGGTGAGTAACTTTTGTCATTGCAAGACAGTATCAATTTGAGTAGAAGTCTACCAGCTTTGTATTCCAGAGCTATTTTCTCTAATTAGTCAAATTATTGCTACAAGGACAGAAAATTAAGAAAAGCCAATTGAATTGAGCTTATATCATCTGATGGTTGGAGGGGAAAAGAAACCTACTTTGCCTTATCTCTGAAATATCAGATTCTTAGAGTGTACATCAACATACAGATTCCTGGGCCTCTCTCCAGGTCTATTAAATCTGTGTCTTGGGAAATGGAGTGTAGAAAGTATGCATTTCAAACAAGATCCCCTAGGTGATTTTTAAGCACATTGAAGTCTGAGAACCACTACTATAGCAAAATAGAAGCTTAACAACATTACCCCATAGTGCCAGATAATCAAGCTTATAAAAATTTAATCAACTAATAGTGAAAAATTCAAAGTAGTAGCTCCTGCTGAATGACACACTAGAGAAGATTAGCAGGGACAAGGAGGGATGCATTTGCTTGACAGTGCTCTCCGTTATGTAAAGTGGTCCCCAAGTTCAGATGATCGTTCTTGACTCCAAATGTACCAGCGTTGGCCAAGAGCCCAGAGGAGTATGCATCTGCCCAGTGATTGCAGCGATTGTCTGAGTTGTTGTCAAGATCATTGGCTTGAGGACTTGGAGAGTAATTAACCACAGATCCATTTTGCTAATGCATCCAGTGAGGTCTGAAATGTGCCCGTTGTAGAAGCCAAGTCTAGAAGAATGCTAAGGACCGCTCTCTACTTCACAGGAACTTAAATGTTAAGGAAGCTTCCATGTGTTCTTCTGTGAAGGTCTACACAGTACTGAGATCCTGTTATCAGGACAGCTGGTGCTCGGGTGCCATTCATAAGATGCCCCTGATCACCACCCTCAAATTGAACCACCTCCACCTTCACTGCATGCACTTTGCTGCAAACCCTTAAGCCTCTGATAGTTTTGCTTGTGACCAGAATACTGAGGGTTTTTGTTCAGGTACCTGTGATTTCAAGAACGTGTGAGAACTGTTGCCCCGCTGTTTTGCACAGAATGCCTAACACTGATAACCAAGTCTCAGAAAGCAGCCATGTGAGAGAGGAGTCGCATCCAAAATGAAATCAATACTTTGAGGACTGACTCTAATACCAAGAAACCTGGCTTTCTTATCTTTCACCCAGAACCCCTGTCACTGAATGATCCCAAGTCTTAAGCCTTCAGGCAGGAACACCAGGGATTTCTTGTGTATCTATATAGATTGAAATTGCCTTGACCTCATATTGGAGAAGACAAATTCTAAAGTGAGATCAACGTAAAATGAGCTGAATGTTACAAGCAGCAGGAAGATAAATAAAAATTCATTCCTTCAGAATTTTTCTAGGTCGACGTATTGCAGAGTTAAATAAGGTGGGTTATTGATTTTAAAAGAATGCTCACCATATACTAACCATTGTTTTGTCTATATCCATAGGTCTTCTATTTGGTTCCTGTAGCATTTTCAATTGGTGTCATAGCAATTTTCAAGCTCCCTGCATTCTACAGTGGAAACAATCTAGGCGCTGTATCCCTCCTACTTTTGCTGTTTGGGTAAGCTGCTGTTTAAGCAATGAAAAAAAAGAATTAACAAAATTAAGCACTCCTAGACACAAACAGGACTTTAGTCTCATTAGTTAATTTACAGTTGTCTTGGGGTATTCAACATGAGTGATGACTAGTGTATTTCTTGCTAGTCCACTGTCTGTAAGTATCATACTTCTGAAAATTGATGTTGTTATCACAAGCAGGCACTTACTAGGTATCATGTATTGTACCAATTTATACATATAATCTAAGGTATATAAAATGAGTATTTTAGAATGACCAGAAAGGTATGAGTATGTGTGGGTATGTGTGTTGACAAAGTGTGTGACTATGTATGGCTTTAGAAGGTACATGAAAATTTATGTCTATTTTTTATTTGTCTTTTCAAGACAGGTAAGGGCATAAATACTGTTGTTTCTATGTTAGAGTAATGCAGGTTACATGATGTAATTGGCATTCAGTGTAAAACTTTTTTCTCTTACAAAGGCATGGGTAAAATCAATTGTTTAAGAACTGGGATGGCCATATTTCTGTTTCTAGATCTATTTAAAACTGAAGTTGCTCATCTTTGTCCAACCGAGGCCACCAGTCTTTTAACCAGATCTCATTAGCTACCTGCAACAATGTCATTAACTTTCCTCAGTTTTAAGTGATGAGATTTATTCAGTTTGAACTTCTATTTCTTAGCAGTGGAAACCTTGTCTGGACAGAGTAACACCACACCCTGCAGGGTATGAATCTGTAATTGTGATGACAGAGACACTATATGGGTTTCTTAAAAGAGAGGCTTCTTGCTGTCATTTTAAAAACATCCTCAGAGGATCTTTTGTCAAAATGAGGAATGAAATAGAGACCTAGCTTCAGGGCTTGGCCATTTGCCTCTCATGTTTACTGTTCTCTGGGAAACCCATCTGAGCTTGATTTTATTATTTTATGGACTAGAATAACTAAGGCATAATTTTAATTTTTAGTATTATTATCCTACAGCTATGCAACATTTTCTTGGATGTACCTGCTGGCTGGCCTCTTCCATGAAACAGGAATGGCCTTCATCACTTATGTGTGTGTCAACCTATTCTTTGGCATCAATTCCATTGTTTCCCTGTCGGTGGTATACTTTCTTTCCAAGGAAAAGCCTAATGATCCGGTAAGGTCTTTTATTTGTTACTTAAACCTCAGTGAACAAACCAGAAGCCTTAACGTGGTCCACTGGAAAGCTTTCCTTTACTCTGTATTTAAATAGGAAAGACTAGAATTTGATGTGATTCAATTTAGAAAAGGGGAAAGTATAGCTTCAAAAGAAATTAAGCTCCATGTAAGTTAATGTTTATAACTGTATTTACTGAAGGCTAGTAATACTGACTTTTGCTAGGTAAGAGTAAAGTGATAGATATGAAATCAGACAGATTGATTGTATGGTACCCACTGGTCAGCTAGACATTCTACTCATTAATAAATCCCTAAGGTGCAGTGGTGGTAAAAATGGATTATGTATATGGCTGTGGGTTAGGATTCATTTGAACTTTCATAGAGGGAAAAAAAAAAATCCCTTTCAATCATGTTTTGGAATCTACTTCAATGTAACCATCACTTGGCATTCAGAGCTAATAATTATGATCAGTGAAAGAGAAGCTTAAACAGTCCCAGGCAATTGAGTGCGAAAGAATAGAGGGGAAATGAAGTGAGGTGAGGGATAGACAGGGCCACTTCAGGAGGAGGAAGGAAAACCGGAAGGTGGAAGTCATTGGCCTTAAGTGTGAATAATGCAAAAATGAGCCATTTCCACCTCTTTGATACCTGTTGTTGCCTCTCCTTCTATCTCGTTTCACAATGTCTTTCCCTCCCTTGGTTGAGATTCCCTAAGGTCAAAAGCTTTACTGAGTCCCCTCTCAGAAACCCACTGAAGTGATGATTTTTGTCTCCAGAATTGGGCCTGATACCTTGGGCCACTTTGAGAAAAACATTCTTTTTACTTGCATTTCAATGATAAATTCTGTCATACTGTCACTTAGGTAGCGAATACAATATGTGATTGCAACATACATATGAAATAATTGCCAATCTGCATAGGCTTCTCCATCTGTCTTCATCCAGTTTTAAATGTTTTGTCAATTAGTTGGAATCCTAAAACTACATTTTGTTATTTCTCTTGTTTCAGACTCTAGAACTTATTTCTGAAACCCTCAAGCGAATTTTCCTGATCTTCCCCCAATTCTGTTTTGGCTACGGTTTGATTGAACTTTCTCAGCAACAGGCAGTCTTGGATTTCTTAAAAGCCTATGGTGTGGATTATCCAAGTGAGACCTTTGAAATGGATAAGCTAGGAGCAATGTTTGTGGCCTTGGTTTCTCAGGGTACCATGTTTTTCTTATTGCGACTCCTCATCAATGAGTGGCTGATAAAGAAGCTCAGGTAAGCCAGATGAGAACAGCACTTCCCCTCCATGATGTTTGAGTCAGAATAGTCGGGGATGACCCATAATCTTGGTGTTTCCTCTTGTAACACTAGAAAGCCTACCTTACAACCTTTTAAAACATGGTAGCATAATTCATTTTTTCATTTAAGTCTAGGAAATAGTCGTCTAGCCTTTCTATGTGTTCCTAGTGACAACACCACAAACCTTGTGCATAGTGTGTTGATGTAGAGTAAGAAACAAAATTAAGTAAGCACAGTTGTCATCCTAAAAGAGAGTCAGTGCATTGAGTAAGATCATAGAGGCTTCATATGCAGAAGTGAGAAAGAAGTTTGAGTGAGTCTGGGAGAAGATGATTGGGCTGAAGCAAAGAGAGCGTCAAAAACAAGAAGAGGGACACAGCCAAGGATACTTAGCCCTCACTAGTGCTGCCTTCCTAGGAAGTATTCCTAATGACAACAGCACCATCCTCCGTACGCATGTAATAGCGTTACATCACCACATTAACCATTTCTAATAGCCAAAGAGTGGGAACAAGCAGCATACCTTTACTTACAGGTTGCTTAATTTATATTTACATCTACACTTATGAATTTAACACTATTTAGCCATTCCAAAGGAACGATCCAGGAGTGAGGAATGCGACTCAGCAGAGAACACTGGCTGTGTAAGCAGGAGAACCTGAATTCAGATGCTCACTGCTAGCATGCAAAACCTGGGCAAAGGCCTGTAACCCCAGCCAGCATTGTTGGATGTAGGGTGAGATAGACAGATCCCTGAGGCTTGCTGAGCATCTAATCTAACCAAAACTGCAAGCCCTAGGTTCAATGATAGATTCTGTCTCAAAGGAATAGGATAGAGGGTGATGGAGCAGACACCCAACATCCTTTTCTGCATGAGTGTTTTCATGGTCAAGTATATTTGCACGTGTATTTGAATACGTACTCAAATATAAAGCATGCTCATGGACACACAGAAAGAGAATGATCCAATATCTATGTAATATTTGTTCTAATAGTTATTAAATAAAAGTAAAGGCTAAGAAATGAGTGTTACATATTTCCATGAGAGTTAAAAAGAAATTTACCCTCTCATAATAGATTATCTTCATTGTCAGTGTTGCCTGAAGACCGCTTACTTTTGACATCCTATTTTCTAGTACCATTTTAACTTTAATATAAACCTGCATTGCCTACTGAAAATAAAAATTTTAATTAAGTAATAATAAAAGGAAGAAAGAGGAAAATGTTATAGACTACTTAATTAAAATTATACTATTTGATTGGAAGATAGAATAAATGTAATGAATAACAGGTCATTTCAGCTGACAGTGTGGCTCGAAGGTTATGGGGTCTCTTGACTGCTTAGTAAAGAGATCTGGTTTGGACCTTATTTAACAAACCAATGGCAGTCCATTAAAGGTTAGTGAACAGAGAGCAGTGCAACCACATGATAGCTTAGCGGGTGCAATTTTTGTAGAACCAGTGCAGACTGGGATGCAAGAGTCAAAGACACAGGATCAGTGTGGGGTTACTGAGAAATGCTGGTAAAACTGAGGCTTTTAGAGATAGAAGGAGTTGGGAAAATGATCCTTGACTAAGGGAGGGTTCCAAGGCATTCCAATGTTTGGAAACCGACTGCATGAGTGGGTTTTTAAACTAGGATAGATATAAAAAAAAAAAAAAACAACAACACCTTGTTCTGGAATCCTGGGACTCTTTTTAAAAGAAGCAGAGATTATCAGGGTATATCTGAAGTAACTGGTTTGTAGAACTTTAAAAGATTTAGTTTTCTTTTGATTTGGTGTGTGTTGGGCAAGACTGAAGTGAGGCTGGGACTTAAAGATTTTGCAGGGCTGATAATCCTAAATTATTTCCTGGATCTTAAATGAGACATTGTTTGTAAATAGAATGCAGAATAAATGGTATTCGTATTATAAATGATTTAAAAGTAGAGACCTGCTAATTGTTAACAGTATGATCCCGGGATCTATCTCCCTCCCCTAGAAAAAATAAGGAGAGAAAAGAGAATGTAATTAAAAGGGTATGCCTCATTTTAGATTTACCACAATACACAAGAAGAAGAAGAAGAGATGGAAGGAAGAAAGGCAGTAAGAGGAGAAAGAAGGATAAGAAGGGGGAAGGATGAAAAGGGGAGTAGGAGAAGGGGAAGACAGTTGTTAGAGCAATCAGAGATGGATGGTCTTGGGCATCTAAGTGTTGAGTTCCACTAATGATTCTGAATTCCCTGTTAGAAGCTAGCTTTCAGGCACGCATCTCATTTAGAAATTAGAATTCTGAATTTGAACAATGGTAGACATTTCATCCACAGAAAGTAAACACCATTTGCCAGCATGGTAGAGATTATGGGAAGAACGCGACTACTGCTGCTTACGTTATTTAAACAGGACAACACAACAGGCTGTCATAAGAACAGCCTGATAGGTAGGCAGTATGCTCCCAGACAAGTGAGAGCACTGGAGTGTCCAGGCTGAGTCACATCATTTCAGAATCTGGTTTTCAGACTCTTCTTCAGGAAATTTACATCTTCTCCTATCATGGAGACAGTGGATGAAGATGAAGATGTGCAGGCTGAGAGATTAAGAGTTGAGAGTGGTGCAGCTGAGTTTGATCTGGTCCAGCTCCATCGTCTCACAAAGACCTACCAGCTCATCCACAAGAAGATTATAGCGGTCAACAACATCAGCCTGGGCATACCTGCCGGAGAGGTAGCAGGGGGCATGGTTTGGTTTTGTCATCTAGAAATAGAAAACCCAAGTCCTGAATATTTTCATAGTCTAGATATGTGTATATGCATGTGTGTGTGTTTGTGTGCATTTGTGGGGGTGGGGGTGTTTGAATGTGTGTGTTTGTATGTGTATGTGTGTGTGCTTGTGTGTATATATTTGTATGTGTGTATGTATGTGTGTTTGTGTGTGTATTTGTGGGGGGGTGGGTGTGTTTGTATATGTGTTTTTGTATGTGTATGTGTGTGTATTTGTGTGTATATATTTGTATGTGTGCATATTTGTGTTTCTGCATATATTTGTGGGGGTGGGGGTGTTTGTATGTATGTGTTTGTATGTGTATGTGTGTGTGCTTGTGTGTATATAGTTGTATGTGTGTTTGTGTGTGTATTGGGGGGGTGTTTGTATGTGTGTGTTTGTATGTAATGTGTGTGTGTTTGTGTGTGTATTTGTGGGGTGTGGGTGTGTTTGTATATGTGTTTTTGTATGTGTATGTGTGTGTGTTTGTGTGTATATATTTGTATGTGTGCATATTTGTGTTTCTGCATATATTTGTGGGGGTGGGGGTGTTTGTATGTATGTGTTTGTATGTGTATGTGTGTTTGCTTGTGTGTATATAGTTGTATGTGTGTATGTGTGTGTTTCTGTGTGTATTTGTGGGGGTGGGGGTGTTTGTATGTATGTGTTTGTATGTAAGTGTGTGTGCACTTATGTGTATATATTTGTGTGTGTGTGTGTGTGTGTGTGTATGTGGTATATGTTTGCCATATGAATCTTTGCTGTTTCTAGGGAGAGTTCATCCTCAGCATACAGCAGGTCCTGAGCCCATTCCCACTGTTGCTGTCTCTGGGGTGTATTATCAGCAGGAAGCTTGTTCAGGATGCTTTTGGGCACTTCTCATTCCTAGACCTTTTCAAAGTCTGCCAGGAAGACAGCCACTTTCAGAGGGAGGGTCCTAGCATGCATAGCTTCTATTCTTATGGTTTTCACAGATAAAAGATTCAGGTATCACTGAAAGAAGGAAAGGCATTTGGCTATTGCTAGTTCCCTTTAGTTTTCTGTGCAGAGCTAGACTGTGTGCATCAAATTCGCTCAATAACATCAATTATTGCACCAGTGGATTTTTCAGTAAAGTTTTGATTTTGTGTAAATTATGTGTAATCTATACCTGTAATTACTTCTTTGAGTTAGCACATCTTACCTGAGGGGTCAGGTCATAGAAAGGGGCACTATAGCTTTATCACGTCACAGAAAGGGGCACTATAGCATATGGAAAGCAGACCCTCTCTACATACAGATGCTTAGAGGGGAAAGAGCCCACAACACCGATTTGTTTTAGACGAGAAAGTCTTACTAAATGCCAGCAGAGCGCTACACAATCTAGAAGTAATTATAGTGATTTATTCTTCCGGGGAGGGTGTCTCACCCAGTGAGGAGGAAGAAGTTACAGTAGCAACCTGTATCTGTAGCTTACACCTTTTTTTCTCTTTCTCTCTCCCCATTCCAGTGTTTTGGCCTCCTTGGTGTGAACGGAGCAGGGAAAACCACGATATTTAAGATGCTGACTGGAGACATAATTCCTTCCAGTGGAAACATTCTGATCAGAAACAAGAGCGGGTACAAACTAATACTTCTACTTATTGAGCACAACATAATTTAAATGGACTTTTATCTAATTTCATGATGGTGTTATAAATCTTCCTGGCCTAAGGAGGGGATCATTAAAGTGACTGGAGGTTTTTTGTTTTGTTTTTTTTTAAAAAAAAAAAAAAAAAAAAAAAAAAAACTTTGACTATGTTTCTGATAGATTTTTCTCCTTTTATCAAAATTGCTATCTGTTTTAACCAAAACAAAGCCACTAACGCAATACTTAGAGACGTGTTTTTAGAAACTCATGTGTTCTGATTGTCCCCCTTCAGATCCCTGGGACATGTGGATTCTCACAGCTCTTTGGTTGGCTACTGCCCTCAGGAGGATGCCTTAGATGACCTGGTAACGGTGGAAGAACACTTGTATTTCTATGCCAGAGTGCATGGGATTCCAGAGAAGGACATCAAAGAAGTAAGTAAAACGTAGAGGACTGCTTCATTTAAAGACCACTGCTATCTCCGTTCCTCTGCTTAGGAGAGCCCTGGCAAAGCCGTCATGCCACATGGGAAATCATAAAATGCCCCTCTAACCAGTGAGCCAACTTGGCTTGGTGGTATAGTCTACATCTGCATCTGCATCTGTCTGCACGCTCAGCTTTAGGAGCTTCTTGGCCTAAGTTCATTCAGTTCCCTTAATAAATACATATTCACATTGCGTTTCGCTCCAACTTGAACCTTGATTGGTAATGTGTGCTCTTTTTTTTTTAACTATTCAAATCAACATTGGTCCACATGACTCTGCAAAATGCCCATGTGAAATAGAAGGGCTTCCATTTCTTCTTTTTTATTTTATTAACATCATTATCATTATTATTATTATTATTATTATTATTGGCTTCCATTTCTTCTTTTTTATTTTATTTACATTATTATTATTATTATTATTATTATTATTATTATTATTATTATTGCAGGGGATTGAACCCAGGGCTCCACACATACTAAGCATATATCCTACCACTAAGTTATAATACCAACCTTAATTTTTACTTTTATTCTTTAATTCTCTATACCACTGCAACAATTTAGTTCTGTAATGGAATGACTAACCTCTTGGGACACATTTCTTTGTTCTTCAAACTCTGGAGACCTAATGGGAACACCCAACCAGGATTTTCGCCATTTGCAAGGGTTACTTAACTGCAGAGATAACTGCAAGAACTCGTGGTTCCTAATGCATGACAGTCTCGAGAGCGGGTCAGTTTTAGATAGTCTGAAAGTCTTTCTGACAACTCACGGCTCAGTACGATGGAAAGACAAGCTGGGGTGGCAATCAATGGGAAACCTGCCTTTCAATTCCGCCTTCGTTCTCTCCAGCTTATCAGCTTCGTAGGAGAATCTTGTGGTAACAGCGTAAGATACAGGCCTGTAATTGTAAACAAATACAAACATTTTGGCTGGGGGGGAGTCCCATTTGAAAACGCAGCCGCCAAAAAAATTGCTTTCCTCTCTTTAAATGAAATGTTAATATTCAAGCAGTCTTTTAAAGATGAAAACAAAATCTGTGTACAATTTTAAATATTTCCATCTCTTCTAGTCCTATACTCTCCACGAGAAACACTTCCATTCACTGGCGAGCTTTGCTCCCTTTGGTGCTTTACGTTTGAGGGAGAGCCGGGCTGCCTAATTCCTCTTCTTCTTATCCACAGACGGTTCATAAACTCCTTAGGAGGCTTCACTTGATGCCCTACAAGGACAGATCTACCTCCATGTGCAGTTACGGCACAAAGAGGAAGCTGTCCACGGCACTGGCCTTGATAGGGAAACCGTCCATCCTCCTGCTGGTAAGAGAGGCATTAACGAACGGAAGTTGCTAGTATGCAATTAGAACAGCATGTCAGGCCTGTGCATCGTTCTCATCGGCAGCACTGTCAACATCTAGTTGAGGTCCCACTGTGCGCCAGTTCCTGTCAAAGCACGTATACTGCCACCACATTCGGAGAATTTGTATTAGCAAATAATTTATTATCGTGACAGTGTCCTCGGAAAGCACTTCGTGTCTGAAGCAATGGCTCGGGGTGGGAGAGGGCTTCGGAGAAAACACTCAGCATGTGACTTCGAAATGGCCGCAACCAGCTCAGGGGTTTCAAATAAGGCACAGAGCAGGCTCAAATTTAATTCCCACGTATTGATGAAATCATGTTTCTGTTAGGTACTGATCAAGAGAGCTAGCAGTTTCCAATTTTTGCTGAGGAAGAAAGGCACATTTTAGAACAAAGTGTTGTACTAAAAATTATATTCCTTTGTAGTTTAAAAAAATATGAGTTATTTAGCTTGTCGAGCGATGGAAAATACACTGTGTCGTTTTATATGAACTCATGAGAGGATCAAGAAACACATTCCACGTTTATATGTTGTTTAGAGCTGCAAACTTTAATTGATCACCTGAAAATATAAATTACACATACTAGTGATGTCGTGTTCTACTCCCCAGGCCCAACAAAGCACAAGGGCCTTTACTTCAGAGAAATAAACATGTCCTTATTTTGGAAGATTGCCTTCATTCAAAGATCTCCAACTTTTAAAAGAACCTTAACACCATGCAGCAAAATCCAGTTATAAATCACTACATTATTCCAGGGATTAAGTCACACGGTGGATCCAATCATTTAAACCGCCTACACTGACCATCCTTCTAGAATACTGGAAGCTTATAATGCATTACATCACTGCCTGTCAATGTTTATAATGGAACCCTATTGTGTAAGCATCCTTTAAGTGGAACAAAACAATCCTGGGGCACCCCTGTGAGATAAAAGTCGTAAAGCCGTTTGCATGGAAAAGCACCATGTAAATGTTGTGTAGTAATAAGCTGAGGAAATACAGGCTACAGGAGGAAGACACTGCCCTTCTCCTGTATGTATTTACTGCATATTCCATTTTCTGCAAAAATAGAAGCAATGACAATACCTCATTTTTCCCTAAAGGAATGCTCACCGCTCTATTTAAATTAGCATACTACTAGGCAGAGTGGGCGTCAAATGGCCAGAGTCTTCCCATTGAACAGACATTTTAATTTTTTCTCTAATCTTTATCTATAATTTGTTTTTGTTTAATACCCGTTGGGGTCCACTATTGATTCTTTACATTATCTATTGTTGAACTTTTAAAAATACCTCTGTCCGAATCTTTCAAAGCCTCACTCTGAAGAGTATGGCGGATTTTTTCCCCCAACATGGTGTCTTCCTACAAATCTTATTTTTATTTTCCCAGAGAGTCTTAAATTTCAATTAATAACAAAATACCAAAAATACATGTGGAACATCTTCGCTGAAATGCCAGGTTGTGTTTTCTTCTGCTTCATGAGGCGCGTTATCACTCACAGCCATGATCCCTTTTTCAAGGGAAAGATGGCAATCTTGTTGACGGAGCTTCAAGGCTACATGTGGGAATGTAGAATTAAATGTAAAAACTCTGCTCTCTTGGTAATTGAAGTAGATTTTTTTCCTCAAGGAAACATAAGAGACGGATGTAAAGTAACATGGTGTCAGCTTCTCTGAAACACTTCTTTAAACAGACTGACAATTTAAAATACTTAATTTTGAGCTTTTGACAGAAGCAGAAAAAGCCTATTATGTATAAAACACGTTAGTCATGGGACCTCAAAAAGTGATTTCTGTTCCCAGAGAGTTGAAATGCAGTGATTCTTACAAAGTACGTCACCAAAACTTAATTAACTTGATACATTTTTCTGGTAATTCTTTACATAAGGATGAGCCGAGCTCCGGGATGGATCCCAAGTCAAAACGACACCTCTGGAGGATCATTTCGGAAGAGGTGCAGAACAAATGCTCTGTCATCCTCACATCTCACAGGTAAACTGAGTCAGGTCCCAGGGAATCCTGGGTACTCATCATGGTCTGGAGTGTTTTCAATTTTTATTAACAGTGTTTGTGTGTGTATGTGTATGTGTGTGTGTGTGTGTGTATGTGTGTGTGTGTGTATGTGTATGTGTGTGTATGTGTGTGTGTGTCTGTGTATGTGTGTGTATGTGTGTGTGTATGTGTGTGTATGTGTGTGTGTATGTGTGTGTCTGTGTGTGTATGTGTGTGTATGTGTCTGTGTATGTGTGTGTATGTGTGTGTATGTGTGTGTGTGTACGTGTCTGTCTGTCTGTCTGTGTGTATTGTTATGTCTGTGTATGTATTATGTGTGTATGTGTGTGTGTGTGTGTATGTGTGTGTGTATGTGTCTGTCTGTCTGAGTGTGTGTGTATTGTGTATGTCTGTGTATGTATTATGTGTGTTTGTGTCTCTGTGAGTGTGTGTGTTTGCATGTGGAGGTCAGAAGTCGGTTTGAGGAAGTCAGTTTTCTCCTTCTACCCTGTGGGTCCCAGAGACCAGACTTGGGTGATTGAGTGCCTTTACCCACTGAGCCCTCTCACCAACCCATTGAGAGTATTGTTTGTTGGCGGTAGGTCAAGAATGGAGGTCTCAGGGCCGGGCGTGGTGGCGCACGCCTTTGATCCTAGCACTTGGGAGGCAGAGGCAGGCAGATTTCTGAGTTCGAGGCCAGTCTAGTCTACAGAGTGAGTTCCAGGACAGCCAAGATGACACAGAGAAACCCTGTCTCGGAAAAAAAAAAAGAATGGAGGTTTCAGAGTGAGGATACGGGGGACAACAGGACACAGGGTCTCAGCAGACATTTTTACCGTGAAGTTCTCAAGACCTGCTTACTCTTAGCTAATTGTTCGCTGTTGCCTTTCAGAAATTTTCAGAATCCTTAGTTTTCCCCCCACTTAATGTTCCCTCCTATTAGTGATGCTAGATGACACTTGGCTCCATGTCCACACACTGTGTTTTCTGTCTCTGTGTATATCTTCTTGTGTGCTTTCTTCTTGAAGTAGTAGCTACAGTCGTCAGCAGGTTCTCATTTCATCTGTCCCCCTATGACCCAATCACATGGCTCCCTCCACAAAATACACCCTCTAGTCTCCTACGTATGAGAAACTCTAAAGCATTTCATCTATGCCTCTCTTAGGACATTTACCTTCCTTTATGATTTGGATTGAGCTTACATTTTACTATAATCGTCACACAGCAGAAATTAATTAAATCTCTTTATTATCAAGAGACTTGTCTGTATCCAGCTTTGAGTCCATCACCCTAGAGCTCATCTTTTGGAATAAAACTTCTGCATGGAGTGAACAGGGCGAGAACTAGGACTAGGTACCATCGTCCATGAAATGAGAGAGCTTGTACAAGTTAGAACTGATTATAAACCCCAAAACAAAATCAATTGGGACATGAGACAGAATAAAAGGTGCTCTGGATCATCTTTGAAACACCACATAGGAAACGTAGGTCTTGAGTCAAAGCTTAAATGACCTTGAAAGGACTGTTGGATTTGACAGTGGAGATGTGCCAGACAGGAGAGGTGACCTCGAGTGTGGGAGGACAGTCATATACACCCATTTGAATATGTTTCATTAGTATTTTAAGATTATTTTTTGTTCTTTCTCAAGAGAGATTTCTTGTTATGAGCCTAGCCTTTAACAGCTAAACCATTTCAAGAAAGCCCTCAAGGGAGATTGCTACGGTGCTATAATGAACTAACTAAACATAGGCTTATGAACTGCAACCCAATTTTATGTGCCCTGGATGTTGGTAGGAACGTGTTTCTTCTTTCAGCATGGAAGAATGTGAAGCCCTTTGTACCCGGCTGGCCATTATGGTGAATGGAAGGTTCCAGTGCATTGGGTCTCTACAACACATAAAAAGCAGGTAACCAACAAATATACTGTTCACATACTGTGTAGGGGAATTGCTTCAACAGTTCCTGAAGCCCAACAACCACTGCAATGGATAGAAAAACTGAGATGAAGAGAGATACTCCTCATTGGAAATAATCATTGATACCTTTTACATTTAAATTATTTTATTAAAGGCTTGTTGTGTTTCTTAGTTAAAATCCCCAAGTCTTAGAAGGTTTAAAGCCCCTAATAGTCATAATAATAAATAATTTGCAACCAAAATACTCCCAGGAAGTAGCCCCAAGAATGTACCCAGTAACAAATTAGACTTGACGAGTGCATGAAGGCATAGATTTTTTAATCTACCACATTCATTTGCCATTTGCACAAGCTTTCTGTAAGCTATTTAACATTTTCACCACATTGAAAACCTTTTAATCAAGAATGCATTGGGGAAAGATGCATAAATATCATATTAGCATCACATTAGAATTAAATTATTAGTTTATACTCCCAAGTGTATGTGCATTTATTCATATCTATGTGAATCTCTGAACTACAGGATGATACTTTATACCTTCCCAAATAGCAACTTAATTGTCTTATCAGAATTGTTATCTGAGATAAAGACAAATTTATGACAGAGATCTTAAGTTGCTTGTAGGGTGTCATAACCTGTTTATAGTGAGGTTAACACTGGGGAAGTAACACCATACTTAGTGTTGGAATCCCAGTGTCTGCAGTCTTCATGGTTGACATCAAATCTCCAATGACCTGCCTCTCAAGACTTTGTTCTAATTTAATAAGAACTTAAAACTTCAGAAATTGACATCTATTATTGCCAATTGATGATTGTCAAAGAAAGACACAAATGTATGTTTTCTAAGCATTCTGACACAGTATAGAGGTAGAAATGAAGAACAAATCAACAAAAAAGAAACAAAGCGTGGCATTGAACTATTTCGAGTTTGTAGCACATCCTGAACTTTTATGGCCAAATGACAGTCTTTATATAAAAAAGGGGGCCATGATGGTTGGCTTGGGACCCATTTCATTATCTAGAATTCCAGGGGAGCTATTATGGCAAAATGTAACTCATATTGTATTTTGCACTTTTAGGTTTGGACGTGGATTTACTGTCAAGGTTCACTTGAAAAATAATAAAGTGAGCATGGAAACCCTCACGAAGTTTATGCAGCTACACTTTCCAAAAACATACTTAAAAGTAAGTGGTGGCTCCGCCTTTGACCTTGACTGTCTTTTCCAGCAATAACAAAGCAGGTGTTTGATATTTCCTAGTGGGTCACAGCTTTGTGATTCAACCTAATCCATTAGTTCAGGATTTGAACTTTATACAAAGAGGTAATATCCCCAGATTATTTTTTTATATATTTATAGGTATTTTCAATTGGTTCTTTCACATTTGTTATATTAGTTTCTTCCTTGCAAAGTCTTTCTGATCATACTGGATTTATTTTCAAGTTGTATATACTTCCAGTCTAATAATAGCAATATACATACATTAGGGAACCTAGGAATGTCAGGTCTTATATGATCAACAACATTTCTTAGAGAAGAAAAATTAGTGAGCTCAGAATCCTGCAGCTGAGAGACTTTTTTTTTTTATCTGCTTTGTTCCTTTCCTTTGAAAAATAAACTCACAAAGGTCTGAGCAGTCCTCAGCTCCTAGAGTGATTCAAATGATAGAGCTCGTCCCCGCCTGCTTATCCAGGAAAATCAACCAGATGGACACACAAGAATACACATATTTAAATTTCATATAGCACCTACTTAATGGACTTGGCAGGAAAAAAATCAGTCTAACATCATTGGTAGACAGGTAGTTTATACAAATTGAAGATGACAAATAATTGTGAAGACCAAATCAAAGTAAAAGACTAAAAAGAAGTTTGAAAGCTGTTGGTTGAGTGTGGCTATGCAGGGGAGCTGTCTAAGGAGACCGTTAAAGCCCCTGAACTCTGTTTCTCTTATTTGTAAGCATGAATAAACATCAATTTTACAAAACTGGAAAATGTCTGACATTTTCACAATCTATAGGGCATGAAATTAATGTGAAGTGGCATTAGGTAGCAAAAGAATACATTATTAAAACAATTATTTCATCTTCATAAAGTCTTTTTGGCCTCAGTCTCCCCAAGCCTTGATGATTTCTCTAGAAATAATAGTTTTCAAGATTCTTATCAAAGCCCATGTTTTATCATCAGAATTGAAAATTAAAGGACACCTTTCCTCTACACACCATGTTGGTCTCATTCATTCAGTCAGATGTTGGGTTGAAGTGTTTATTTACTGAGTGGAGCTTATGCTTTTGTGCTCCCCCACCTCCCCGTATGGGTCTCCTGGGCACATACCTAAAGCTACCCAAAGCAAAGGAGCTGATGATAAAGGCAACTTCTTCCAAAGAGAGTGTTCCTTACACTTCTGCAGTATTGTCTAGATCTATAGATGGAAATATCTAAAATGATCACTTGAGAACGCCAGATTACAGAGACAGGCACAAGGAGAGTACAAGTTCATCGAAGAGGCCAGACTCCAGAGAGGAGGGGAGAAAGAGGAAGTCTTGAATTAAAGGCTCGAAAGGATCTACAGACACCGCAGGAGTAGATTCTGAAGAGAGACGGATCTCACTAGTACTCAGAACGTATTCCTCAGCTGCTTTTGCCCGAATAAATCAGAATATCTAGTTTCTAGGCTTCTAAGGAGGCTGTGGCAGTCATTCATGCGTGGAGAGAGAAACAAGTCAGGAATGTGAACTGTGCAAACAGAGGGAGGGAGAAGGTCAAGCTGGAGAGATGCCTTACAGAAAAACAAGCAAACCAACCAACCCTAAAAACCAGATGGGAAATGACAACCATTCAGTACAGCAGGATTTAGACATATTCTAAGGCAATAGCAATAGATTATGTAGTAGATGATCCTAGTGTTAAAAGTTTGAAAATGGAAAAGGCTTTCAAGGTGAATCAAGAAAAGTAGGCAACATCAATTGAAAAAAAAAAAAGGCTTCTCCTAGACAAGACTGAAATCTAGCATGTTTAGCTCATATCAATTGAACAGCCAAGTCCTGGGATTTTTAGACCTATTTAACATAACAGCAAATCTACTAAAACTCTTCAACAAGCTGAGCATAAACTATGGGATGCATCCTACAGGGTCATTTTCTCTCTCTAGATGAGAACGTAACTTTCAAAATACTCATGAGCCCAGGATGCTTTGAAAATTTTTATTAACTTTTTAATTTGTTTTCTCTCTGATGTTCATAAAAATGTTCATCTCATCTCTACAAGCTGTTAGTTTCAGAAATTTGCCCACTACTTACATCATGGCTTCATCCCCACCCCCACCCCCAGGGGAACAACTTTCAACATTTTCTCCAGCTCTCCATGAAAGTGAAATCTGATCAAGTCGATGTTACCTTGCTGTTGTAAAACAAGTCCTCCCCTTTGGTTCCCACAGGATCAGCACCTGAGCATGCTAGAGTACCATGTGCCCGTCACAGCAGGAGGAGTAGCAAACATCTTTGACCTTCTGGAAACCAACAAGACTGCTCTAAATATCACAAATTTCCTCGTGAGCCAGACCACTTTGGAGGAGGTAAGATGTGTGCCGTGATCCACGGCAGGGTATCATATATTAGTTATTATGCATTCTGCTTATTTCTTTTTAATGACATTTAATTTGCTTTTAATTAAATCAGTACCTAATCTTGCACCTGAAAACCTTAGCGAAGAGTCTAATTTATTTCTAACTACATTAGAAACATTAAAAAAATAAGATATGAAAGATATAAACTATTTTTAGAGGAGAAATGAAGGGATTTCTTTCCATTGTATATGATATCTACTTCCATAAATGTTTACATGTGCATGGGAAGCAGGAAGCCACTTTTGTCACCTACAAAATAATTAGCTATTAATGCTTCCTCTAATTTCTTCTTGGTAGGTTCCATAACCAAGGTTTCCATTGATCAGTTTTGAACTAGGGTGTATGGGTGAGTGACAGAAAATGAACAGACCTTAGGTTTATTAAGTTCACACACTTAACACAGCAATTAAAGAATTCCTTTCTCTTAATTACTTTTCCACTCAATGCTAGCACGTTCCTAGGTCATCCATCATCTTTGTACTAAGTTTTATGTAGCTCAACCAATAAGACCTACAAAAATAAGTGCTATGCTTGACTTTGAAGTGAGTCTGAAAGTAAGTCAATAGATTGTACTGTACTTTATGGATTAATATTTTATAGGGAATTAAAACAAGTATGGCTTTGCCAACACTGAAGGGTTAGTCTTAGACTTATGTGACCAACATTGAGCATCATGCATTGAAAATTAGACTCTCAGTGATATTGGGATAAATTTACAACTAATAGATTTAATGATTTTAATCATGTAAATAGAGCTGCATTGACTTTTTATTGGCACATTTATATGTAAAATTGGCAAATTTAACATGATGGGAGTTTTCTACACAAATTTTATTTTAGTGCATAAGTTCCTGAAACTAGTGAATTCCCTCCTGACATTTCTATTTAAAAATTTGATAGAGCATCAGAATCATCCATACATGATAAAGATATTAATGCAAATCATATGGATTACAGATATGTGGCTATAGCTTTAAATTTAGACTATGACAAAAACATAGTCATATTCACAGAAATGGGCATTATTTTGAAAGTCCAGTTGAGATTGTCTATATAGAGAAGGACTTCTAGAGGGGATGTGCCTAAGCATGTCCTGATGAAATCTCACTTTTGTAACTTGTTAGAGTGTAAATGTGTGAAGGAAGAAAAGGAGATAGGGAAAGAAGGAGAACAAGAGGGAGAAAGGGAGAGGGAGGGAGAGGCAGGGATAATTGGGAAGAATTAAACTTTATTTCTTCTTTTGTAAACCTGACACTAATGTATTTAATTTCCTTGAAAAAAAACTCAGGTTTTCATCAACTTTGCCAAAGACCAAAAGTCCTACGAAAATGTTGATACCAGTAGCCAAGGTTCCACCATAAGTGTAGACTCACAGGAAGACCAGCTAGACTCTTAGCACCTGCAGCAGATTCAATTTCAGCAACGACTGATGGATGCTTTCTGAAGAAGACATCACTTTTAAACATCTCTTCCTTATAAAGTGTTATACTGCACGACAAGTGTACAGCATAAGACTGACAAATGATAATGGACGTCGGTGAATGTTACTGCTCCCAAAATGATTCCCTGTATTCAACACAGTGAGCATGCAATGTATATGATGGTGATCCTTAGGGAAAAGGTGAACCACCCACCTCACGATGGATGTCTTAACTTATTACCTTCAATAAAAGGACAGCTTAAAAGGCATGGATATTAGTAGTTGAAAAAGTAGGGCCAGAGAAGAAAGGTAAGGTGAACTTGGGAAGACAGTTAGGTGATCAAACAGTGTAACTTATTTCTAGAAAATAACATGAATCTAGTGTGTTGTGTGAAGTGCTAAGGCTCAATTAACAGAAAACATGGAGCACACTGCACACTGTCTACAAAAGGTGTGTGTGTTGGCTTCAGGGCCTGTGAAGACATGGGGATATAGTGAGCCCCCCATGGTGCCTTATGATAACAATATAGTTAGACAGCAGTTTACCCTGGAGGTAAACAAACTTGGACCAGAAGCTTCTTGCTCATTGAGAAGAAATAGATGTGTCAACTGGGCAGATCCTGAAAAAGGGGGGAGAAAACTCATGTGCTGCTGGCAGACAACATTTTTAAGCTTTTCCAGAAACCCTCATAATTCTAAGTTTCTCCACAAGAAACTTTTTGGTGAAAGAAAAATTAATATGAAAATATTTTTATCTTATTTCCTGGTAGACTATACCTATGGTTACAAGATAGGCTACTTGATAATGCCAAATTGCATGCTCTTTGAAGGAGTGCTTTATGTACCTTTACAGAGAGGGGGGGAAAGAAAGAGAGAGAGAGAGACAGAGACAGAGAGAGAGAGAGAGAGAGAGAGAGAAAGAGAGAGAGAGAGAGAGAGAGAGAGAGAGAGAGAAAGAGAGCACATATGTGTACAAGTTTGCCAGCTTTGACACAACTGTTTCTGTTTCAATGACCAATAAACTCAAAGTTTAGAAAAAGCCACTAATGATGTCATTTTGTTTGATAGGGAAGAGCCATGGATCTAAGAGATCATCTAACCCATGAGGTTCCATATGATCTGGTCCCTGCTTCCTATGCCTCACACATCAGATCCATCCTCTCCACGCCCACTCCCCACCCCCCACCCCCGCCCCCCACACAAGTCTTCTTTAGAATCTAGTCCTTTGGCCTTTGCAGTTGCCATGCTGCTCTGCTCCTTCCCATCTCTGGAGGTTTTCACCTACTGATTCGATAGTATGAATACTCTTTCCACACTCACTGTGCCCATCTCACAGTTTTGAGAAATGTTACACTTTCCCAGAGAAGCTTTGCCATGGACCAACCTTGGCCAGGAGAGGGGTTCCTGAGAGAAGGGGTGCTTGAGAGCAGTAAAAATAAAGGACTCAAAGTCAAATTATGGGTTACAAGTTGGTGGCCTATGTTCTGCTCTCTCTTGCTATTCTAAAACTCTTTGGATAGTCCATCTCTGGTACACCAAAAGCCCAGTCTTTTATTTATATATCAAGTCAGTCATTATCTCAGGTCCCTTTTAATTATCCCATGAATCTTATCCCTTGAATCCAGCCCCTTGATGTAGTAAGAGACAACAAGCCCATTTCTTTTAAGAATTCAGAGATCTGCCTGCCTTTGTTAAGCACAAACAGTAAGCTAGCTGTGTGGGACCCCACCCTGAAATTACCATTCCTACAACCCCTGGACCTGCACCTAAACTTCCTCTGTCCCAGGCTGACCTTGAACTCAGGAATCTGCATTTGCCTTTATAAGCACAAACAAAAAACTTAGCTGGGTGGGATTTTGCCCTTTGATCACCACTCCCAAAATCTCTTTATCTCCTTCCTTAATGTCTCTCTGAGAAGCTGACTCACAGTACAGATGCCTCTGTTCCTTTAGAGATATGAAGCTCCTTATACAATTCATATTGCATTCTTATATTCTGCATAGTTAAGATATTATATATTTTTGAACTCACGTTTTCAGAGTTCTTTCCCACAGTCTTAAGGGCTAGCCTGATGGTCTTAACATTTACCATTTTGCTGAGACGTAGTCAGACCCCCAACTCCTGGACTTGTGCTGTTTCTAATTATCATGGAATCATTAACCTTGACAGGGAGAATATTTCCTGAAGGAAGAACGTGAAGTAAAAAATATGTTTTTTGCACAAATAAGCATTATACCCACACCAACCATCGACACTCATGGGGGCCCACACTCTGCTGGCTCTGTTTCAGGGGTGGGAACTATGTCATGTTTTCTCTTATATGGCCGAGCAAGACTCAGCAAAGCTTTACTGCCTTGCTTCTTCAGCTTAAATATGACCACCCCCCCCATTCTAACAATATGTCACCTGTTGACGTGTGTGAACTCTTGCATCGGAATTTATTATGTATCTAGACTTTCAATATATATTTTAACAGATTGTAACACAATTTGGGGTGGTGTAAAATGTTCTTAGGAGCCAGGCATGCTTGTGATCCTAGGTCTCAGGGAGATAGGATGATTATGAGTTTGACAACAAACTCATACCTTGTAAGTTAAAGGTCAGCATCAAGTACATACATACATATATATATGTATATATATATGTATATATGTATATATATGTATATGTATGTATATGTGTGTAGATAGATAGATAGATAGATAGATAGATAGATAGATAGATAGATAGATATAGAGATAGCCTTTTAGAATAGAAAATATGACTCTGAGGGCATGGGAGCCTTCAAAAGCCTCTGAGGTATAAAAAGGTGGCCAGATACCATGAAAGAATAAAGAGATCTGCCTACTGGAAATTGGCCTTGGTGTAGTGGTTGGTTGCTTGATCACTTCTGGGTAACAGAGAAGAGGGAATCAAAGGTTTGAATGGCCTTGTAGAATGAGGAATACTCTGTGTTTTCACACCCATTCACTGGCCTCTTTATGGACTGGTGCCATTAACATTGCATCTTCATGAAAGTTAGCCACACTCACAAATGCTTTACATGAATGAGTGTGGAAGCTAAGGAATAGGCATGCCAACAGCCTTAATGAGGTATGCAAAGGTATTGCTCTATCGCAGAAAATGCAAAACCTAAACAAATACAGACCAGGGAGGCTGAGAACATGTGCCAAGGGGAGTTTCTAACCATCCCAGGACATGGGTCAGTGGTTCCAGACAATCTATTCTACCCCTTGGTGAGCAGAAAAGTCTTACCTAGCCTCAACTTCACATGAGTGTACATTTGCTAAAGGGCTTGGTACTTGTTTCTCTCACTAGACTTGAAACTCAATGGAGACATCATCTGTTTTTACCTTCCTACCCTCTCACTACCTGCACGTACAAGAAACATCTGTGGTTCTCAGGATGTATGCGTTGGTGCAATGGATAAATAAGTGAAGAGGAAATGAAAGAGAAGCTAGTGTGGTTGGCATGGAAACCACACATCCTGATTCTGTTTAAATTTCTGAAATGCAGTTTCCCATGAGGTAGCTTATTCAGACAAAAGGAGAAAGAACGATGTTTGATGCCATATTACAGTGAATCTTCTGGGATGGGAGGGTTTTGATAACATCTTTCGAATCAGAATTCTAATGCTATGTTTTCATAGATTTCTGAACACTTATCTCTTCTCTATCTTGTTGGGGGTATACTACATAAGAGCTCCATGGTTCCTTTTTCACATCAAAGTAAGAAAAGCACATAAAGAAGTATTTGAGCCTATATTCCTGTGGGCCTCTCCACAATGGAGGGACTGTTTTGAGAATTCCCAGTTCTCTGAGGACTCTCCACTCTTGATAACATGTACAGAATCTACTATCTTTACAGGAGTTATTTGAATTGTCTCTGAGGAGTGTGGTAATTTTCACTTCATCTACAAATCTGAAATTTCATGATAGTAAAAGATTGAATGCAAAATGAGAAAAAATGAAAAGATGATATATACACATATCTTTTTCTAAAATGTCCTCGGCCTGGATTCTCATCCACTCCCCCAGTAGATGAGTGAGGATGACCTGGATGAGGTGAAAGTGGCAGAGAGAGATGGGGCAGGTTGCCATCCTCTGAGCTCCACCTGAACCCAGAAGCTTGCTTCATTAATCAAAATTTTTCAACATAATGCAGCGAGCTAAAAGGAAACAAATGGCATTTTCGTTGGCATCATTCATTACAGTTGATCTAGTGAGTCCTTGCTTAAAAATGCACACTGATCCCCCATCATCTGTAAAGATACAGACACTTTAGCTGATCCTGAACGTGGCTTATAAGCTGGTCTTATAGTTTGTAGCCCTCTTTCCCATGAAGACGCAAACTCTTTAACAGATCATCTAGGGGTTCTATGGGCTCTTTCTCATACTGCTCCTTCATCTTACTGCACCTCTTCTCTTCCCCACCTTTTTTAGAATCCCCTCTTCTTCTTTATAACCCTCTTTAGAGGTCTTCCTTCCCACAGGGACAAGCTGAGTGGATTGCTCTGTCTTTGCTCTGTCTTCGTTGCGAGAACACGTTTGCATGTGCCTCTGCTGATGCTTTTCCAGACTGCGTTATAAATCATTTCTATATGTCTCTCATCCCAACGCATACCATTTCCCCAGAGAACTGACTGGTCAGGCTATTCACTATTACTGTTTTTTTCCCATATCCAGAATATTATTAACATGTTATTGTTGCTCAGTAAATCTTCAAACAAGGTTTGAGGTATAGCTCAGTAGCAGAACCCTTGCCTAGCATTTACATGGCTCTGAGTTCAATCCCTAGAATTGTAAAATAAGTAAATAAACAGTCTCTAAGGGACCAAAGAGATGTCTTTTGATTTCAAAATTTATGTATATAAATTATACATTGTAATTTTTGCTTTCAGAGTTTCGCATTTTTAGTTTTAGGAGACTACTAATTGCTGGGGGAGCAGAAGGAGACTGTAGCTAACAATTTTTAATTAAAATGTCGATTCTGTGTAAAAGCCATTCCATTAAAGTGCCAAGAAATGAACATGCGACCACTTTACTAATAGTGTTGCCCATGATTACATTCATTAAAAACAAAGATACCATTTAAAACAAAACACTTTCAAAAAGACAGTTTAACTATTTTCCTATTTGTACAAGTAGAAAATAAGAAAATCTAAAGTAAACCAGAGTTATAATTAAAACAATTGTATCAACCACTTACTAGTGAATTTGTGACATGTGAAATTCTGAGCTATGTGTGTCACAGTTATTATTTATTTATCATTGAATACATTAATTTGAATATGTATAATTTCTGCTTAATTTGCTGGTAAACTGTAATGGTGTCTTTGTGGTTGGAGTGGAAATCTCAGAACACTGGTTGAGTTCTGACTTCCAGAGTTCTCTGTGGTATGTCTTTCAGGAATGCACAAGACCTGTGAAACGGAGTAAAAACTTCCTTAGCTCTCTCTTACCAGGCTTTGTTCTCATTCTGTAAGCACCTGCAAGGCACTCAACCCATATTCGGGATTCCAACCACAGCTGATTTTATTCTAAATACAATTGATTCATTTCTTCTTTGGAGTATTCCATCGTTACTGTGTAGAATAGCAATTCATGTTTGTATGTTGATGAATTCACTTATTAATTCCAACAGTTTTCTCATAGAATATTTAGGACTTCTACATCTATTAAAACATCTCTAAGCAAAAGTCATTTTATTTATCTCTTTTTCAATTTGCATGATATTTAATTTTCTTCTTGTCTATATCTCCAATTAGAATTTCTAGTAATATGTTGAATATATATTCAAGTCATCTTTAGTTGACTGTTACTCACACCTTCACTGTTATGACAAATTATACAGAACATTCTTTGTGTCTGTCCATATTTCATCCGTTACTACTAAAGGAACAATCTGCATTTTACAATAGTCAGCATTCATTTAATAGGAGATATAATGAGTCAACTTTTTTCCAAGAATGTGTAACACACACAAAATCACTTTAGCCTCATCTTAATGCTGTAGAGTAATAGCCCTAGAAAGGGAAATGGGATCAAAGGAATTAAACAACTGAAAACAATGAACAAAATGTGTTGAATTATGATGGTCAAATTTTTATCTGTTTCATGTTCTTTCTTAGTCTCTCATTTTTGATGTCTGGAGTTCCCTTGTTCCTGTGAAAGGCTGTCTCAATGACACTGTCAATCACAGTGGCCTCTCTCCATCCCAGTAACTGAGGTAGTCATCTGACTCATGATGGTAATAGTGTTCTATTTCTTCTGACCACTTTAACTAGTTTAGTGATTGACACATGCAAAGTTAGCCATTCATTCCCAAAATAATATTAAATTTCAGAAGAGACATTTTCTTCTAGAATTAGTAACCTAGGAAAGGCAGAGTCAAGGGCTTCTAGTGGCCATCTCATCAAGACCACAGAAAGAGCTTGCAGTTAGGAAAGCCATGCAGAGAAAAGCAGAACCAGCAGTCTAATAGGCTGGGTCCTGGTGGTCTGTCTTTGTTCTCTGAGCATAGAGTCCATCAAGCCTGCAGGAGCACTCTAGTAGCAGAGGAGAGCAGAGAGCTGGGGACCTTGTAAAGTCAGGGAAATCTAGGAACCCAGTGTGTCAGGAAGTGGTGACTGTGAACATGGTAGAGAATAGTCAAGTTCTGGGTATGTGTGAAGCTAAAGTCAGTGGAATTTGCTGGCAAGTTAGTGAGGAAGGTATAAGTGGAAGGGAAAGAAGACGGAGTCCAAAAGAGAAATGAAAATGGATAGAAGAAAAGGTCACTTGTTAGAGGTTGGGTATATGGGAGATGCCAAGATACATGGAGCATTGGGTTTAAAATTCATTAAGTTTTAAACTCTGATGAGACATTCACAAGGAAATGTTGAGTATGTTGCAGATCTGTGTGTTTAGAATTTTAGTAAAGTTCCCTATTGAGGAAATGTGGAATGAAACTCACGATCTTGATGAAATCACTTAGGAATTCAAGTATGACCACAGCAGAGAAACAATTGAAAGGGAGAGGCCAGAGAGAATCTTTCTGGGGTGGAGAAGGGATGTCCAGAAATTATGTGTAAGATGTAAGCTAAGGAAAGAAATTGCTTCTAAAAGGGTGGGAGTGGCTGACCTTGTCTAGACAGCTGCTTGTGAGATTAAACTAAAGGCTGAAAATTGACCATTGGGTTTGACACATTCATGAGTGACCTTGGCAAGAGATGTTTCTATGCAATCATAAGAAGAAAGATTCAGAGATGAATTCAATAAAAATTAGGACAGCCAAGAGAAAAGAAGCATACCGGCTACCTTGGTGGAGAATGGATAGAGACATGGACAGCAGTTGCAACATTGTCACAGGGATAATCAAGAGGATCTTGCCTGCTCTAGTGGTGGCAGAAAAAGATCATATTTTCCAGAGGCAATAGCCTCAGTGTATGATTGTTATTTTGGATGGAAAACGCCCCCTCTCCCTGGGTTCTGTTTTCTTTTCCAGGAATGACTGAAGTCTGAACTGACGTAATTTATAATTTGTTCTTCTTTTTGGCTTCTTTCTGACTGACTCCAGCTCTCTATTGGATGTTTGTTACACGTTCTACTTCTCCCATGGGCATGGGGACTCACACTTACCTCAGAGGTCACCTAACTCTGCCAGGAGGATTGTGACAGATCATTCCTTTCAACTCACTGACCATGGTACACTCCACTGCAGGCAGCTTGGCTGGAACTCAATGCCTCCTTTACTGTTTCATCTTGTGCAGTCCAGTTTGGTTTTATGTGACAAACCTTAGAGTAAGCGCTTAACAGTAGCTCACCATTTACAGAACGCTCTTTTGACACATACTTACTATACCTGGACACATTCCTTCACATCAAAGAAGTATCAGGGTGTCTACCCCTTCCCTCTTAGCTACCCCTAGTCCTTAAAGCTCCAGGATAGAGAATAGGTAGGCTTTGTCTGCATTTTACATCTTTCTGCAAAGAGAAAAAAAAAACTCTGAATTTGAAGATGGAAAGCTCTTTCACGTTTCAGGAGAACTTTGTAAATGGGGCAAAGTAAACCTGATATTTGAAGAATGTTTTCTCAAGCTTAAGTTTAGACATGTTTGGGAATGTTGGATTCATCTTTTTTAGTTTCCTGGGCTAGGTGATTAGTTTACTACAAGAGGTGTATGTGTGTGAAAAGGCAAAAGAAAAAAAAATTACTGTCAAAGAATTTCAAATCAATTCTTTAAAAAAAATTACATATAGCTATGTGAGCATACATGTGTATGTATGGGCATGTGTATGTGAGTAGTGTGTGTGTGTGTGTGTGTGTGTGTGTGTGAGAGAGAGAGAGAGAGAGAGAGAGAGAGAGAGAGAGAGAGAGAGCCTGTGGAGGCCAGAGGAGAAGGAGGATTAGGTCCAGGAGCTGGAGTTACAGGCAATTATGAGCAGCCCTATATGGGTACTTGGAACTGAACTTGGGTCCTCTGCAAGAGCAGTATGTGCTTGTAACACAGAGCCATCTCTTCAGCTCCTCAGAGAAATTCTTCAGCTTGGCCCTCAGCCTTCATAACCATCTCCCTGTTGCATATTCTTACTTCAGTCTGTCATAAGGAAAATATCTATTGCTTTCCATGGTTTCCTATAACTTTTTTTTTCTGGAAAAATGTATACTTTCCTAACCTCTTCCTGTTTTTTGCTATTATTTACTGACCTTTGCCCACCAGGGATAAATGTCTTGGACTACATAATTAGACAAGCAGGTGAGCAAAAGTATCTGTTGTGTCACATTTCCTCATGAGACATGGAGAAATGACAACTCACTCAGATGGCACACCAACAGACCAAAACTATGGCTCTGCCCAAGTCCAAAGAGTTTATTAACACTACTTAGAGTATGCATGACTTGGGCAACTAACTATTGAGGTTTTGTCTTTTACTGTCTATTGTAATGCTAAGTTGGGGGGGGGGGGGTTAAGACCTGGAGCTCCTGGGACCCTGCAGTGGAGATTTTGCACCAAATGAGGAAAGACCATGAGGAGGAAGGAGAGGGAAACCGTCATGGAAGAAGAGGAAGGTACAGGAGGGAGAAGGAGAGCCACAGTGGGCTAAAGGCCAGGAGAACATGGTCCAGAGAGCTGCCCAGTTGGGTTAAGAGAAGCCCAGATGGAACATAGTAAATAGTAAGTGATAACTTGTGGTTACTGAGATGAAAGATCCTAACAGCATGGAGGGTAGGCAGCTGCCCAGCTCTTGTGTTGCCTAAGGCTATTTAAAAATATAAAGGCTGTGTGGGTCTTTCATTTGGGAACATAAATGGTCAAAGGCTGGGAAGAAGCTCCGGGCGGGGATTTTTAATATTTTTACTACAGGCAACTATGTTATCAAAAGTTCACTCTAGCAAAGAGATAGCTCATGAAAGTTGGACCACTAGAGTTCTTTGTGTTGCAGGCATCTACACTACCAAAGATGTCCTACCCATAGCAATTGTTAGCTGCTTAAACAAGATCAAGAAGGGGATTTGTGGGTCTTGTAAGTTTCTTTAGCCTAGTAGCCTCAGAAGAGAATGTTTCAATAGAAGAAACAGCTACACACCCATGATAGTTGGTCTTGTGGACCACTTGACTGAGTCTTCAATCAACTAAGACCCATGCCTTTGGTAACTTCCCAAGAGGGTATTTCCTGGAAGAAGTGGCTGGAAGGAGAAGTCTCTCCTCACAGACTAGAGATTTCCTTTCAGTGGCAACTCAGATATAAAGAGGTAGGAAAGAAAAGCAATTGTTTTTTTGAATGCTGGCCTTAGAGACTTGCTATTGCTGCTGTTGCTATCCTTCATTTACATGAGAGTCCAGTTTCTTTGGTCTTCCAACATAGACCAAAGAATCCTCCAAGCTAATATGGTACTATATTGAAACTATCAGCAACCAGCACCATGGAATAGACAACTACTGGGTTCCCAGCCTCTCCGGCATCGATGGATGGCTATTGTTGAGCCACCCAACCCACATTGCTTAAGTCAGTCTAAAAAATCCTATTTTGTGATGTACTCATTCTATCTCTGTTATTCCTCTAGACTCTAGCATCCTAGTTTGACAACAGCATCAAAGAAAATAGGCTCTGGTAGGTCTACTCAGATAGACCTTTCTTGCACAAACCAGTTAGTATAACCTGTCATCAGACCCCAGCTCTCTCTATATCCTCAGACTCTTTGTTTAACAGCACCAAGGGATTAACATCCTTTTCCCAAGAATGAACTCCCATTAAATGTCAGGATGCTAATGGATGAAATGTGAATGCTGGATTATTGATTTACAACAAAAACCTGAACCAAACACGCCTATCCCCCAGCCAACAAATTTTCTCCACCTGAAAGCATGCTACATAGGAAGTTAGATTTAATCAGAAGGTTGCTTGCTGAGCAGAGACTTGAAGCGAGTTAAGTTAATTATGTGATTATAGTATTTAATGTCATCAGGCTTCCAAGCCTGAAGCACCCATCTCTGTGGCAGGTTACAGCTTCAAAAGATGTAGCCTTGATCATTCTCTGGAAATCTCTGCTCTCGTCACTGCTGCATGGACCCTGAGCTCTGCCATCCTTTGTACCAAGAAACTCTTTTTCACTGCCTCTTTGGGAAAAAAAAAAGACTTTTCTTTGATGGGCCCTTACTTCTTTAAGCATGATCATATAGCACTTTGAATTAAGACACAGTTTTTCAGGTGTAGTGATTTCCTGTCTTCATTATTTATTGATTGTAAAGCTTAACTCAATGCAGTCTTCAAATGCAGAGAATCAAATGATAAAACATAGGAATCATTTAGGACACTTTCTTTAAAAATTAAAATACATACAACTTCTGACTTAGTCAGTGATTAGGGAACAAGTTGTATTCTTGACAAGTGCCTAAGTGTTTCTGTCTTCAAGGGTATCATGGTTAGGGTTTTACTGTTGTGAACAGACACCATGACCAATGCAAGTCTTATACAGGACAACATTTAATTGGGGCTGGCTCACAGGTTCACAAGTTCAGTCCATTTATCATCAAGGCAGGAACATGGCAGCATCTAGGCAGGAGGAGCTGAGAGTTCTACATCTTTATCTGAAGACTGCTAGTGGAAGACTGACTTCCAGGCAGCTAGGACTAGGATACTAAAACCCACACCCACAGTGACACACCTACTCCAACAAGGCCACATCTCCTAATAGTACCACTTCCTGAGCCAAGCAAATCACCACAAAGGGGATTAGCAAAGCCTAGTTTACAGTACAATCAGATGTGCCTTGTGTTTGGCTCCTGACTGAGCACCCACCATGGCCAATACATGCATACTCATTCCATGTACACTTTTGGAAGCACTCATAACATTGATTGTTTCTCATATAAGGAATATTATAAAGCAGGGGTTTAGAGAATTGTTTCTCTAACAAGTGTACACATAAGTCACTAGAAATCTTATTAACATGAAGGTATTGATCATAAGTCTGGGATGGAGCCCAGGATTCTGTATTTCCAACAAATGCCCAGGCAGGCCAATGCTACTGCCTCCTCAGACAAGCTGTGGACAGCACAGGTAGGGGGTAGTCTTTGAACCAGTCTTCTTCAGCTTCTAGTTTCAAAGTTCACCACCAGTTTCCCATCAACGTGACTTTGAACACCTTCCCCAATGTCACTATAACCAGTTTATTTTTAGAATGAGCATAAGTACTAATATCTTCCTCGTGGGGTTTATTTTAAAAAGAGAACCAAATGAATGCTAAAGTCCTTCAGTGAGGTCCTATGGGAAGTTCTAAATAAGGACAGCTGTCTTTGACATTGTCGTGCCATGGCTTGGTTTCAGCTTGCTAATAATAAATGCAGAAGTAACATCAACGAGATGGTACAACCAGTAAAAAAGTGTTTGTCATACAAGCCTGAGTTCTGTCAGCCAGAACCTACAGGGAAAGGCAAAAACTAACTCTTGCCAGTGGTCCTCTGACCTCCATATACCATGCCATGGTGCTTGCACACATGTGCGTTCACGCACAAATACTAATCATAAAATAATAAGATTAAAATTTTGCAAAAGAAAACTCCTGAAACCACAGTTTTCTATGGAAATGGTGACTGGTTTTGCTTAACATAAAGTAGATGGTGAGCTTGCATTGTACTGATTCCAGGGATCCTCTCAAAATTTCAGCGTTTAGAGAATACTCAGAGTCTAAGGTTTCCAGCTGAAAGAATTGTTTCCATCTTATACTGAACCTCAATTGTTTTTTGTTTGCTTCCTTTTGGTTTGTTTTGTTTTCCTTTCTTTTTGCTTTGCTTTGCTTTGTCTCTTTGGGTTATTCTTACAAGTAACAATCAAGTTTACAGTCTTCAAAAGATATTTTCTATAATTTAAGATTGTCACCAGAAGTCAGAGTCTGGGTCAGTGTTTTGATGCTCTGGGTCTCTTATTCAAAAAAACTGAAACAGGCCCACATAGGTTACACAGTAGCAAGAAAACTTTATTCAAAGTCAAATGATAGGACAAATCTGCAAAAGAACACACTGTCAAAAGTGATAGCTGGCCATACGAGCAAGAGTATTCAAGGAGCTTGACTAGTATGGGATTTCCTTTTATGGGTTTCAAGAGAATGCGGAATTTACTTCCTCTGGAGTATATTTTAAATGTTTTTGTGTTTGATGACAGTCTTGGGTTACATAAGTCTTTGCTTACTACTTCTGTCCTTTCCCATGATGTATTTGGCAGTAGCCATATGAATGACCTATTACAGATATACATAAGGTGGAAAATAGGCAATTCAGCATAAAAAGTTCATTTAGAGAGGCTGAAGACTCAGCAATTAGAAACACTTGCTCTCTTTGCAGTGGTCCTGAGTTTGGTTTCCAGAACCTACATTGGTGACTCAAAACAGCCTCAAACTCAAGCTCTGGGAAATCTGCCACCCTCTTCTGCTTCCTGAGGCACCTGTAATAACATCACACACACACACACACCACGTGTGCGCATGCACACTCAAATGCACTCACACGCTTTTTAAAAAAAATCACTTAGAGGTCGGAATACAGGAAGAACAACCCACAAACCACAAGAAACTCAAGGAGAAGGATTACCAAAATGTGGACATTTCATTCCTTCTTAAAAGGGGGAACAAAATACCCATGGAAGGAGTTGCAGAGACTAACTATGGAGCAGAGACTGAAGGAAGGGCAAGCCAGCCTAAATATAGCTATCTCCTGAGAGGCTCCGACAGTACCTGACTAATACAGATGTAGAGGCTCACAGCCATCTATTGAACTGAGTACAGGGTCCCCAATGAAGGAGTCAGAGAAAGGACCAATGGAGCTGAGGGGTTTGCAGCCCCTTAGGACGAACAACAATATGAACTAATTAGTACGCTCAGAGTTCCCAGGGACTCAACCACCAACCAAGGAGTACACATGGTGGGACTGATTTTTCTGGCAGCATGTGTATAGTAGAGGATTGCAAAGTTGATCATCAATGGGAGGAGAGGCCCTTGGCCCTGTGAAGGTTCTGTGCCCCAGTGTAGGGGAATGCCAGGGCCAATAAGTGGGAGAGGGTAGGGTGGCAAGCATGAGGAAGGGGGAGGCAACAGGGGTTTGTTCTTGTTGTTTTTGTTTGTTGGAGGGGAAGCTGAGAAAGGAGAAATCATATGACATGTAAATAAAGAAAATATCTAATTAAAAAAAATCACTTAGAAGACATAGCTTGCCTTATTGTACATGCACCCCAATCCAGTATAGACTAGATCAGTCTTCTACCTTCATATCCAGATATTACTGAAGTATGATCAAATAGAAACTGCCTGTGTTTGTTGGTCATTAATGGGAGAAAAGCCGTATTCTACTGTTTGTTATGGAGTATGCATGTAGCTCAATGCAGGTGGGGGTCCTGGATGGCTAATAGGTTGGTAGGTTCCTGGTTCTCAGGTGCAGGTAAATAGAACATGCAGGTAAGAATTGTAAGCATATTAGAACATGGGTGTGTATAATCCAAACCAAGTGAAGTCCCAGATTGCTCAGCTATTCCCTATATGTCCTTCCTCAAAAGTATAAACTCAGTGAAGGTGCAGTTCTAATAAAATTACCTACTTTCTTGATAAATTGGTAATTTTGTAACAGCACCATCATATGTGATGATTCTGTGATGGTAGAGTGTTCTCTGTGCATTGTTCAGCAAGACAGCCACTAACTACAAGTAACTTCTTACCATTTGGAATATGGACACTCCGAACAAAAACCGGTATTTTAAATTTCACCTAACTTTATTGTGTGTTGTTTGTGCTTGTACTTGAAACTGTAACATAATAGTTTGCGCTTATATTTTGAAATAGGGTTACATAGTCCAGGATGTCTGTGAACTTGCACTGCAGAGGATGTCCTTCAAGTTCTGATTTTCCTGCCTCTGTGTCCTGAGAGGTGAAACTACAAGTATGATTGCATTCCATTTTACACGGTGCCAGTGAAAAGACTAGGGCTCTGTGCATGCCAGACAAGCATTCTGTGGGACCAAGATTCAATCAGGTTTAGGCATTTAGAATTTAAATTGACATGTGACTGGCAGATGATGCATTATTCCATAGAGGAATTTACATACAGGCTTCATTTTTGTATTCCCTGTAGGCTTTCACGAAACCCACTAATGTTACTGGAATTTGTAAGAGATTTTGTAAATGTATTTATCCACTCAAATAATCAACAACCTAATGCTCAGTGAGTCGACTCGCTCACACAACTGGTTTGGGGAGTAGTCTTTACACCTATGACACCACAAAGACACTGACTCAGCGTAATGTGGGACATACTGGAGCTCAGGGAACCTCTGCATAAATTATGGATAAATAAAGAATAAATAGAACTGTTCCCAGGAGTCTTATCCTACCTTCCTTTCAAAACAATCTGAGATTGTACCCCATGATACTATATTTTATATTTACATTGTGTAAAGGGAAGGGCTTTATTTCAAGCATACTTTCTTCTGTCTGGCATTTTCTTTTTTTTTTTAACAAGATTTATTTTATTACTTGTTTATACTTGTGTCTCTGTATGTATGCACATGCACCTACATGCTGATGCTCTTGAAGGCTGAAGAAGGAACTCAAATCACCTCAGAACTGGAGTTGCAGGTGGTTAGGATCTCATAAATGTGGATGCTGGGAACTGAACCGTGCTCCTCTGAAAGAGCAAAACCTGCTCTTATCTGCTGAGCCATATCTTTGTAAGGATCCGAAAATCACTGAAGGAAGACCCCAGACACTCAGATAGAATGTAAAACCAAAAAGGGCTTATTCTGCAAAAACAGCCAGCATGTGGGAGTCAATCATTCTCTAAAATGTCGGGCAATCCCAGACCAAGGCATGAAGGCCTTCTTATAGGAAACCAGGGCAGCTCTCTAGAGGAATCTAGCAATCTAAAATTTCATTGGTGGGTGTTACAGAGGTCACAGGTGGTCTGCATTTCTATGTCATGAATGTTCAACCAGGAGAAGACATAGGGCTGCGCAGCACAGGTGACTGAGATAAGCTATTGCCCCGTTTGTGCTAATCCCCAGGCTGTTCTTTGGGAGGGGGTTTTATGATCTTGTTCTGGTGTTTAATGACCTGATTCTAGAGTCGGTGTCTTATGACTTAAGTTCTGGGACTTACGGTCTATTCCTGAACCTGGTGACTTGCGAATCAGGCCTGGTCCTTAAATGGAGACAAATGGGGTCTATGTTGTCTTTTCATCTCTAGCCCCCACTGTAGCACTTTTTTATATCTGAATTTTAGATGCCCATTGAAATTACTTGGGGAAATTATACTCATCTGAGGCTTCATTCATATAAATAATAATAATAATCACTAACAATGCGGCATGGACACAGGAACTTCTAAAGTTCCTTGTGTGTTTTTAATAAGTAGCAAAGGCTGAAATCGATGGTTCTGATTTCTAAGAATAGTTGATATCTTACTGAAACTGTAAGTTCAAAAACAAAATGCAACTCCAGAGCCTTATTAAATTTGTTGGACTTTGGTTCCAAAGATTGAATTATAAATTGCGTTGCCTCCATACAGATCCCAGGAAAACTTGTTTTACAATCACCCACCAATTGCAGTTGGGAAGATGAGCTTTTAGAGAAATCGAATAGTGATTCTAAATGATGTGAAAATCAAGTTATTCTCTAGCCTTTACATTTGTAACCATATTTAAAAACTAATACTGAAAAGCAGACCTGTGCTCAACCATCAAATGCAAGAGAAAGAAACAGACCATCCCCCTGGCTGCCATTGTTTTCAGACCCTACCCCTGAGCCACACTATATAAAGTGATCATGATAAACTCTCCTGCTTTGATTTTTTTTTCTTTTAACCAGGTGGTTCTGCAATTCTTCAAGATAACTAAAGAGCTTTTCAAGTATTTCTCCCATGTGCTTTGCAGTTGATCTCGTCTTTGTTTTCTTAAAGAATAACGTAGACTAAGAATCGTGTTGCTCTGTTCTTAGAGAAGAGATTTTGTCTCAGTGTCATGTGTTCATCATTTAAATCCTACCTAGCAATCTAATTAAGTCATTAAGACATTATGTGATGTACCAGTGAGCAGGAACTACCACATAGAGAGAGCTTTCTTAGTGAGTCGATGGATTTAAACAAAATGGCAACACAGGCATACGTGACTCATTCTGTCGGTGTCAGAAACAGAAAAACTGATGTTCCCTCAGTTCAAGCAAGCAGTGCCTTGAATGAATTCCCATTTTTTAAAAGTTTAAGTATCTTTTTTGATTAAAGTAAAGTATACTAATGCTTATATTAAGCATACATGAAAGCACTCTTAAAGGAATATGATATAAATTGGTGGAATATGATTTAATAGAGACAGAATCGTGTAGGCAAGCCAAAAATATACTAAAAAAGGACAAAACAGCCGGTATTTATAAAATTTGCATTATGCTTTATTACATTGATGTTTAATTGTATAATATTCAATGATTTGAAACTCAATCTCCTGTAAAACTTAACATGTTTCAGATAGCATTAAGTTGATTTTTGAGTCCGATCCTTTGGGCTCCCTCTTCACCTCACCAGGGATGACCACCATAATATCTCTAGTGTGTTGCACTTAAGAGTTTTAAATTGGGGGCTGAAAAGATGGCTCAGTAGTTACGAGTATATTCCTCTCTGCCAGAGGAACCGAGTTCAATTCCCAGCACTCACATTGGACAACTTACAACTGCTTTAATTCCAGCTTCAGGGGATCCAACGTCCTCTTCTGGTCTATACACAGATACATACATAGTTAATAAAAATAGCAAAAATTTTAAAAGAGTTTTAAATTAATGTGCACATGTACAATCCCAAGCATGTGCAAAAAGAAACAGCACCAAGTTGAATCTAAGTCCGTGCTTTGTTGGTTCCATCTTTTCTATAAAAGCAGAAAAGACAGCAGGCCAAAATCAAACTACAGCTGGACTCTACAACAATATCAACAGATCCACAGACAAGAAGAAGAGATGAAACCCTGCTCCCAAGAGACAGCATTTGGGTCAGTAACAGAATCTCTGGGAAGTAAAGGGGACTAAATTTAACTCATGAGATGAAAGGAACCAAGATCAGTTAGTTCAGTGTCCATCTCTGAGTCTTCCTTTCTTTAGATACAACCATTCCCCTTAGCGTATGTAGAAAATCAGATGAAGTAGGATGTGGTGGATTGAATATGCTTGGCCCATGGAGTAGAACTATTAGGAGGTGTGGCCTTGTTGGAGTGGGTGTGGCCTTCTTGGAGGAAGTGTGTAACTGCGAGTGTTGGCTTTGAGACCCTCCTCCTAGCCACATGGCAGCCAATCTTCTGTCTGCCTTTGGATCAAGATGTAGAATATTCAGCAACTCCAGCCCCATGTCTGCCCTTGATAATGTATTTAACCTCTGAAGAGTAAGGTAGCCCCCAATTAAGTATCCTTTATAAGAGTTGCTGTGGTTATGGTGTCTCTTCACAGCAATGGACACCCTAAGACATTGGGCAAATCTGATAATTTGCCAAGCTCTCCCGGGAAATAAGATGGCATGTGTATAGAGGGTAGTGATTTTCTTTGAGATAAAGCCCTCCATCTGTGAAAGAAGATCCCCAAGGCATGAGCTGTTACAAAGGGAAGTGAACCATTACACTGTAGGAAAGCTCTTTATTAAGCTCAAGAAGCAAACAACTCAAAGATCTCAGGAAGTTCTTGAAACTGACTAGATCTACTAGGCTTTGCCCCCGAAGCTTGTATAAGCAATAAAGACTACTGAGAGACACTCAGACCAGCCACATTGCCTCTTTGCACTACTAGAAATCAGAACACCACTCAGACTAGACATACTGACACGACTGGAAGAGGTCAGACCACCTGAGCTGCTTGAAAGAGACATTCTCTAAACCTGTTGAGTTGCCTGCAGACTGTGCAGTATATTTCAGGCTTCCAGATTTCATGAGCTAGCACTCATTCTGGGGAAGTCTTTGGTGATGCAACTGTCTCTGAGTCTCTTCAAGTAACTCCTCACTCATACTCCTGTAAGTGACCAGTAAAACTCACAGTTCACAAAATTGAATCAAAATACCCATAAGTTGGTCAGTCACTGGTTCCCTATCTGAACTTAGTAGACATTTGTTTATATCCCCCACAGGAACCGTGCTAACCAACAGGGTAGTGGGGAGTTCGGGTGTGTTCACAACAGTCCTTCCTCACTTGTATCCCTTCTCCCTTTCCTATGCTTTTCCTCAGTTCCTCAAGGTGTGTGTGTGTGTGTGTGTGTGTGTGTGTGTGTGTGTGTAGTGGGGACATGTCATGTGTGTGGATATGTGTATAGTATATGAGGAGTATGTGTGTATAATGTGTGCATATGTAATTTGTGTGGTTATGTGTACATGTGTATGTGAATATATGTATGGTATATGAGGGTGTGTGTATAATCTGTGTTGTCATGTGCATGGTGTGAGTATATTATGTACATATAGGAAAGTAGAATAAAAACCCATTGTTTAGCATAATTAATCCATATTAATAAAAAACCCACTAAAATGAATCAGGCAGTGGGATCTGCCACTGTAGAGCAGGCAAAATTAGGATCCTATCTTTGTAGAAAATCTAAAAATAGTAATAAGACCAATTAAAATGCTTTTTTAAATTTTAATCACATGTCTTTGACTCAAAAAAAAAAAAAAAACCTCAGTCAATATTGTTACGAGGAGTGCAGTCCTTCATAGGGCTAAGTTTGAAATGGTTGACAAGACTCCCAAGGGGCTTTCCTAATACACTTGTATGTGTTTTGGAAAAGCCAGAGTCAGATAGGTAAAGGCAGTTGAGATGCCAACATACAGGCCAAGAGGACTCAGAGACACTTCAGTCTCGTCTATGTCCACGCACTCTTCTGACCCTGCGCCTTCTATGTCCAAGCACACTTCTGACCCTGCGCCTTCTATGTCCAAGCACACTTCTGACCCGTCTATGTCCAAGCACACTTTTGACCCTGTGCCTTCTATGTCCAAGCACACTTCTGACCCTGTGCCTTCTATGTCCAAGCACACTTTTGACCCTGTGCCTTCTATGTACAAGCACACTTCTGACCCTGTGCCTTCTATGGCCAAGCACACTTCTGACCCTGTGCCTTCTATGGCCA
>NW_022196896.1:97218908-97238651 GCF_008632895.1 Mastomys coucha | reverse complement strand
CTTCTGACCCTGTGCCTTCTATGGCCAAGCACACTTCTGACCCTGTGCCTTCTATGGCCAAGCACACTACTGACCCTGCGCCTATTGCTGAATCCTGTTGCTTTCCTGCTGAGAGCTACACTTTCCATCAGAGCAGAACATTTTAATCCTCCAAGTAGCCACCAGGGTCATCTCACTGCTAACCCCATCTTTACTGAAGATTTCTTTGTTCCTGTGCTCCCTCCTCTCTTAGAATGCTGCACATACATTCTTTAAATAACTGAGTCTATTGTAAGACAACTTGCTACCTTGCCTGCACCAAACTATGTCCTTGAGAAACAAGATTATATATTATCTTGTGTGTGCTACATATATTAAATGTAATATCTTTTACAATATGTTCATTATAAAAGTAAGTCATATTGAAAATAAAGAGGCAAGCCGGGTGGTGGTGGTGCACACCTTTAATCCCAGCACTTGGGAGGCAGAGGCAGGAGGATTTCTGAGTTTGAGGCCAGCCTGGTCTACAAAGTTGAGTTCCAGGACAGCCAGAGCTATACAGAGAAACCCTGTCTTGGGGGTTAAAAAAAGAAAAGAAAAGAAAGAGGCAAGAAACCACTCAGCCCTATCATTCATAAATTCCACACTTCATTAATTTTGGGCTTGGACTTTATCTGTCATCTGTCTGTTTGCCTGTCTGCCTGCCTACCTAACTTCCTATTTAGTACTAGGGGTTAACCAAGACTTCCAGCATACTAAACAGGGCATACTGCCATTGTGTTACTCTTTTAGCTCCTGGATAATTATTTTTATGATCTTGGTGATAGAATTCAAGGTCTCATGCATGTTAGGGGAGCATTCAGTGTTTAACATTTTTTGATGACAAGGACATTTGAAAGTGGCTACAATTAATCCTAAAGAGAAAAGTAAATGCAAAATATTGTGATACCTAGGATTTATTATGAAATAAGAATTTGGGGGGGGGGCTAGAGAGATGGTTCAGCGATTAAGAACAATAGCTACTCTTCCAGAGGTCCTAAGTTCAATTCCCTGCAACCATATGGTGGCTCACAACCATCTATAATGAGATCTGATGCCTTCTTCTGATGTGTCTGCAAACAGTGATAGTGTACTCACATACAAAAATAAATAAATCTTTAAAAAAGATATTTTTCAGCATAATAGTTTTATTGATTCTTTGGGAATTTCACATCATACGTGCCAATCACACTCTTTTCCCAGCCCTTTCATGTCAGACCCCTGCCTTGTAACCTCCCCAAAGTTAATTAATTAATTAATTACTGTTTAAAAGTCCAGTTTGTGTTATCTATATACTCACTGGACATGGTCACACTCTCAGTGGCTTGACCCTTAAATAGAAGTAGTTCCCCTTCCGCACCCCTGCAGAAAGCCATCAATTGTAGAGTGCTAACTCTAGCATCCTTATCACACGTTTTTTAAAGATTTATTTATTTATTTATTTTATATAAGTACACTGTAGCTGTCTTCAGACACACCAGAAGAGGACATCAGATCCCATTACAAATGGTTGTGAGACACCATGTGGTTGCTGGGAATTGAACTCAGGACCTCTGGAAGAGCAGTTAGTGCTCTTAACCACTGAGCCATCTCTCCAGACCCCTTATCACACTTTTAAAAGAGTTGTCTTCAGTGGCTTCTTGTCTAGGCTGTGACTTGGAGGGTGGGTGTCACAGAAGCCTTCCATGTCCCTCTTTCTCAGCTATGAGTTTGCAGTTATTGAAATCACTGCAAAAGTAGCTTCCGTGCTCTTTATGGTCAGCAGGAGCATGGATCATGGGCTTCCACATGGTTTCTGTTGACAGCGCAGACCATGAACACAGCCCCAGCTGCAGGAGGACGACAGACCAGACAAGGCCCTGGGAGGTAGCCCAGACTACAAATATCATCATGGTCTCGATGTGGTTTCAATATAGCTGCTGGCAACAGCATGGCCCAGAGAAATCAACATTGTTTGAGGCTGCAGCACAGACCATGAACATCTGCACGGCTGTCAGTGGTAGCAGAGGCCATGGACATCAACAAAGAGCAAGCTGCAGTAGGACATGGCCCTCAGTGGCAGCATGGATCCGGATATCACCATGGCCTTCCGTGGCAACACAGGCCACTCACATCAGCCTGACCCTCACCAACATCACGGCTACAGGTCTGTCTTACTCGACAACACAAGCACAGCACTGGTTTTTTCTGTATTTTCCATCTTTCTGTCGCATATTTGTTCCTAATAGTGGTAGCACTGTCTGCAGCACAAGGCAGAAAGACCTAAAATGAGATTTTTATAAGCCCAAGTTAAATTTACTTCTAGTCTCTTTCTATTATCTGTATAATTGTTGCTTTGTGTCAGAGAAATGTTTTGAAATTAAAATTAATAAAACATGTTCTTGGGTTAACTAAGAGTGAAGATAGTGTAAATGACTTAGCCATGATAGAGTCATTGAGGAATTTGCAGAATACTTGAATGCAGGAACTATTTGATATAATTCACTGAGTGACAGACCAAAATCTAGATGTTAGTTTTCCCTTTAAAGAATGCATGGTGATAAATAAGCTTCATTGCTTTCTTTTTTGTTGATAGTATTTTTATTATTTTTAACTTATTAATCTTAACTGATATAACTATTAAATTTAATAAAAGAAATCTGTAGTGTTTCTATTGCTTTAAAGCTATTTTCTCAAATTTGTTTCATAATATATTGTCTTGTATCCTTGGAGTAACAAAGCTTGGGTTTCATACATGCTAATAAAGATCTCATTCCCTTGGCTATAAGTCATAATTATTAAAAAATAATTTGTGGGCATAGCTATATGGTTCAGCAGGTGAGAATACTTTACTGTATATTCATGGAGACATGAGTTCAGGTCTTTGGCAACTATGTAAAATACCAGGTAGTATAGAATGGTATAGCGTTGTAGTAAATATTTAATATTGATTGGAGTTTCTACCCTACCTTTGATCATCCAGTTCCCAAAAACACAAAACCATTATAATATTTGTTTATAATAAGCCTCAATGTCACTAGTGCTGGGCAGATATCAATGCTCTAAGCTACTCTGTCCACTTCCCTATCAATAACCCCAAGATACGACTTGTCATAGTCCATTTGGGCTGCCCTTGCTCCAACTGGCCAGCCCTAATGGCCAGTTCTCCTGATCCCCTACCCCATGGCATCTTCTCTCTTCTCCTCTTGTGGTACCTCAGCCTGGAAACCAAATGCCTGCCCACCTCTCTTCCATCCAGCTCTATAGACTACAGGCATCTTTATTCAACCAATAGTTTTAAATTAAGAAGCGTTACATAGCATCACTTGGTATATGTGACAATTTCCTCATACCTGGGGACAACCAGACTTTGGGGGCAGCATTTGGCATTACAATATATGATAACACACGAATCCTCAACAGTATAGTATGGTATAGTATGATATAAGGTGGTATAGTATGGTATAGTGTGCTATCATAGTGTGAGAAATCCTGTCTCAAGGGACTATAGTGGACAATGATAGAGCAGTCCTTTGGGCTTCTGCATGCATTCATATACACGTGCCTCTACATTACACACATATACTGTATACACTCAAATAAGAGTTTTGTCACCTACAGAAGGGAGATATCCTCAAATTCACACACGCTAGATAAATCCCTGTTTGTCTCACGATTGGGTCTCTCAGTTCATGAAGCTCTTAAGTAAAGGGATGAATAAAAGATATTATCTCTGGAACAGAGTGTTACTATTTCTTCATTATTTACACGTGAAAAACTGGACTAATATACTGTAAAGAACTTGACTACGATGAGCTACGGTGAGACCAAAAGTCACCAAAAAAGGAACTCTACAGAAAGATAAATTATAGCTAATTTATGCAGTGTTTCAGAAAAGAATAAAACATCAACATATCATATTCTAATATTTCTTTTAAAATTCAAATTTTTGATTCTTGAAAATGACAAAATAGGACATCACTGAGTCACCATCTCTGCATGGTAAACATTGCTTGCCCAAGGGCAGTTGTTTTCAGCCAAATGCAACATCAACTACTCACTGGCACAGAGGATGGGCTTGATCTTTCCTGGGTTTATTTGACCATGTGCCAGACACAAGAAATTCTTGAAACTATGTCATGCCACATTGCCCTGCAAGGCTTATTCCTGCCTATCTTATTTTTAGTGTGTGTGTGTGTGTGTGTGTGTGTGTGTGTTTTCTATGTTCTTGAGAAAGGGTCTCATTACTTAGCTCTTGGCTGGCAGGGAGCCCAATGTGCAAACTAGAGATCCTTCTGCCTCTGCCTTCCAAGTGCTGGGATTAAAGGTGTGCACCACTATGCCTGGCTTTCTTTTTAGCTTGCAACTTAGTCCTTGTCACTATGAACTCTCTTTTTGTATTTTTTTCCCATTCACTTAGCAAACAATTTGTTGAATCTCCTTTCCTGCTTTAACACTTCTTTACTGTTCAGCTTCAGTAATTCAAAGATTTGATATAGGATGATGGGTGGCTTATCTACCATATTTGACTTTGAGAGTGGACCTTTTTCTTATCAGGAACCTGGAATAATGAGTCATTATTCCAGGGGTCCCCTGTTTTGGTGAAGCTGTGGAGGTTTTGTGCAGGTATGTGCATACTGAAGGATTGTTTTGAAAACTTTCACTAAATGTTTTTTTTTTTTCTATTTCAGAAGAGGGACATTGACTATCGTTATTTGTTTGTTTGAACTCTAGGTAGCCTAGAAAGATAGGAGGAAGTGGTTTGATTGGCTGAGCATACATCCTGCTGTGCATGGTACTCTTTCGTTCTCATCCAGCACCAAGCTCAATAGTGAAAATGACTATCTCAATGACGCATGAGTCATTGAATGGCAGCACCATAGAAGATGACATAAAATGTTAAATAATACACCTCAAAATTTTAGATTGTATGTTTACACTGCTTAGACGGCAGTGAAATATGTCAGGTATTAATGGTATCAAAGATACCCCATGAAATGTATCTTAAATTTGAACTATGTTGTAAGAAAGTATATGATTCTCAAAAGCTGATAACTGTGGGCCGTATGAGTGTTAAATGCACCACTAGTTCTTTCTGTGATAGGGACAGGACAGAAGCTTGAAGTTAACAGGAACGTGTCGACAGGAGAAAAGGTCCTTAGTACTAGGAGGTGGACCGAACAAAGGAAACAAAATTCCCCTCTGTACCGTGGTGTTCTAAACACATATTAATTAGTGCTATAGATTGAATTTTAGTCTATGCTGAAGATGTACTCTGGAAGTGAACTGATTAACAGTGACTTGGAAATGACACATTTTACAGCGTGAATATGAGGAGTTAAAAGATGCTTTGGAAGCTCACACAGACGGTGCATAGGAGAGCAAAGCGAGGCAAAAGATTCTTGTCGATAATTGCTTATTTTTTTTCAAGAGTTATATTTAGTGTGCGTTGGTGGGAGAGGGATGCTCACATGTCACAGTGTACGTGTAGTAGAAATTGGAGGGCAGCTTGTGGAACTTGGCTCTCTCCTCCCACCACTGCTGGTCTGGGACCAGTCTCAGCTTATTAGGCCTGCCAGCAAGCATCTTTAGCACCTGAGCCATCTTCCTGTCTCGTTTGCTTATTTCCTGTACGTAACTGAAGGACACAATCATGCTATACTCCCAGCAGCCAGACGAAAATCAAAACAGGTCCTTAAACATCTGCTTTTCTAGCAAGACTCAAATGTGCCCAGTGACTACATCCTGGGGCTCAAGTCCACACCATCAAGTCACCAGTGTGTCAAAATGGTGTGCACAGATCTCTTCCCTGAACTACTGCTTTCTAACTCAGAACAAGCTCATTTTGCAGAAAGAACAGCTTGAGGCTTATAATGTCTCCAAAAAGACATGTAAGGGAAAGGTCAAATGTCATTGTTCAAGAACAAACAGTTTCCTCCAGTTTCTCAGAAAAGAAAGTCTATGCAGAAGGGGCTTTTCTCCCAGAATCGATATTCTATGCTCTGGCCTCTTCAAAGGATGGAACATTCACTAAGACTTCCAGAAGAAAAAAAGAAACAGAGCACAGGTAATGTGTACCCACGGTCTATCTAATATGCTCCTCTCCTACCCAGAATACCCCTCTCCTACCCAGAATACCCCTCTCCTACCCAGAATACCCCTCTCTTACCCAGAATACTCCTCTCCTACCCAGAATAACCCTCTCCTACCCAGAATACCCCTCTCCTACCCAGAATACCCCTCTCCTACCCAGAACACCAAAGAGAGAGGGGGGATGAGAAGCTCAGCAAAGAAACTAGAGCGATGGAAGCCACTGAGCTAGGTGTGCTTTCACAACTGTTCCTGTGTGCTCATAGATGCTCTGATGCCTCATGCAACGGGAGCTGGATCATTTCATAAGTTCATGTCACTGTAACATGGGAGGTTTCATTTCTTACCTCCACCACCGGCCTTGTCATTTTGATTTTTAGCACCAAGAATGATCTGATGGCCTTTTCCCACGGTCGTCACTCCTTGCTGAAGTGTTGTTCTGTGGAAGATATTTCTTTTTGTCAGTAAGACCTTTGGGTTTCCTTTTAAAAAAAAGTTTTTTAAAGGGTGTAAATCCTAAAAGTGTAATTAGTCTTACTCTTTAAATCTTTTTATCATTTGTGTGTGTGTGTGTGAATGTATATGAACACACGTGTCACATGTCACACAGTTCATGAGTAGGAAATCAGAGGACAACTTGTTTGATTGGGCTGTCCGTTCACCTTATGGATCCTAGGGACCAAACTTAGGTTGTCGGGCTTGGAGGCAAGCATCTTTAAATTCTGAGCCATCTCCTTGGCCCAAGAGTTTATCCTGGATAGCTTTCACCTGATTATTTTAGGAAATTCTAAAGCATCCCACTTAACATGTTTTACAATACAATCCATTTTCACCAGTGTTTGTAGACCTAAAACGTTTCACACTTAAAGGAAAAAAATAAAACTTAGTCAAATGTTGCAGAAATTATCTTCTGATTATTTTCAAAAGAATATAATGAAGAAGCTCTTAATTGTATAAACATGCTAATTCTTGTTTGTGAAAATGAAAGGAGACTTGCTTATGATGCTCTAGGCTTCAGGGGTTGAACAAAGATTTTCTTAGAAAAAGCAAGGCATTAATACAATGTGCTTGATTTTCCAAAGACTCATAGTTTGCATTGCGATCTGAAGTCAGATACAGAAATGATGGAAAATGTTCCCCACTTACAAAGGAGCCTGCCTAAGGCCAATTATTGTCTACTTCTTCCCACAAACCATGTGTTTAAATTAATTTTATAAAGTTATTAAACAATAGCTATAGACCAGACTATTCCCTCATTAAATTGAAGAACCAGTATCTACAATTTGCACATTCCTTCTTTCCATTTACTTTCATTTCAGCCAGAGAAGGACTATAATTGAGAAATGAACACATTCATAAATATGCCTATAGAATATAGCTCATAATAAAGTCCCTGATTAATCATTACTAATGTATTATTGAGTATTCCCAGGAGGAGCCTGGTGGAGTCCTGTGGTCATAACTTGAGAGAGTGAGAGTCAGGTGAGAGTCAGATCACTCTTTCTCAGTGATTTCTCTTTCCAGTATGACTTACTGGTCGTATTTTTGGAAAGACTGGCTAGATTTTAAATATCACCTCTGGAGAGTGCAGACATTAAGCCATTGTTGGCCTTAAACATATTGGGCTATGTTAGCATCAGATTAGCCTTAAATACTCTAGAACAGAAGGGAGATTTGGAGTCTTAGTATTCCTCTACGCTTCTCCTGTACTCTGACATAGTTAGTTCCCTGGGATGGAGTATTGACTGGCAAACAGCCTGTGTTTGTCTGTGAACATTTAGAATGGAGATTTCTCATTTTAAGACCTCATTTAAAACTTCTGAAAAGTCCTATCTGTCACCATGGCTTCTCCCAGTGCCAACTGCAAAGAGCCAGCACAACTTCAGTGCAGCTGCCTATTTCAAACCCCAAGCTTCTCCCAATCCTGGTGCTAAATGTTAGATTCTCTGAAGCCATTTCTCACCATTCAAACTGAAGAAATCCCCCATTCCCAAAACCTGACATTTTAACCCATGTTATTCCTTTCTGTTTCCTTGATATTTATCATTTGCTGAAAGTACTTTTCTTGTTTCTAGTTTACCTGTTCATGTTGGGAGTGGGAGTGTTGTTTGGGAAAATTGAACAACCAACATATGTCGGTAGGTATCTTAGTATTCTATTGCCGTGACCATAGCAACTCTTATCAAGGAAAACGCTTAATTGGGGCTTGCTTACAACTTTAGAGGTTTAGTCCATTCATGTCAGAGAGTATGGTGGCATAGAGGCAGGCATGGTTATCTGGGAGCTTTACACATGGTTCCACAGACAGCAGGGGGAGAGAGAACCACTGGGTGTGACGGGCTTTTGAAATGTCAAATCCCACCCCCCCAGTGACACACTTCCTCCCACAAGACCACACTTCCTAACCTCTCCCAAGTAGTGCACTAAATGACTAAGCATTCAAACAGATGAATGGATGAGGGACGTTCTCATTCAAAGTAAAGGTGTATGTATGTATATGCCTGTGCAAAGGCCAGAAATCTGCAGCAAGCTGTATCAGTTGTTTACATTTTTTTTTTTGTTTTGCTTTGCTTTGTTTTGTTTTGTTTTGAGAAAAGATCTCTTGCTGAAACTGGGAGCTGACAGATTTGCTAGATTAGCTGGCTGACTGACCTGGGTATCCTCTTTTCTCTACCTTCTGCAGAAGATTTTTACATGGATGTTAGGGATCTGAATTCAGGTCATCACGTTTATGGAGCAAGCACACTGCTGAAGGAGCTCTCTCTCCAGCCCTTCTCTAGTGGACATGGTGCTCAGTTCTTAGAATGCTACCTGACAAATACACTAATCTTATTTGTGAGATAAACACATTTTTCATCATCCACCCATGGGATGTTAAATTACTAGAGACACTGTTTAAATATTTTATGTTTGCTGGGCAGTGGTGACTCATGCCTTTAATCTCAGCACTTGGGAGGCAGAGGCAGGCAGATTTCTGAGTTCGAGGCCAGCCTTGTCTAAAGAGTGAGTTCCAGGACAGCCGGGGCTACATGGAGAAACCCTGTCTCAAAAAAACAAAAAACAAAAAACAAATCTATGTTTAATTGATAAATTAAACTTTATTATATACAGTTGTAGTATACAATAGGATGCTTCAATTGATATATGCAGAATATGGGATGATTCAATAAATCCAATTAATTGTCTCATCACAAATTTATATTTTTGTGATGAGAATGTGTAAGTTTAACTCTATTAGCAGTTTTGAAATATACATTATTACTAACTGGTCACCATTCAGTCCATGACCTCAAAAGTTTATTGCACCCACTGATGCCTTTGCAGCCTCCACCTTCTACGTCTTCCAGCCCCACTTGCAGCTTCTGGTAACTGTTGTTCTCCTTTCTGCTTCTATGGGTTTCACATTTGCAGATTTCATCAATAAGTAAAATCATGTAGGATTTTGTCTTTCTGTGCCTGATAATTTCCCTAAGCATTATGGCTGCCTTCATTCAAATTGTCATAAGCAGAAGGATGTTGCTTTTTAAGGGTGAGAGGTACTATTATTTGTTTGTCTATCTCTCTCTCTCTGTCTGTCTGCCTCTTTCTCTCTATGGTCCTGTCTCTCTCTGTGTGTCTGTGTGTCTGTGTGTCTGTGTGTGTGAGTGTCTGTGTCTCTGTTCCCCTCCATCCTCATGACCCTAGACAAAATCATTCTGACAGCATCATACCCACAAAAATAACAAAACTGAGCATCAAGACTAGAAAGATGTAGCTCATGGTTGACAACACTGTGTGCTCTTCCAGAAGACCTGAGTGTGATGCCCAACACCTACTGGATGCTTACAACACTCTAACTATGTCCAAAATCCTCTTCTGACCTCCTTGGGCAACAGACACACACATGGTGCTCATACATGCATGCAAATAAAACATTCATACACACAAAATAAATGTTAAAAAGTCAACTTAAAGTGGATTAAAGACTTTAAAGAAGCAGCCAATATTTTAAATATTAGAATCCATGTGAGTTTAACAGAATTTGATAAAGCGATGTTGGATGTTCCTTCCCATCAAGTCTCTGTATAAAGTTCAGTGGACATCCCTGAGAGGCTTGCTCTGTGGATCTTGGCAAAAGGGGAGGAGGAGGGGAGGACTGGGAAGAGTGGAGGGAGGGGAAACTGCAACTGGGATGAATGTATGAAAGAATGAAAGCAAAGTCATGCTTGGGATAAAACTGGAAGGGACTGTACTGTACACATCTACATGGTGTTTATCTTTTTTCTGCTTATTGGTATCCCTGGAGAATCTCTCCCAAAACAAGCTTCAGAATTCTCCACTGGACCCTAAAGAAAATGGTAAAAGAGAGAGAAAAGATTGGAAGTTGAGAGCAAAAACTCCAATCAGTTCACTGCTGTTGTTCCAGTATCCATGAATATATAGTAGGTGTTCAATAAACATTTACTTACTTACTAACAGATGGAGCAATCAATTGCTGTACTCTTAATGACCAGTGCTGACTTCAGAGCTTCAAAGGCTTAAAACAAATATATCCAGCTCAATTATGCGACAATGTAATAACTACTGGCTTTATTGTATTGTGTCTTGGAGGGATAGCATTTGTCCCCATGATAAACAGTGATTGTCTTAAGAGCTTTGGAATATCCTGTTGGGATGCATCCAGCTCCAGTCACTTGAACATGATTTCCATTTTGGTTTAACACACTGAGCTCCACACATTTTTAAAGCCTATAAAAGGGCTCTGTGTCCTGTCATCAGGCAAATCTAGGTGGATTTAGGCATAAATATTCATTAGATTTTTCCCTCCATCTCCCCTTAAAAACACTCCATTGAAATGGAGATTTTGACTTTTAGGATAATGAAGAATATTAAGAGCCTTTATTCTTGAAAAATTAATAGATTATTAAAATGGCATTTCTCTACATTCATTATTATGGTTTTGCTTTTTTAAATAAATTTTGATGTGGTATGCTTGTTTGGGGTGGGGGAAGATCTTTTCTTTCAGTGTTTGGAATAACTCCTGCATCATGTGCTCTATGCTCTCTATTAATCCTCAGTTAAATGCAGCTCAGATCGCGGTTATTTCAGTGTTTAGGAGAAACTTCAAGAATGTCCCATCTTTGAAGAAAATATAGTAGGTTTTAGATTTCTGTCTCTTTCATTGGGGACTTTCTAAACTATCTTAAGTCCCTTCCCAACTCTCAGGATCATTTTCTTTCTGGTCAAAAGATGTAAACAACAAAATAAGACATCACAAGGATGGCTCTTTGAATCCCATTGACACAATGTTCTTGCCTGACATTTTTACAGTAAGGTGTGTTTGTTTGGGTAGAAGAACTGTATTCTTTTAGAACAAAAGCAGAAGCCTGTGATCAAAGAAATAAGCTTTCAGAAAGTTTCAGTATGGAAAGATTAAGAAGTGGGTGCATTCTTTATTTTGTTGTTATTTCATTTGCTCTGTCCGTCACTTTATCCTGAATGGCGTCGTCCCACTCTGGGAAAATCTAATCTGACTTGCCTCTTGAGTGAATCAAGGCAAACGAAGAGAGATTCTGTATTGTTGCCCTCTGCCTCAGCAATGGTGCCCATCAAATCTAGCATTGGCTTGTGCAGAACAGGTGCACTGACGTTTTCAGTTCTGCATCTGCTGAGGAATATAATTGCGGCATTGATTGTCTCTTGCATCTGATTGGCTCCCATTGTGCCTTGTCGTGCTGGGGTCTTGTTTCCTAATCATTTTACTAGTCGTTTGGTCTTTGCTGTGTCCCATTGAAAGAATGTGATTTAGTTTTTCAATTCATCACATCTTATTGTTTTTATTATTTGGAATTGTAACATCACAATATGGTTTCTTTGTCTACGGATGTTTAAAGGAATCTAACATTTTAGAGAAATTCAAAAGGTTTAATTAGAATCTCCCACAAAACATATCTGTCACTTAATGATTCTAATTTCTTTCCAAAACCAAGCAAAAGTTTATTTTAAATAAAATTATACTAAATTCTAGGTAACTTTTTTCTTTCTTTGCTATAGTTTGTATATGCAATTTTTTCCAAGAGACTATGTCACCATCTGATGTTGCGACTAAGAGGTGGTAGAACCTTTAGAAGGTAGAACCTCTTGAAGCTCATTAGGAGCATGCTCTTCAAAGGGACAAAAGGCACTTAATCAATCTTAATAGCTGTATGTAGACATGTATTATGTATGTATGCATGCATGCCTGTATGTATGCATGTATGTGTGTATCATTTATCTATATATAATCTATCTATCTATCTATCTATCTATCTATCTATCTATCTATCTTCTATCTATCATCTGTTTACCTGGCCATGAAATAAAAGGTTTCCCTCTATTTTGCAATCCTCTTCAAACGTGACCCACTGACAACTGGCCCCAAACAATTGAACCAACCAATCACGTATTGCAATCTCTAAAAACAAGAGCCCTAATAATTCTTGTTTCTCTCTTTCTAATTTATTATCTGCCGAATTTGTTTTCAAGACACACCAAAACTGGCCGGGGGTGATGAGAGGGTCTGGCAAGATGCTTCAGAGGTGAAGAGTAAATATTGCTTTTGCAGAAGGCCAGTCCTGAATGTGGTTCCCATAACTCAATTATGGAAGCCCACAGTTACCTATGACTTCAGATACTGGCAATCCAATACTATCCCCTGTGTTCCTTGGACATTGTATTCACACTCACAAACTCACACTCAGACATACACATTTATAAAAAAAAAAAAATCTAAAAATCTAAAAATAAAAATAAAATACTTTTAATATATTATAAAATATTGACAGGCAGCTGTCATTGTCCTCTACTGTCTTTTTTTTTGTTTTTAAACCAAATACTCCTTCCTGACCCAGATATCATTCTACTAAAAACTGACAAAATGTCACACAGAATTTCCTTAACTTTCCTTGCAGATAGACCATAGGCATGTGACCCAGTTCTAGCAGAAGAGACCCACTGCAGAGTCTGCTAGGAAGCTTCTGAGAAAAGCTTTTTTTTCTGCTAAGGTATGAAGTAAAGAACTGTTCATCTTTCATGGCAGACAATGCCATTGCTAGATGCCATACCTAAGCTACAACTGAATGAGCAGAACCAGGAGATTAAAGCTAAGAATCAAGATTCTAAGAGATGAGAGCTGAAATACAGACAGACCTGAATCTTCCATATATCACTACTCTGTATTGAGCAAATCCTGAAAACATATGCTTTTGGGATGAGACAATGCTATTAGTGAGTCATTTAAGTTGGGTACTTTATTACTTTTACTCAAAAGAATGTAACAGAAAAATCTCCACCCTAACTGATTGGCAATTTGATTGCTTTTAGACAGCACAGAGCTATATCTATTTCAAATAATATCGATCTAAAATTGTAATGTACATGAATAGGGACTAGTATATTTTCATACTTAAAATGGACTTCTGAAATGACAATTATTTTTCTAATTTTCTGTGAAGAATCACATCTAAATAGATTCAGATTTCAATGACATTTTGCTTCTTGTAGAGGAGATTTTGGTTATTCACTTGGATTTTGTTGTTTCTGGGGAGAAAGGTGGGTAGGGAGAGAGGGCGATCTACAATGCCAAATAGAGTTCAGCATTACAATCTCCTGCTATCCAGCACTGGCTTAATTAATATAGTGCGCAATAGGATAGGCATAAATCCAATAGTATAAACTGCAGACTGTCAGTGATTAAGTTCTTTATCCGGTGCAATCTAATGTTACCCTCTGGTTCAGTTCTGGTACATAAAAAGAATCTTTCCATTGCTTCTCTTTAACATGCTCTGGAAATTCTTCAGTTTATACCATCAATCCATGAAGACTGATACCTACAAATCCCACCACCTATTCACGACCCATGATAACGGAAGTACCTGGCTTTTTTTTTTCCCCCAGCAAGGTCAAAATAGAGGGCTAGTGTGCAGTGGGTAATTTGGATGAAGAGATTAGCTTTAGGAAGGAAGTAAACAAGGGCTCCACTTTGGATGATAGCCTAGATAAATTGAATGTGTGAGTGGAGTCATCGAAATGGGATGAGGATTAATGGAGAGACGGAAACATGAATTTCACATTAAAAAGATTAGGGAAATCCCGACCTTTATTATAAAATATCTGTGAGCCTATAAAGATGATTTATAATACTGGAAAAGCTTTGGCTAATGCTCCTGGGAGGCTCAGAAAACATAATCCAATTTACTTGTGGTGTACAAAAGAGATATACTTTAAAATAATTGCTATTTTAAACTGTAGCCTTCATGGAGCTTTGGCACCTAACCACAACATAAGGATTAACCAAAACTGTTAAACTGCTGTTTGTTAAGAAAGTGTAATACTGTTGTGTGATGTATTCCACAGCTACAGGCAAGGAAGAGCCAGCTGTGTGAGAGAATCCCGTCAATGAATGCATCACCTTACACTGGATGAATCACCTTGGTGGTGAAACTCGGGAGTCCTGAACTCATGTCTCCTCTTAATCAAGCTTCTTGACTTGTGAGATTGCTCTTCCTTGGGAAAACAAAACTGTGACCATTGTACAATGACTATACTTTTGCAAATATGTCTGTCCTTCAGGCATTTAGTCTAATGAGGCTCCCTAGAAGATTCAGAATCATTTTAGTTTCAGAATTAACTGTAGGAGCAAAGTGGATCGATGCGGAGGCATATTGACCTTCCCAGCTTCTTGGGCACTCTTATTTGTCTGTGATCTCATTGAAGAACTAGATTCTTAAGTGGATTTCTCCAGTTTGAATTGTGCCTTAGAAGGAAAGCTGGCTCCAGGAATTTGAGTTACCTCTGCCTTTCTTTCTCCCAATCAGCAGCCCATGAATGTTTTTCCGCTACAGGCAACTCTGGTTGTTGACTCCATCTCAACAGCCAGTTTTATGACTCATGTATTCAATAGCATCAGACAAGAGTCATCAGACCAGAGTCGTACAATTCTGTTCTAGTGCCATTATGGGTATGATGGACTTTTCAGTATTCAGCCTAATACAGACTTTAGCAAACAGCTTCTGAAGGTTAGAAATCTACCAAATTGAAGGTCATTCTCCTCGCTGATTTACCCAGAGCTATTATTGCTTCATAACCAAAGAATCCCAGCAACTAATCAAGAGATATTAGCTCCAGGAAAAAGAAAAAGCTGTGATGTTTCTAAGCATTTACCATCCCTCTGACAACAGAGATAGATGCTAAATTGATAGTTTTTAAGTAGCTTATGATATTCATATTTAAATTGAGCACAAAACTTGAATTCATTTATAGGCCCCTCGTAGCAATGGTTTTTCTTAGCCATAAGAACATAAAATAATTTTCATATAAGTGAAATATTCAGTCACTTACTAAATACTGCATATTGCTTGTGTTTTGAACACTTTTTTAGACATTAGAGTTACTATATATATGAATAAGAGATATACAGTTCCAGATTTGCTTTAATATGATAGCATGTGTCTATAAACCCCAACACACAGGAGGCTGAAATAGGAGGATTGCAAATTTGACTCCAGCCTGGGCCAGATCCTGTCTCACAAAGCCAAGTGTAAAATAAAACTAAACAAAGCAAAATCAAATGAAATTAACCAGTTGTGAGTGTCAGGGTAGACTTAGGAGAAGTTAGTAGATGAAGCATGCCAGATTTTTAAAAATGATTTTAACACATCAGTAGTTAGCTCCTGAGAGTTCATTACTCATTTTTTTAGTTACCTTTGAAATATTTCAATGAGGTATTTGTTAAAGAAAATAACAGAGATGGTGGTGGTCCAGAAGTTAGAAAGACAGCAAGAAAGACACAAAGACGCAAAGACACAAAACCTGCTATTAAGGGGTATATAAGAGGTGTGTGTTCTACAAGACCTTGAAGTTATTATAAAAAACATAAACATACTATCGTTAGTCATTAGGAAAACATTAACTAAAGCATCATGATTCAGACTACTAGAGTAGCTAAAATAATTAAAAATGCAAAATGTAAAAAACATGGAACAGTTATGAATTCTCAAGTAGTTGGGTGAATTACAAAAACTCATTGGAAAATCATTTGGAAATGTACTTGAAAGTTAGACATTAACCTAAATATGTTTCACCCATTGCACTTCTAGCTAACTGTCCAAGAAAATGAAAGCACACCTATACAAATCCCCAGGTGCAGATGTGCACAGAACATACTTAAAATACTTCCCCAAACTGCAGACAACTGGAACTAACTCCCCCACAGCTTTCAAATGGACTCAACAAATTGGGACATATCTGTATAACGGAATCCTATTCGGTGTTAGCAAGAATTGAACTCTTGATACGTGTAGCATGGGTGAATCCCAGAAGCACGTGGTAGCTGAGAGAAAACCAGTATAAAACACTATAGAATCTGGGTGTCTGCTGGACTGTGCGCATACAGCATTCAAGAAGAACTTGAGTTAATTCACAGGGAGCTGGAGTTCAACATGACTCAGAGCACACACAAAGTATGCCTTAAATGGCTAGGGGTTTTCTCAAAACCAGAGATGCCTCAAAAAAAAAAAAAAAGAAGACCCTGATGTCTTAAGAAAATAAGGTCCGGGGAGCTCAGTATTGTCCCTTTTTACTTACATTACTTTTATAGAATATGTTGAAGCATTGCAGTGAGAGTGGGTCAAAAGACTAGTCCAATTGCTACAGTGTTTGTAGTGTGTGTGCATATCAAGAAGTGAAATGTGAGCTGATTTGGTTTTATGCAGCATCTATGCAAGAACAGGTCATAAAGCAGATAACACATAATTTTGGCTATTCTGCAATTTAAAAATTACATTTAAAGCTGCTATTTAACAATATAAAAATGGACAGTAACTTTTGCCCTAATAATTAAAAGAAATTTAATGTTCTCCATTTAAAACATTTAATGGCAAATGAAAATAGTGAGCTAAGTTGAAAGGGATTCCAGAAGGAAAAACACTTTTTTTTATTACCATAAATAGCATTTTTCCATACTTTCTGAACAGAGTGCAGTATATTTTTACTTTGCAATGAGATGTATATAGTCTCAGTCATGAAAAGCGGAGGGAAACTTGCTATCAGAACAAAGTGATGCGTAAAGGTGAGGGTAAATGCATTAGACACAAAGAACCCAGATCAAATGATGGATGTAGATGTAACATACAAGGCTGGCAGAAAGAGGAGGGGCCTGAGAGTTCCATGCTAAAACCCACATTGCTTGTTGAGATGCTTTTGTTCTCTATCCTATACTGAGACCAAATCCTGAAAAGTACACTCAAAACTTTGTCTTCTAGTCAGTGTTCCCTAAGTTTCTGGCAGCTGTAGATGTGTCTTAGAGAGAGAGAAAGATGGGCAATCTAAGAAGAATCATCAATTAAAGGGGGAGATGTAGCCCCAATTGGGCATCTCTTGTCACCAAATGAAGTTTCCAATACTGGAATTGAATTACATCTAACTTAGTTGTTGGCCAAAAAGGTCCCAAGGGAATCTCCAAATATCCCAAGCTGTTTCAAAGACTATAGTTTGCTCTCCACAAACTGATGGCAAGGCCCCATTGATGGAGATACCTATACAATTCATTATACATGGGGAAGTCGAGCTGATGTCTATTTAGAGACTTCAGCCCTACATGTTGGCATTTTTGGTATATATAGGAAGGTTCTCTATGCAATACCAAAGAGAAATGTAAACATCAACCCAGTCACAAAACTCCTGCATGTAAGATGTGCTCGGGTAATGGTGGCACAGCTTGTGGGAGTAACCAACCATGATCTGAATTGACTTAGGGTCCCCTTTATGAGATGGAACGCATAGTGAATAATGCTCATGTGATCAAAACCCTGAGACTAGATAGCCTGAGGACCTAGGGTAAAACTACAGTACTAAAAAGAAACAAACAAAAAGGTAGCAGTAAAATAATGCCTAATGGCATTCTGCTATAGTTTGGCGCCTTTCTCAGCTAGCATCCAAGGTTTGTCCTGCACAGGTGGGAACAAATACAAAGACCCCCAGCCAGGCATTACACAGAGTGTGAGAGGCCTTGCAACCCTCATCACTAAATGGAATAATTCCATCAAACTCCTCCCCTTGGGCTCAGGGAACCTCACAGAAGAGGAGTTGAAAACAGTGTAAGAGCCAGTGGATAGAGGATACCAAGAAAACAAAGCTCTCTAAATCAAAAATCAGTGCATATATGAACTCACAAAGGCTAGGGTAGAATATATATAGCCTGTATGGGCCTGTGCCAGATAGGGTTCTAAAGCTGAAAAGAGAAGTAGACCCATGTTGCCTGTACTGGCTGATTTTATGTATCAACTTGATACAAGCTAAAGTCATCAGAAAGGAAGAAGCCTCAGTTGAGAAAATGCCTCCATGAGATACAGCTGTCAAGCATTTTCTCAATTACTGATTAATAGGGCAGGGCCCAGCCCTTTGTGGGTGATGCCATCCCTGGCGTGTGATGGTCTAGGTTCTATAAGAAAGTACACTGGGCAAGCCATGGGAAACAAACCAATAAGCAGAACTTCTCCATAGCCTCTGCATCAGCTCCTGCCTCCGAGTTCCTGACCAGCTTGAATTCTTGTCCTGACTTCCTTTGGTGATGAACAGTGGTGTGGAAGTATAAGCAGAATAAACCCTTTCCTACACAACTTGCCTTTTGGTCATGGTATTTCATCACAGCAATAAAACTAAGGCATCCCCATCTCTAACCTAGAAGCTCTCTCCAACTGATAAACACTTACAAATGAAAATTTTCTTGCCTCCAAAGGATGCTGCATTGGATAAACAGATTACTCTTAATGGTACACACAAGTAGATGTCCAACAGAACTCACTGAGCTCTTCAAATGTTCTTTGACTTATAATGTATCTGGGCCTTTCCTTTTCTTTTAACTTTATTTTATTGTTTTTCATTTATATATTTTTTTCTTCTCTTTTTATCATACAAGTGTTTTGTGTATATATTATGGTTTCCAGTTTAGTGTTTTTATGGGATTCCTGAGTGTGTACACTAGTGGATCTCTGAATCCTGTGCCTTCTTTTTCTTGGGCTTGCTTCCTTCTGCTTATTTGTCTTGTCTAATTTTTATGTGTGAGTTTTGCCTTATTTTATTATTATCCCCTAGAAGCCTGCTTGACTTCTGATGAGAGACAAGAAAGGGTGGATCTGGTCTGAAGGGGATTGGGGAGTAACTGGGAGGTGAAGAAGGGGAAACTCTAATCAATGTATTTTATGTGAGAAAAAAAAACTCTTAGAAACATAGACGATTAACTAGGGAGGTGGCTTGTAAGAGAACAACAAAGTGAGACTGAATGCTTTGCTTGACATTTGTAACTCATGTATCAAGTTTGAAGAAGAGGACTTTATAAGTTACTCTTTCTCTGAGATGAATGCTTTTCCAAATTATCACAGCTAATGAACCAAATTCTTACCCTCACCTAATGTCTGTGCCACCCTACAAGCAGAACCATTGTTCATTGAAACAGTTGGCGAATGACTTTATGGATAGACCATCTTAATACCTACACATTTCTTAAATGAATGTAACCTGTTCTCTGTGGGCTGAGAATGACGTCACTCACTTAAGTCAAATAGCTTTGACTATAGCAGGAAGTCTGTATCCAAAAATTGAGCCTACAATTCATTTCTTAGTGCAGCAGAACTATCAACT
>NW_022196896.1:97212149-97218633 GCF_008632895.1 Mastomys coucha | reverse complement strand
AAAAAAAAAAAAAAACCTCTCTTTTCAATAAAAGGTCAACAAAGTGGTCATTTAGTCAACCATGTAAGATAGTAACTGCCTCAGATTACCTTCTCATTGTTCTGAATAACTAGATATTCTAGGAAACGTTTTAAAATATGTTTTATTTATTTAGATTTCAAATGTTATCCCTTCCAGAAACCCCTTATCCTATCCTCCCTCCCCCTGCTTCTATGAGGATGCTCCCCCACCCACCAACTCCTGCCTCCCTGCACTGGCATTCCCCTACACCTGGGCATTAACCCTTCACAGATCCAAGAGCCTCTCCTCCCATTGATGCCTGAAAAGGACATCCTTTGCTACATATGCGGCTGGAGCCATAGGTCTCTCTTTGGTTGGTGGTTTAGTTCCTGGGAGCTTTGGGGAGTCTGGTTGGTTGATACTGTTGTTCTTCCTATGTCTAAGAAACTTTTAAATGTATGTAAGCCCATGACTGATTACCTAAGCATCATTTAATCACTGGAGTAGAGTCTGAGTATTTGTCAAAAGATCTGACTCATTCCATAGCAGAGAAATGGCTCCCACATATTATAGTGCCTTTTTAGCATTGGCAATGTCAAGCATTTCTTTTGTTTAAAAATTTAATCTACTTTTAAATATTTATTTATTTTATAAGTATGAGTGCTTTGCCTGTATGTGTATAGGGTACCATGTGTCTGGAGTTCCCACATAAGCCAAAAGAGGGCATCATCTTTCCTGGAACTAGAGTTAACAGAGAGTTGTGAACTGTCACATGGGTGCTAAGAATCAAATCCAGGTCCTTTGAAATGGCAGCTATGGTAAACAACCCCTGTTGTTTGTTTTTTTGTTTGTTTGTTTGTTTTCAGATCGTGCACTGCATTGCTCTCTATAAGGCCCATGCTTGCCTCATTCTCATGGATATCTACCTTTCCCAGTCTTCTAAGTGTTAAAATTATATGTGCATAGAACAAGTCTTGACTAATATTGAATATTTGTTAAGAAGGAACAATTCAAAATCTTGGTTCCTTCTTTATTTTTATGTGGTTTAATACCCCTGTTTGTCCCTTCTCAGAAAAGATTTATGACAACATGTTTTGTTTAGTTAGACTTCCAGTGGCCTAAAGGCTCTGAATGCTAACAAGATAATTTGGCAATAAACTCCAGACTGATGCAATTAAATCATGACCTGTAACAAGTTAATTGTGCCTTAATTGCAAGGTAATTGAAATTCTTTTTTTTTTTTTTTTTTAAGAAACGTGAGATAGGAGAGTTTATTTAGTCACCTGAACTAACTTTTATTAAAATGGAATCACTAATTACACTAAGTACTATATCTATTTTAAGGGAAATAAATGCATAAATTGGTTTATTTTGTTTTGTTATCTTCTAAATATGGACCAAAAACACACTGTTTATGATGATTCTTGATTGTAACTTTGAGAAGGTATAAACAGTACAAAATGTGATAATCCATTAATTAAAGTTCTCCTTGTAATATCTGAGAAACATTAATGTATGCTGTAATCCTTTGAAAAGACTTATGTTGAATCAAAGTTGTGCTTTTGTGGCGGTTTAAATGAGAATTCTCCCCATCGGCTCATGTATTTGAATACTCAAGTGAGTCCCAGCTGGTGGAACACTTTGGAAAGGATTAGGAGGTGTGGCTTTGTTAGAGGAGGTATACCACTAGGAGTGAGCTTTGATGTGTCATTCCCAATCTCTTGTTCTCTGCCTCCTACCTGCAGATAAAATGTAAGCTCTCAGCCACTGCTTATTGTCACGCCTGGCTGTCTGCTGGCATGATGCTTGGCATGATGATCGTGGACTCACCCTCTGAAACCGTAAACTCCAGTAAACTCCTTCTTCTATAAACTGCAGTGGTCATGTTGTCTCATCACAGTAACTAAGACGGCTATGATTCAGATGTTAGATAAATTAGTGAAAACACCCATAGCCATAAGTCAGCAAGTGAGAACTGCATTGCTTGGTGCCCTCTTAGGACACTCTAACATCTGAAGAAGCCTCCGAGAATCAGTATAATGGAGGACTCTTGAACAAACTGCCAGAATTTCAACTTAATCCCCTGCTTAGTCACCTGTACATCCCCCCAATAACTCATATGTCAAAGTTTGATCCCCAGCTCATAGAATCTTTAGAAGTTGGGGGCAGATAAAAGAAAATTAGGTCCCTGGGGGCCTAACCTTCAAGTCACTGTGGTACTCCCACCCTCTTCTGTCTCTCCTTTCTTCCCTGACAGCGTGAGGTAAAAGGGCTGTTTTAGCAGACCCATCTATCATCATGTGTTCTCTCACTGTAGCTCTAAAGTCAACTCATAGACTAGAACCTGTGAAATGGTGAACTCAAATCACCTTTCTATTCTTCAAGCTTATTAACTCACGTATGTTACTAAATCAATAGAAAACTGAATAACACAGTCCACAGAATAAGTCAAATGACTAAGTTGACACTAGGTAAAATGAGTTCGTACGTGTAAAATGTTTAGAAATGTACCTAAAAATGTTACTGTTGTTGTTGTTGTTGTTGTTGTTGTTGTATTAACAAAACTTCTCTCCTTTAATTTTGCATTTGTTTCATAGATGTTTATTTTCTTCAGCCTTAACTTGGAGGAGATTGTGAAGGTCCTATCTTGGGCACTGATGGGACATAGACACTAACCAGTTATTTAATGCAAGATGGTCAGGCAAGGAGTGTAATGTGACCTTTGTCGTCAAGAATAGGCCCTATTACTAAGAGGAGATAGATAAGAAAAACCATCTAGACATGCTGACACCAGAAGTTGAGGTAGTGACAAGCATAGGATCACGAAGAGGCCAGCCTCAGAGTCCCTCAGGTATGGCTCAGATAATTGGCAATGTCTTTTAACTATAAAGGAGCAGGGCTTCCTGGCATGAGGAGAAACTAACAAGAGAGCTTAGATTAAAAGTTCAGTAGTCAGGAAGTCAGTATTGGAAATGATCCCAAACAAAGTGTGTTGGGCCCTATTTGGCCCTGGTTTGGGCCTTGAGAGCAAACTGGAGCATGGCTCGAGTTTTGTAAACTGAGTCGCTTCCTTACTGGAGTGACTCAGCACGACCTGCATAAGCCTCCCTTTGCCTAGCTCCTGCTAAAGTAGAGTAACTTTGTTGGTTCCTTCAGCCACCCCACACCCTTTGTCAACTTTCCCCTACCCCTACATCATATCACCTCAGCAGAAGACTCCACCTCCTCTCTCAGCCCTTTATAAAGAAAAGATTGATACATTAAAACGAGTTCTTGCTTTGACAGACTCCCGGCTGGGGGTGGTTATTCTCCGAAGGCAGGAGTTTCTAGGCTCGGCTGGACGGGGTTCTCTCCCAGCAGAGAGCCTGGCAAAAGTGGAACACAGAGCCAGCAGATTCATGTGACATATCCAACTATGGGGGGCTACCCTGGACTCTGACTATGAAGGATTTAGACATACGTTGTCAGTATTAGGCCTCTAACAACAAAAGTCTAGCGTGAAACCAAGTAACAGGATTAGAAAAACTGGGGGAGGGGCTTAGGAGAGAGGTCACATGAAATTACAAGAAAAAAAAAAAAAGAAACCCTTCAGCATCAGATCTACTGCACCAACGGGACAACGTCGAACTTCAGAAGTGGTCATGTTTCTGTTGACCTAAGAGTTGAGAGTGAAGCTGAGTGTGCAGGGATGTGTATGACAGGGGATAATAGATTGTGGGAAAGGGGAGAATGTTAACAGGGTATGCAAGCTGCTTGGCTTAACAGCTGCATTATTTCTTAGTATTGTCAGGAACTCGCGCCTCTAGGCAGCATCTTCCATTTCTGGGAAATTATTATTAAATGTATTATCCACCGAAATACCACAAACTGCATATGTTCTAATGGTGTGTCAGGTAAGAGAGAATGGGCTCTGAGTCAGCCAGACTGGCCCTCTCCTGAACACATAGATAAGGCTGAATGTGTAGACTTTATACTGCTATTTTGGCTGCGCTGAAATCAAATCAGCTGTGTTCAGTGTTGTGCCGTATGCTGGAGAGAACCAATTAAGAGTTGTCAATGCAGTGTGATGTTGACATTATTTTCATGTATTCCCTGCTTTCCATTCAACAGTCTCACAGAACTGACTCAGACCCCCTTCATTCCCCAGCACAATGACAGTGTGTTTATCCCCATTTTAGGGAGGTTTGAAGTCTGCTCTTGCTGTTTCTGTTGAATGCCCTCCCGACAGATGTATCATGTCGTGGTGTGGGTCATCCTTCTTAGTTTCCAACTTTGTGGGGAGCTACCCTTCTGAAATGACAGCCAAGTCCTGAAATCTGTGTCTGGGTGCTTCATGGTGACCAGGAAGCTTATAAGGTCACAGTGAAGGGTCACGTGTATCCACAAATGCTTTGTTACCTCTCTCATCGAGAGACATAATTTAGTGCTTCTGCTGTTCAATGCACACTGGCCTTAGAGACTTATTAAATAGGAAGATGTGGCAGAAATGACATTTCAGAATTCCTGAAGTGGGGATATAGGAAAGCTTCCTGCTTACTCTCGCATTCATCGCTTCTGTGTAAAAATAAAAACCTTGACATCCCAGAGGCCATGTTGCTGGCAGACTCTGAGAAGAACACGTAAGGAGCCTATGAAACTCGTGTGAGAGAGACATACATGCTTGGCTGCCCCAGTCCTCAGCCCTCAATCATCCACCACCCCTGCAAAAATCCCCTCTAATTGCTAAATCTGCAAGTACGAACCTGCTTGCTGTTATATGGCTTTCTACTTTGGAACTGGTTGTGTGATACAGCAGCTGCTAGAAAAGCTTTCTCTTTAATGGTGCTAGAGATGTGTAAAGTAAATCGAGATTAGCATACCAGGTGCTCGGGGAAGTGAACACTTCTTTAATAAAAAGCTAGGGAGATTTCAGGAGGGAAGTTTAGCATAGAGGGCAATGGGTCATGTAGAAGTATTAAGAGAGAAGGTACATGTAAGAATTGGGCCTTGCAAAGGGGGTCACCTCAAGGGTGTGTTTGTGCTGTGTTCAGCTGCCCAGCTCTCTAGCTTCCAGGCATCTGAGTGGACGTGGACACTCCCCCTTAGCTCCACGGATCATTCCACCTCTCTCTAAATCCATCCTCCTTGCCTTACAGTAAACTCCCATGCCTGGTGCTTGAAGTGAAACAGCAGGTCCAGGATTTGACAGGGTGATTAGTGAAATGGGTGGCTACTCAAGCCTCACGAACTAGGTGAGGAAGGATGGCGCTGAGCCATTGTTAATGGTAAGCAGATTCAGTGGTGTGTGTGTGTGTTTGTGTGTGTGTTTATGCGCAAGTGCATGTGCTAATTAACCTGTTTTTGTTAATTTATTTTACCTTTGAGATTATAATATAATTACACTATTTCCCCCTTCCCCTTTCCTCCCTCTCAACCTTCCCATATGTCTCTCCTTGCATGGCCTCTTTTTCATTCATTATTGTCATGAGTATATAATATTATCAATACGCACATAAGCTTATATATTCCCAAATATAACCTACTCAGTCTATACGTTACTTTTATGTATGTATTTAGGGCTGACCCTTTGACATCAGATGAACAGTTGGTGTGCTCTTCCCTCAAGAAGACTCTACTGCTCACGGCACTCCTGAGTGACCTGTAGTTCTTTGTTTAGGTCTGAAGTCACGGATCTTGGAGAAGAACCTACAATCAGCACTTGACTAAACCAGCACGCTACATTCTAAATATTCATCTTTATGTCCTACGTCATGAGGTGTAGACCTCATCTCTCATCAAGGAAACTTCCCTTCGCAACAGATAGAGACCATCTCAGAAACCATAACCAATAAAAGAATTACCCTGCGGTGCTGGCACATGCCTTTAAATCCCAGCCTTTGGGAGGCAGAGGCTACAGGTCTCTATGAGTTCGAGGCCAGCCTAGTCTACAGAGTGAATCCCACGAAGGCTAAGGCTACACAGAGTAACCCTGTCTTGAAAAACAAAAAGCAAAACAAAACAAAATGTAAAAGGCAGAGTTGTGGAGCCCAGTCCTTGCATCTCAGACTTAGGGAAGATGTCAGCAGAGGGGGCGGAATTCAGTATTTTTTACAGATCCATGTTGCAGTTGAGATGGTCTTTATTTAGACTGCTTGAGTGGCACACATATCTAATAGAAATCTTTGGGAAAAATATAGCCTCTGAAACCATATATCAAGGCTTTAAGCAAGTGTTATTTATTTAAACAAGTATTATGGTGCTTTGAATAAGAATGGCCCCAATGGGACCATACAGTTGAATGTTTGGCCCCCAGTTGGTGGAATCATTTAGGAAGGATTAGAAGATGTTGCCTCATTGGAGCAAGTGTATCACTGAGGGCAGGTTTCGAGGTTTCAGAAAGCCCACACCAGTCCCAGTTAGCTCTCTTTCTCCCTCTGTCTCCTACACGTGGATCAAATGTTAGGTCTCAGCTACTGCTCCAGTGCTGTGCCTGCTTGCCTGCCTG
>NW_022196896.1:97206567-97212139 GCF_008632895.1 Mastomys coucha | reverse complement strand
ATCTCCACCATGATACTCCTGGCTTCTTACCACCTGAAATCCTTAGCCCCGGTAAACATTTTCTTATATAAGTTGCCTTGGTTACGGTGTCTCTTGACAGCGTTACAAAAGTATCAAAGATGAGTGTCATGATGGCGGAAGAGGGGGCAGATGGGTACCATGGCAAGCTGGGATGAGTGTGCATGCACAGTTGTTTTACACCTTCGATGTTTGCTCTGTTGCAGGAATGTCGTTTTTCCACACCCTTCTCTTTCTTCAGGCAACTGAACTGACATGTATACTATCATCCCAATTTTAAAACACTGAGGAAACCAAAAATTAATACATATACATTAAACAGAGAACAGCAAATGAAAACATAATTTTTAAGTGATGTGTATTTTAATTTTAATCATCAATGGTGAGACTTGAACCAAAGCCTCATGGAGGGTCATCAAGCTACACTTCCACACCAAACACCTGACATGTTTTAGGGCCTATTTTGTTGTGACATTTTCATACATACAACATGTCTGCTACCTGCCATTATCCACTCTTCTCTCCTCCCCTTCATCTTCTCAAATAGTTCCTTTACCTACTTTAATGTTCTTTTTAGCATATTTAACAAACATGAGAAAGTATGCTCCTCAACTTCAGTGGGGTTACCAATTACATTTTGATAAATTTATAAGTTGAAAATACTATAAATTGAAAGGGCACTTAATACATCAGTTTTGTAGTTGTTTCTCCTGGGCTGCAACATCTTATATCTGCAGCTGTGGTCACTCTCACAAAATGTTATGTGAATTGCCTGGTTGGGGAATGAGGGAGTCTACCAGAGTCATGAGTCTTTGTGGGGCTCCGAAGGCTCACGGGAATCATGAGGCTGATGAGACCCATAATTTCCCCCTTCCCCCTAGGTTATACAAGTGATTAGCAATGACTGAGGTACAGCAAAAAGCCTTAAATGATTATCTGTTACCCAGGGGGCTCTAACGGTCCAGCTTTTCATGAGTTATCCATGCTGTTTCCATGGCACAACTGCCTGTTGACCAGGGGATCTCCTAGTGATGCAACTGCCTATGAATCATGATGCTCCTGAGGGTAGCCCAGCAAACTCAGTGGCTCACCAGGCTAGATTCGGTCAGAATTGTTTCTTTACTTGTTTGGTGAATAGATTTTTTTTTTCCAATCTCCCCAGGAAAATTCACAAACATTGCTACCTCATCTATGGAATATCTTAGCAACAGCATGCACTGTGGGTCACAGTAATTTACTCACAGGATCACATGGCTGGGAGCCGTGGCTTGTTGCCACTGCTCAGCATCATCACAAGAGACCAGGAACCATGCGTCATTCACCTGAGAGAAGACCAAGATTCAAATTTTAAGTTAGACTAAAATATACAGTTTCTATTGAGGATGTATTGCTTTAATGCCATTGCAAAATTGAAAAATACTTCCTCCAAGAAACAACCTTAAATTAGGAACTGACTACAGCAGCCGTAATTACCAAGATACCTTGGTGTCTCCCCAGCCCCATAATTACACTGAGTAACATTTAGTTCCCTTCTTGCTTCAAAGGTTCCATCTGAATAATAATTACATCAGTCTTTAATACTAACTTCCATTTGTTTCTTAGAGTGACTCTCAGTTATGATTAATTCCTACACTTCGGCCATCTCCCTGCATGTGGAGAATGTACGTTTGCCAATTTTTGTCCTCTACAAAGTTTTAAAGATATTGAGAAATGACCTCCATTACAATGTTAATTCTGAATCTGCCTCTATTTAATTTTTAAAAATTAGTAGTAGTAGTAGTAATAGAAGTTGTGTGTGTGTGTGTGTGTGTGTGAGTAAAATGAGCAGGGCCATATTAAAGTGTATGTGTAGAGGACAGAAGACACTTTTATCGAGTCCTTTTTTTTTCCTTTTCCACTATACATTAGTTTCAAGGATCAAATTCAGGTCATGAGGCTTGAAAGGCAGGTACTTTTACCTACTGAGCCATCTCATCCTGTCTTAAGCAATACTGTATTAATATTTGTGCTTTTATATTAAAAATAATTTAATAAGTATTTCACAGTAACAACCTTTGATTAGTCAAGTGTTTAAATGCTTACAAAATTATTTTATTCTATGATGTTACTAAATCCTGCATTAAATCTTCCTTCCCATTTCCCCAACCTGTCTTGAGGTAATTCTTTACACTGGCATGACATGTACTGTGTTCCAAGATCTCTCAGTCTCTGAGGTCCCTTCCCTTAGTCTAGACAGTAATTTCAGTAGTTTCATTATATCCATATGGGAAAGGAAGTCATTAGTCTTTATTCTTTATCAGTTGCACCATCAATATATGTCTAGACAATAGCAAAAATGTTTTCAGTCATCTAACTAAAAGCAGGCTTTTAAATGACTTCTACTTCCCTGAATTCCTACTTCTGAACTCCTCAGAAGTAGGCAACTGGATCCTGAAATTTCAGGTGATTAACTCACAGAAACCATACCATCCTGCAACTTTCATAACTTGAGAGTCCTCTTTAAGAAGAATAAATCAGGGCTGGAGAGATGGCTCATCAGTTAAGAGCACTGACTGCTCTTCCAGAGGTCCTGAGTTCAATTCTCAGCAACCACATGGTGGGTCATAACCATCGGTAATGGGATCTGATGCCCTCTTCTGGTGTGTCTAAAGACAGTGGCAGTATACTCATACACATAAAATAAATAAATAAACCTTAAAAAAGAAAAATAAATCAAAATTCCTGGACAAATAGGTTCAAGGTACACAAAAAACCAAAATGTGAAGGTTCACTCCTTTAATGTTTGTTGTTATTGCTTTTTGTAATGTTAAGATTAAATAAAGGACCACACCCCAGCTAGGGAAATACTCTATTGGAACTACCTTAGTCAGCCCTGTTTATTCTTAGAGGGTGAGGGAAAAGAACAATCAATCATTCTCAAGAAGTAAAACCAGGAAAAATGACCCAGAGAGCTACTGGTTGCTGGATTCCAGCAGTATTGACATACTAGCCTAGAACTTAATAAAATCCTTATATAGCAACACTTATATAGAGACAGAAAGAAATGGCTTTGTGGGAGTGTTTACAGTCCCATTTCATACTCATTTTAAAAATATCTGTTAGAGATATCAGAAATGATATAGACTGATCTAAAGTCCATAGACAGTAATTTTTGTTTTCATGGTTTTCATGATTCAGGCTGTGTAAATAATGCTTTTATCATACATAAACTTATTTATTAAAAGTGTGATGGCAAAGGGTATTGGGGGTTGCAGATATGACCATGATACAGTGGTATCTATGAAAAAGTGTTACAATGAAATCAGTTATTTTGTATGCTAACTTACGTACTAATAAAATAAGAACAATAAAAATAAAAACAAACCTTGTGTGACTACTATCCAGAGAAAGGGAGAGAGACTTATCTGTTGATATTTAACCATATCTTAGATATGCAGTGTGAGAAAAACACGGTATCAAGGCTTAGGATAGTGTCTATCCTGAGCTGTTCTGCATAAAAGTTAAAAAAATGACCTAAGAAAATCCACATTAAAAATAATCAAACATGAGGGATAAAAAGTGGTCAGATTCATAGATTACTTTATCACCAAACAGAAAGTTGAAACAAAGAACAAAAACAAAAAATGTGTGAAGGACCAAATGATCAAATCTGAAACAGGGACAAGTAGGTGAAGGAGGAAGAGAAGAGGTGGGGGAAGGGATGGAAGGAGAAGGAAGCAAGAGGGAGAAGGAGAAGAAGAGGGAGGAGAGGATCTTTCCAGGGTACACACAAACTCAGGGCTGAAATCAACCAATAAGAAACAAAGAGAACTATATAAAGAATCAACCAAACCAAAAGCTGGTTCATTGAGAAAATCAACCAGACAGACAAACCATTACTCAAACTAACTAGAAGTCACAGAGACAGTATCCAAATTAACAAAATCAAAAACAAAAAGAAAGAGATAACAACAGAAACTGAAGAAATTTAAAAAATCATTAGGTAAAAAAGTCTGTACTCCTCAAAATTGGAAAATCTAAATGAAATGGTTAAATTTCTAGACAGATACTACTTACCACAGTTAAATCAAGATCAGGTAAACTATATAATCAGTCCTCTAACTCCTAAAGAAATAGAAGTAGTCATTAACAGTCTCCCAACCAAAAAAGCCCAGGACCAGTTTAGTGCAAAATTCTACCAGACTTTCAAAGAACTAAAACCAATACTCCTCAAACTATTCCACAAAACTGAAACACAAGGAGCACTACCTAATGAGGCCACAGTTACCATGATACCTAAACAACAAAAAGACTCGAAAAGAAAGAGAACTTAGGGCAATTTCACTTATGAACATCGATGAAAAATACTCAATAAAACTCTCACAAACTGAATCCAAGAACACATCAAAAAAACATCATCACAAGTAGACATCATCCCAGAGCTGCAGGGATGGTTCAATATATGAAAATTCAGCAATGTAATCCACTATATAAACAAACTTAATGAAAAAAAGACCACATGATTGTCTCATTAGATGTTGAAAAAGTCTTTGGCAAAATCCAACGTCTCTTCATGTTAAAAGATTAGGGTTTCAAGACACCTACCTAATAAAACAACATATGGAAAGCCAATAGCCAACATCAAATTAAATGGAGAGAAATGAAGCAAGCACACTGAAACAAGAACAAGACAAGGCTTCTCATTCTCTCCCTATCCATTCAATGTAGTACTTGAAGTTCTAGCTAGGGCAATATGGCAACAAAAGGAAATCAAGAGGATACAAATTGAAAAGAAAGAAGTCAGGAAGCTCCACTCCCAGGCGCTCTGACACACCCGGGACTAGAGGTGAGCAGGAACCAACATCTGTCCCAACACTGGGAATAACTGGGACCAGAGGGACCAGGCACACAGGAACTCCACCAACCCAGTGACTTGGGTTCCTCATGGTCTGTCTGGGCTGGAGTCCAGAGCAGATCTTGGGCACATGCTCCACAGCCAGTCCCACAACACCCAGAGGAAACTCCACTCCCAGGTGCTCTAACACACCCGGGATTAGACTTGAGCAGGAACCAACATCTGTCCCAGCACTGGGAGTAACTGGGACCAGTGGAACCAGGCACACAGGAAAACTGCCAGCCCAGTGATTTGGATTCCTTCAGGTCTGTCTGGGTTAGTGTTCTGAGCAGACCTGGGGCACAAGCACTGCAGCTAGTCCCACAACACACAGAGAAAGCCAAACTTCCAGGTGATCTAACAAGCCCAGGATCCCAGGATCCCAGGATTCCAGAATCACAGGATCACAGGGACTTCTTGACTCTGAGGAGTTCTGACACAACCAGGATCACAGGAAGGACAGGCTCCAGTCAGATTTAGCAAGGTCAGGTAGCACTAGAGTTAACCAGATGGCGGGGGGCAAGCATAAGAAAATAAACAACACAAACCAAGGTCACTTGTCATCATCAGAACCCAGTTCTCCCACCAGAGCAAGTCCTGGACACACCATCATACTGGAAATGCAAGATTCAGATCTAAAATCACTTATCATGATGATGATACAGGACCTTAAGAAAGACA
>NW_022196896.1:97203961-97205015 GCF_008632895.1 Mastomys coucha | reverse complement strand
TACAAAGGATAATAGAACAAACATCAACATAAGGAACAAAACTACACCCTAGAAGAAGCAAGAAGGTAATCTTTCCACAAATCCACACAAACCTAATTCCACCTCTTACAACAAAAACAACAGGAAGTGACAATTACTTTTTTTAATATATTAATTTAAAAATTAATATTACCAACATATCCTAATCGGTTAAAATCCAATAATATGAGGAATTGGAAATTTGATAATTGTCATTCAATGATCTCTCTAATTTGGTAATTGGAGAAATAGGTCCAATATTGTACAATCTATATACACTTTCAGCTTATTTGTGACAGTGTCTTGCAGTATACAACATAAGGGTCTTGAAATCTTGCTTCCCCTATCTCAGCCTCTCTATTAAGCGTATTGTTTATTTCATGTTTTTACAATATACTATGGCTTTCAGAACAGCTTATATATTTCAAAAGTATTTATATACCCAAAAGAAACATAGAGGATTAACTAGAGAGGTGGCTTGTAAGAGAACAACAAAGTGAGACTGAATGCTTTGCTTGACATTTGTAACTCTTGTATCAAGTTTGAAGAAGAGGACTTTATAAGTTACTCTTTCTCTGAGATGAATGCTTTTCCAAATTATCACAACTAATGAATCAAATTCTTACTCTCACCTAATGTCTGTGCCACCCTCCAAGCAGAACCATTGTTCACTGAAACAGTTGGTGAATGACTTTATGGATAGACCATCTTAATACCTACACATTTCTGAAATGGAGGTAACCTGTTGTCTGTGGGCTGAGAATGAAGTTACTCACTCAAGTCAAATAGCTTTGACCAGAGCAGGAAGTCTGTATCCAAAAATCGAGCGTACAATTCAGTTCTTGGTGCAGCACAACTATCAACTCTCAGCTTACCTACGATGGAGGTAAAATCCTTTGGTGATGTGAGGGTCATTGAAATACAGCCTTATTACAATGAAAAAAAAAAGAACAGCTTATATATTTCAAAAGTATTTGTATACCCAAAAGAAACATAGACAATTAAGTAGGGAGGTGGCTTGTAAGAGAACAACAAA
>NW_022196896.1:97188789-97203951 GCF_008632895.1 Mastomys coucha | reverse complement strand
AAATCAATAAACTTTCAAAATAAAAAAAAAGAAAAGAAAGAAGTCAAGGTATCATTATCCCCTGATGATATGATAGTATCCATAAGCAACCCCCCAAATTTCTACCAGAGAACTCCTACAGCCAATAAACAACTTCAGCAAAGTGGGTGGATATAAAATCAGTAGCTTTCCTTTATACAAATAAATGGGCAGAGAAAGAAATTAGGGCAATAGACCCTTCACAATAGCCACAAATAATATAAAATATCTTGGTGTAACTCTAACCAAGTAAGTGAAAGGTCTGTATGACAAGAACTTCAAATTTCTGAAGAAAGAAATTGAAGATCTCAGAAGATGGAAAGATCTCCCATGCTGTTGGATTGGTAGGATTACCTAGTGAAAATGGTCGTCTGACCAAAAGCAATAACTCAGGTGACAGCACATGCTGGTGAGGATATGGAGAAAGGGAAACACTCCTCCATTGATTTGGGGATTACAAACGTACAACCACTCTGGAAATCGATCTGGCAGTTTCTCAAAAAACTGGAAATAGTTCTACCTAAAAATATAGCTATACTATTCCTGGGTATATACCCAAAAGATGCTCTTCCATACCACAAGAACATGTGATCCACTATGTTCATAGCAGCTTTATTCATAATAGCCAGAAGCTGGAAACAACCCAGATGTCCCTCAGCTAAAGAACAGATACAGAAAATGTGGTACGTAATTGAGTTTTGCAGGTAAATGGATGGAACTAGAAAATATCATCCTGAGTGAGATAACCCAGACTCAAAAAGACATGCATGATATATACTCACTGATAAGAGGATATTAGACATAAAGTACAGAATACAGATTGCTTTCGGCAAGATGGCCATTTTTACTATATTAATCCTGCCAATCCACAAGCATGGGAGATCTTTCCATCTTCTGAGATCTTCTTCAATTTCCTTCTTCAGAGACTTGAAGTTCTTGTCATACAAATCTTTTTAAAATATAAATTTAAAAAAATAGTAAGGCAAGGGCTTCCCACTAGAGTCTGGCTTTTAAAGGTACCCAGCACTTCCCAAGCCTACCACTCTGGACGCCAAGGCTCTGTATGTGAACTTTGGGGGATATTCAGCACCTAAATCACAGAATCCAAACACGTGGGCTTAATAAGATCCAATTAAGGCTTCCTTATGGCTTATTTGGAAATAGAAAGGTAGACATTCCCTTTTTGTCTTTGAGGAATGCAGCCAAAGAGATCAAGGAGATGCCTAACTTTCTGAAAAGAGAACAAAAGACACGATTCATGTTTCTTGGGTCAAATACTCAGCACACATTTCCAAGAAGGAGATTCCTAGTTTGAAAAAAAAACCACTAGTTCGGGGGCAAGGGGAAGGAGGGCTATTAAGTGTTGGTAAGAAAGTTATGAACGTAACGGAACATTATGAGGAAGCTCTTAAGTACTGGTTCTCAACCTGTGGATCATAACCCCTTTGACAGTGAATGACCTTTGCACAGGGTTGCCTGAGACTATCAGAAAACACAGACATTCACATTACCATTCATAACAGTAGCAAAATTACAGTTATGAAGTAGCAAACTCATATGTGTGTGGTTGGGGAATTACCACATGAGACACTGAATCAAAGGGTCACAGCATTAGGAAGGTTGAAACTCGCTGCTTTTGAGTCCATCTTTTAACCCTGTCTCTACTGGTTTGTTTTAACAAAATTCTAATTCACTCCATCTCTTACACTGTCCACCTATCAGTTTCAGCTTTTATCTATAGTCATATTTCTGTTAAGATACAATTTGCTTTCTACACTGTCATAATGTCCATATGAACCATTTTCACTAGGTATTTGCTATCCTTTGTATAAATCCTTTGTAAGTAGAATGAATTTTTGGGTTTTATTCTCTTTCTTTAAAATTACCAATTACTTGTGTCACCTTAACACATTTACTTCTATGGCTCACGTTATGTATTTATTTATTATCTACTTATTTTTTTGCATAGTCTGTGCTTTCTACACTATTTCTGATAATTCTGCAGGCTTCTTCTTTGCTGTCTGATGCTTGTTCTTTGGCTGAACCTTTTGTGTTTTCTTGTTTAGATTGTTCTCCCAACAGTTCTCATTCATAGTACATGTGGACATGATGTGACCACTTAGGCCATCTTGCTCAAAGGAAGGTACGCAGTGCTTTCTAGGGTCTACCTTGGCCCTTTCAGGGTGATGATCTTCTCATTCACTTTAGGGCATACTGGTGTACTCTGAACCAGATGGAAATTTTACTTTGGAAGTCCTTTAAGCTTTTCCTCACCAAGCAACCATTTTTAAAGGCACACTAATTGAGAATCCCTGAATAAACACAGCTGGCTAACAAAGGAGAGTTCCCAATTGAGCTACCAAACACTCTGTAAATTCATGAGCAATTCCTGTCTTATTGGAGACATGGATATATGTATGAACATCATTTTCTTACTTTAACCCAGAACCACGTGAAAATGAGCTGTCCACTCTGGCCTTTGTCTTCTTCTCAATGCACATAATTTATAACCTGTTTTCTACCTAAGATCTTTATCAAGCCCTGTAATGAAGCTTGTTACATGAAATTAAGAGCCAGTGTTCTATTTGTAAAAGAAAATGCAGTCCTCGTTGGCAGTGCCCAGTGGTGACTATGACACACAGTAATGTTTCACAGTGTGAAGTTTCCCATCTGCTATATAAAAGGCAATTGGGTTGTACCACTGATAAATACTCAATTATACAAACAAATTGACATACTGAATAATCAGTGATATGGATAGTTGCAATTTTTCTACCTTGCTTTTCCAAAGTTATTTTTGAAGCTATATAATTAATCCACTAGTTAAATTTTTAGGCAAGTCAGTGAGTATGTTCACAGTGGCTGGTTTGAACTGTGATTTATCTTATGTACACATCCAATTACTTCTCACAGAACAGGTTCATAAAATAATAAATACACCAAAGCAAATCCCTGAACTGTGAAAATTTGCATACGTTTGTGTTTTTCAAGTTATATTTAGAATATTGTCTTAAACATTAAGAAAACTTTAGATATGCCACCTTGGATAACTCCCCCTAGAGAGGCATATTGAATTAACATGAAAGTGAACCAGAGTCTGAATCAGGTTATATTTCTGGGATCCTGCAAAAATTTAGTATGAACCAGTCAGAGGTTATGTCAGGAAGCTGTGAGGAATGAATTTCAATTTATTGGTAACTGAGAAAATAGGATTCAGGTCACAGCAATATACTATAGATTAGTTCAGAGGTTGGCACTCTATTTAGTTCTGAATGACTACATCAAAGTGGTGCAGAAAAATAAGACAAAGGAAGGAACAGCCAGAGAAGGTTTGAAGAAAGAGAAAAAACCATTCGGAGGAGCGGGGAAGGGTCAACATGGGGAGGGAGTAGCATCAGAGTCGACCTAGGGTGCTATGGGATGACTCTGAGTTTTAGTGCTGGCTATTCAATTCGTTTACTTTCTTGTGCATAGAAAAGACTGCACAGTGTCCGCATCATAGGCAGAGGAGGATGGATAATTCAACCCACTCATGGGATGCTGATCATAGGTGTGGGCAGAATACAATATTGTAATGTTCCTTCCTAATTCAGCATCCAGCAGCATCACAAAAGACTTCTGCTAAGGGTGTCTGTCATGTGCTGTGACTATGGGACACATGCTCCTCCACTTCAGGCAAATCATGACATCAGAAAGCAACTTGTCTTACCATAATAGAGCCAACATCCCAAGAATATAACAATGACCATATAGATGTTTCAGGTTTTGCAGTGTTCATAACAGTGAGAAGAGATGATGGCAACAACTTGAAGAAACAGTTAGAACCAATTAGGGCTGAGTCAGGGTAAAATGGAAACACTGGAGCTCCTGTCCTTCTTCACTATAGCTCTGCTTCATTTTCTGCCCTGTCCCATTTCCAATGTAAACCAGCCATCTGCATTCTCTCCCCTCACAATGTGAAAAACCTTTATTTTCCTAGATAAAATTGATAATGACTATCTACCCTAGAGGAATTTGTATTACAGTGAAAATCAAAGCAGTAATAAAAAAAATCAAATATAATGTGTCTCCCTGTATTCTTTGATCATGACAACACAGAACAGCGTGGAATTCTTTCCCATGGACCTCAGATGAAGTCATAGAAATGACCTCAAAATTTGTGTTCGAGGTAGCCACAAATGACTGAATAAACTGACCAAGAAACTGAAGTTTTTTTGTTGTTTGTTTCTTGAGGTGGGGTTTCTCTACATAGTCCAGGCTGTCCTGGAATTTACTATGTAAAGCAGACTGGCCTCAAACTCACAAAATCTACCTGCATCTACCACCTGAAAGCTGGAATTAAAGGCATCTACCACCATGCTAGGTGTTTAACTTTTATTGAAAATTCAGGATCACTTCTATAAAACTGAAATGGTTACATTTGAAGTATAAATTGAGGTGTATGAATTGGAGAAAAATTGAAATATATGGCATGACTTAGTGATTGGGTCCATACAACTACAAGTCTAACTCTGTATGTACTATGGTACTGAAGTATGGTATTAACGAAATTGATAGTTACCAAGGGAACTGTTGGTAAGGGTAGGATAGACTGATGTCTTAGCGTTTCTATTGCTGTGAAAAGACACCATCGCCATGGCAACTCTTAAAAAGGAAAACATTTCATTGTGACTGGCTTACAGTGTCAGAGGTTCAGTCTGTTGTCATGGTGGGAGACATGGTGGCATGCAGGCAGACATGGTGATGGGAAAAGAGCTGAAAGTTCTACATCTTGATCCTTAGGCAGCAGGAGACTGTATATCCCATTGCATGTAACTTGACCATATGAGTCCTCAAAGCCTACCCCCACAGCAACACAGTTCCTCCAACAAGGTCACTCTTCCTAATAGTGCCACTTCCCACGGGCCAAGCATTTACACACATGAGTCTTAGGGGGCCATTCCTATTCAAACCACCGCAACAGACATAGCCATTAACAGAAACTATGGAGACCAGATTCAAAATCTTAGGTGTCAACTGTTGTGCAAAGATTGAGGCACTGGCTGAAACTATTTAAATTTTTATTGTTATGGTTGTTTGCAAAATGGATGGCTATCATTTCCTGCGTACTTGATGTATAATGTGGTTCCACTGTTTGAGAAACAAAGCAGAAATTGCAGATCCAAATTGCCATATCTTTTTCAAGTAGCTGCCCTGACAGGAGACACATTTATTCCAACAGTACAGACATTGCTTAAAGTAGTTTGAGAAGTCCTCCTGAAATTGCTTTCAGAGCCCGAAGCTAATTTCCTTGACTATCTTCAATAGTGACAAATCTCCATCCTTTGACAGGGGATTTGATTTTTTTCTAAGAGTTTGCCAAGAGTCAAGACTAGTGAATAAAGTAGTTGGTTAAATTGGATTATACTGCTTGGTTTCATAAATAAGGTAAAGGACAGAGTTATCAGCCTGGTTTTCTCTTGTAGCTCACAAACCACTTTAAAAGTCAATTACAAAAGAGATACTTTTTCCTTTTATTGAAAATAGTTTTTTTTTCACATAACATATCCTGAACACAGTTTCCTCTACGTGAAGTGGAAACTTCTGGTTTCTTTGGAAAGTCAGTTATATCATATGATGTTTCGCTGGGTCATCCAGGTAAAAGGATGTTTTGCTATAGCAGACACATGAAAGAATGTGTGGTATTTAGGAAGAATATAAATATGACCTCACAGAGAGTGGGAGCTTGAGTTTTTTTTTGGGGGGGGGGAGCTTGAGTTTTGGTTTGCCTTGTTCTGCCTTGTTAGTCTTTGTAGGCATAATTTTTTTTGCAACCTACTTATAAAAAACATTCAACCTCTCCTTTTGCCCACTACCCACCAGAGGTAGTGGAAGAGAAAAGTTATTAGGACATGGGGGAAGAGGACCTGTTTACCAATGGTTCTTTGGAGGCGAGCTTGATCTTCTTTGACAGCAGTTCAGTTCCTTAACAAACACCAAATACAACTCAGCAGCTGCAGACCAGTCCTCTAGGCAGGCAGACGCCAGGCACGAACCAGCAGCCATCGTTCAATCCTGAAGAAACCACAAGTCTCACCAACCTGCCTGAGATGAGGCCGTGGAAGAAGCAAGCTGCAGCAGAAACCTCACGAACAGTTATTGGGCGAGCTTCTATCAATGGCAGTGTTACCACAGTTGAGCTCAACAATACTATGTAAGGTAAACCAATACATGCTTGCTGTTAGCAAAGTGAATTGGAACAAATCACACCAAAGCTCAGTGATCGTCTTCCACTGTCTGTGGATTCATACTTATACTTCTTCATCCTCGGTCCTTTCATGTGTTTGTGATATCAAAACATCCTTTCTGCTGTCTGCTTTAGCAAGACATCCTTTCACCTGTGTGCCCCAGCAAACTGCCATTTGACATAACTGACTTTCCAAACAAAGTAGAAGTTTCCACTTTGAGTCTTCTCTGACAACACATGTATTGGTTTGCCTTACATTATTACATGGCTGAGTTTTGCTTGTGATGACTTCATAGAGAGAAACTCACCAAAGAACTTCTCGTGTGGTTCTTGTGGCTTCTTGTTGCTTTGCCGACTCAGGCTGGTTGACTTGCCTTTTCTTCTGGATTGAACTGCCCTTGCTGATTCATGTGTAGTATCTGCTCAGTGGACTGTACTACATCTGCTGGTTCATGTTTGGTGTTTTGCTAGTCAACTAGACTGAGAACAACAAAGATTGGAATTGCCCCCAAAGAACTATTTCTAAATAGGTCTACTTCCCTCATATCCTAGTAACTTTTCTTTTCTACTGCCTCTGGTGGGTTGTGAGCTAGAGGAGAGGTTGAACCCTTATTAAAGTAGATTGAAAAAAATATATGTCCACATCATCTCTACTCCTCCCAGTTTCCCTTAACCTTGTCTCCCATACAGAACCCCCCCGCTTTCTGTCTCTTAATAAAAAACAAAAAGAAAAAGGCTTCTAAGGAATAATAATAAAATACAATTATAATAAAATAAAATATAATACAGTAAACCAAAATCTAACATACAAGAATTGCACAAAATAAACAAACAGAAGGAAAGAAGCCCAAGAGAAGGCACAGAAAACAGAGACCCAAGGGTTTGTAAGCTCAGGAATACAATAAAAATGCTAAACTGGAAGCCACAAAAAATACACAAAGGACCTGTAGGGATGAGAGAGAGAGAGAGAGAGAGAGAGAGAGAGAGAGAGAGAGACAGAGACAGAGAGAGAGAGAGAGATTATATATATTATATATATTTGATATGTATATATCTCAAAGGAAAAGCCTTGACATGGTATTATGAAACAGGGTACCTTCAAGATGCCCTTGAGTTCCTTTTCCATAGGTTATCTACTGCCGGGCATTCAGCCTAGCCTTAGAAGTAGTTGGTTTCCCCAGTGAGACTCCCTTGGAGGAAATTAATTTTTATTTGCAAATGGTTACCAATTTTTTATCATATATTTAAATGACTACACCAGCTTGCTTCCTAGGTGCATTTTCTTGGAATATCTTTTTTCCATTCTTTTAACCTGAGGTGATGGTTATCCTTGATGTTAAGGTGTTTTTCTGGAATGCAACAGAAGGATATATCCTATTTTCATATCTATGCTGTTAGTCTGTATCTTTTTATTGGGAAATTGAGACCATTGATGTTGAGATATATCAATGAACAGTGGTTTTTGTTGTTGTTGCTGTTGTTGCTTTCCTATTACTGTTGTTGTGGTGGTGGCGGTGGTGGTGGTGGTGGTGTGCTGGACTGGAGTTATATATTCCCTATGTTTTCTTGGGTGTGGTTAATCTCTTCATGTTAGGGTTTTCCTTTTAGTGCCTTCTGATAGATATGGCTTAAATTTGGTGTTATTTTGGAAGGTCTTGTATTCTTTATAGTAATAGAAAGTTTTGATGCATGTAGTAGTTTGAGCTGGCAGCTGTAGTCTCATAGAGTCTGTAGACCATCTGTCTAGGCCCTTCTGGCTTTTATGTCTTCATTGAGAAGTCTACTGTAATTCTAATAGGTCTGCCTTAATATGTTACTTGGTCTTTTTCCCTTGTGGCTTTTTAATATTCTTTATTTGTTCAGTATTTGATGTTTTAACTATTATGTGCTGAGGGGACATTCTTTCTGGTCCAATCTACTTGGTATTCTGTAAGCTTCTTGTACCTTGGTAGGAAACTCCTTATATAGGTTAGGGAAATTTTCTTCTATAATTTTGTTGAAAATATTTTCTGTATCTTTGATCTTGGTTTCTTTCCTTCCTCTATTCCCATTATTCTTAGAGTTGATATTTTCACAGTGTTGAATGTTTCCTGACTCTCATGTGCCAGGATGTTTTTTATATTTAACATTTCCTTGACCAAAGTATCAGTTTTTTTTATCATGTCTTCAATGCCTGAGATTTTTTTTCCTCCACCTCTTACATTCTGTTGGTAAGTCTTGCCTCTAAGGTTTGAGTTCCTAAAGTTTTTATGTCCAGATTTTTCTTAGTTTGGGTTTTCTTTATTGATTATTTTTCCACTTTCAGGTCTTGACCTGTTTTAATCATCTTCTTTTACAGTCTTTGTTTTCATAGAGTTCCTAAAGAGATCTATTTAATTCCTCTTTAGGGACTTGTATTATATTCATAAAGGCTTTTGTGAACATATCCTGTGCTCCAACTATTTTGCAATACTCAAGACCTAGTATGGTAGAGTTTCTAAGCTTTAGTGGAGAAATATTGTCCTGCCTGTTGTTGTTATTGACTGTATTTTTATGCTGGAGTCTAGGCATCTATTACCAAAAATTATTTTGGAATCTTATGAACCTTATAGGTGTGGTCACTGGGGGTTCTGTGTAAAATGTGTTTCTAGGTTTTTGGAACTGATACATAGAAATGAGGATACACTAGGAAGCAGGGGCTTAGGGACTCCACTGGAGGAAGGAAAGGTAGGTTGCTCCACCAGAATCTGCTTAGTCCCTGGTTAAAGAGGGTGAGAGAGTAGAGAGTGAGGGAGTTCACAACCAGTAGTCTGCAACAAGGCTGGAGTTGAGACTGGAGGAGTAGATTTGGAGGAGAGGAGGGAGAGTTGAGATGTAAAGCTAGCCTTCCGGTTTCTCTGGCCTCCTTGTTTCTTTGGCAGGTTTTGCTGGCTGGTTCCCAGGGAATGCCTGCTGGCATTGAGGGCTGGAAAAACAGGATGAATAGAGAGGAAGGATGGAGGAGAAGATCTGAATGAGCCACCAAGATGGGAACAGAGAGGAAAGGAGGTCATAGAAGGTGGTTTGCTACAGAGACGGGAGTGAGATTGGGGCTTGCTTCCCTGGCTGAAGTTGTAAAAGTAATTCTGACTTTTCTATGCCCACTCTAGCTTCCAAATAATGACAGAGAGAGCTTATATTTATTAATAAGCTTTAAGCACTATAGCTGGGCAGATATCCATGTATTCTAGCCCTCTATGGCTGCCTACTTCCCAGCCATGTGCCCCATTCCTTGACATCTTAGTCTTGCCCTGGCTGCTCCTGCTTCATCAGTGTCCTCATGGTGACTCCCCTGGTGATCTGCTCACGGTGAATGCTCATGGTGAATCCTCTCTATCTCTGGCCGCTCACTGGGACTGGAAGTGCTGCCTCCTCTCTCTTCTCCCAGATATTGTCTGATCAGCAAGTCATTAACCAATCAGAGGTAATGAAAAACAATTGTTACACAACATTGAGACAGGGGATGTTTGACAAAGTCAACATCCAGATCTCTGGGCAGAAAAATCAGCATCTGAATATACAATGCATAAGATCATCCCCCAACAGAAGAGAGAAAAGTGAATTTAAAGTAGGTTTTCTGTTCTCTTCTCCATAAATAAGTGGATTTCACTAGCTAATCCCTATATTCCTTCTGGCCATATGAATCTGTAATTCTGTAATTTTTCTTGTTAGACACCTTAGAAATTTTACCACTATTTTAAAGGAAAATAAAACATCTCAGTGTGGTTGAAATATCTTTTTTATTTTCTTTTTTGTTTCCAAAACCTTTTTTTTTAATTCTAAAAAGACCATTAATCATATTATATAACACAGACATGTTCAATGTACTTATCCATCATTAAGAGTCATTTTCATCTGCCACAAAATAAGAGAAGTTCTTGGACAGATGACCCTCCAGCTGTACAGGGATATGCCATTGTACTAGTGTCTTAATTGCTCTTCGTAATTTGTGATTAAATATCATGACAAAACCAAATTTAAGAGAGTGGGATTATTTTGATTGAGTTCAAGGGTAAAGTCCATCAAGGTGGGGAATGAAGCAGTTGACTGTACATCCCCAATCACAGAAGGATGGATGCTTGCGCTAAGCTCAATTTCTCCTTTTCATATGGTTGAAGATCACAACTCAGTGAATGGGGCCAGCCACAGTGGGTGGGTCTACTCTTTGAGATTAACCTAATCAAAGCAATCCTTTGCAGACCTGCCAAGAGACCCATCTCCTAGATGATTCTATTGCCTATGGAGACGACAATCGAGATTAACAATTGAACTATTTAGTGCTACTAGAACTGAGTGGTCCCTCTTAGTTGTGTGCTCCACTTCACAGTCTCTCAGCAGCTACCAGCAAGCTGCTGTCTGGGTTGCCATTCTTGAAATGATCAGGTGGGAGAGATTGACTTCCAAACTCAATTGATTTGGTCCCCCATGATCCTCAGTCCTTAGGGGCGTGCTAAAGGTTGCTCCCATTTCTTTATCACATTGGCCTCTCCATGGGAAATCTCACAACATAATTTGTTTTAGTGAAGGAAAAACAGTCAGAGAAAGGAAGTGTGAATAAGATAGAGGCATGATCTGTACAACCTCACCTTAGAAGTGATATGTGGCATGTTTGTTACAGTCTATTCTTTCCAAGTTAATAATTAGGGAAGGAATTGTATAGAGAAGTTAACAGCAGACTGTAGAAATGAGGGAGGTGATTGGTAGGAGTGGGATGGGGACAGGAAAAGTAATTGAATGAATCTGATAAAAGTCATCTATATATATGTAAAACATTACATGTAATATGTTATAAATAAATGAAATATAAATAAAAATTATAAAGTATAAATATAGAAATGTGTTATATATAATTATATATTATAGTGTATAATATTATATAATAAATTTATATATAAAATATAAATGAAAACATTATGATAAACCCATGTTATGTCTACTTAATATATGCTGATATTTCTTAAACAAAATTTTAAAACAAGACACACACACATAAAGTAAGATTCAGGAATCTGGACTTCAAGTTTGTTGCTAGCCACAGAATTAAGAACTGTGATGGAATTAACTTATAATATTATACAGTATAGTTTTTTTAAAGTTATTCTGCTATTTTATTTGATCATATTTATATGCTGAAAGCATTTTACTAAATCAGCCTCAACCAATATTACCTATCCAGACAGCAAAACTACATTGTTATAAACTACATAGCTTCAAAAATAATACTCTCAACTAATTTGGAAGAAATACTACTCTCATGAAGGGGTATGGCCTCTTAGTGCTGGAACTAGCCAGACAATTTGTGATATTGTGTAGAAAATGAAAACACTGGGGTGAAAATAACTCGGAACTTCAAGTTGGCATCTTAGCTCAGTAAACTGCATGGAAACTTCTGAATGATAGCAGAGACCACACACCCACATAGCCAGACCAACATGGGACCAAGCTTTTGCATGAAGCTTCTAGAATCTATTCTGTGATTTTTCTGATGATACAGAGGATCACTGTTTAGATAAAAGAAAACAAAACAACAATAAACCATCTAGGATGGCAGATTGTGTTGTAATAGCACCTGTTGACGGTCAGTAATTCTCAGTTCTTAAGCATAGAACGTGTTATATGCTCAGCACATCTCATGTTCTAACCCTCATCTGTTACAGCATCATATCAAAGCCTTTTCACGTTGTATCCAAATACAGAAGACTTGTCTTGATTCCAAGACTGTAGTTTCTTAGGAGCAATTGCAGGAATACTGTTACTCTATGTCCATGAGCTTCTAAAACCCTGACAAAAGCTCTCTGCCTCACCCACGTATACCTCAGAAACAGTGGCAAAGTAGACATAATATATCAGGAATAAATACTTTTATTTCAAAAGGAAACTATCTGGGACAGGATGCATTTTACACTGACCTCTTCTCTATTTCTGATCTTGCTGTAAAGTTATTTAAATTTGATTTGTGTGCATTTGGTTGGTTTGCTCATTGTTTTATTGTGTGTATAGGCATGCAATGCCATGGCACACATTTGAGGACATGTCAGAGGACAAGTTTTTGCAGTAGGGTCTCTCCTAGAATTGTGTGGGATCCAGGAACTGAACTCAGGTTATTGGTCTGTTAACAATCAACTTTGTCTATTGAGCCATCTCACTGACTTCTTTGTTTTTTAAGACATAGTCTCATGAAAGATGGCCACGAACTCATTCTGTAGCCAAGGATGACTTGAAATTGTTAATCCTCTTGCCCCACAGGATAAAAATCTGGGAACACTAGTACAGAACACTATACCTGTGGCAATATTTTTGTGCTGACGTAATTTCTCAGAAATTCTGTGGATTTTATGTGAATCCCTTTGATGTCTCCACACCTTGTCTAATAAGGTGACACCTTGTCTAATAAGGTTCTCTGTAAAAGACCTTTATTCAGGGTTTCTATTGAGAGCCAGAAACTCATGTACTAATTAAGCTTCCTAGAGGTCTCTCATGTGTGAAGAGGATCTAGGGAACACATCCTCAACCTCTTCAGAGGTTTTTGACAGCCAGTGAGATTGCTCAGCTACCTAAGGCACCTGACAAGCCAACCCTAATGGCCCAAATTGCTTCAACGATGGAGAAGAGAGTGACCTCCTGCAGGTTGTCCTCTGACCTCTTTCTTGGCTCTCAAGAACAGGGCATTTTTAAGAGTTCTCTACTCTTAAATGTGTGTGTGTGTGTGTGTGTGTGTGTGTGTGTGTGTGTGTGTGTGTGTGAATGTGTACAAATAAAACATTTATGGAATATAAACTATAAAGAAATCTATTGTAGCTCTTGTCATAGATACAATTTTACCATTTATTAAAGACAAGAGCAGATTTTATGAGGTTGCTGCTCTTTAATTTTGGCTGACTATTTTATACTTTAGGACATAAGAGCGTCTTTGGGGTTTTTCTGATTGTTGATTGATCTTTTGATTTTATATTAGTCAACACTGAGAATCCTACTTCTCATAAACATGTAGTAGAAAATGGCAGAAACAAAGGAGGATCTCAGAAGTGATTGAAAATTCTTTTCTAATCTCAATCCAAAATTCATTTAATAATTTTTTAAAAGATGTATTTATTTATTTTATCCATATGAGTACACATTCTAATATTATATAATCTGCAGACACACATTATACATGCCAAAGAAATGATGGTAGGAAAAACTACCAAACAATAAAACTTTTTAAAGCATCTGGTCTCTAGCACATACTTCTTTTAAAAATATATATGCTGGTGACTGAACCAGTGGCCTTGCAAGCACTAAGCATGTGGCCTACCCCTTACCTACACCCCAGCATTCATCTCAGGATAGACTAGTACAGACTAGACTCCTAGTATACTTCTCTTGTTACATTTGTGCTGTTTGGTTGGTGTAATATAATGCCAGAAATGTAGTGCACTGAAGTGATGTTTTAGTGTATTCATTTGTCCATGCCTGTCTAGAAAATGTGCTAGGTGGTATAAAAGTTAGCCTAGTAGCTGTAGGTGTAATTTGATGCTAAAGGTGTTTGCATAGAGTTGCTGTAGTTTCTCCTCAGTAAAAAGAAAAATAAAATGCTACCTTAGAAATATAACAAATCAGGGAAGCTTGTCTCATATGAATACAAACTGCTTTTCATTTTCTTTTCTGGTAGAGATTTTTATTTGATTGTTTGAAACGAGGTTTCTCTATATAATCCTGGCTGATGTACGTAGACCAGGTTGGCCTCAAATTCAGAGATCCACCTGCCTCCCCAATACTGAAATTAAAGATACATGCCACCACATCTAGCTTCTGATAAAGATTTTTAAAGGGATAGATTTTTCTAGATTAGACTTCATTCTGTGTACCTGGAGGATATTAATGTATGCTGATAAAGATCTGGAACAACAACTACAATTCTAGTTTGCTCTACATGTATGGAAGGGTGTTTTGCCTCCATGTAAGTCTGAGCACTACATGGATGCCTGGTGATAGGATAAAATGCAATCAGGGGTGGGGGGTGGGAGGGTAGGGGATACCCTTGGCAGGCCATGTCAGGGTGTGCCTAGGATAAATTTACACCATACAACAGATCTAGTGTAAGTGGTTTATTGGGGGGAAGGCAGAGTGCAAGGCCATCTCAGAGTGAGGACTTGCAGGAGAGATAGAGGCAGACAGGGAGTCAGGAAACAGAAAAGGAATAGGAGGGAGGGAGGGGGAGAGGGAGAGGGAAGAGAGAGAGAGAGAGAGAGAGAGAGAGAGAGAGAGAGAGAGAGAGAGAGAGAGCTACAGCCTGGACAAATCGAAGTTTTGCTGCTACTTGAACTAGTTAGACTACTTGGTTGAATTTATACTAATCTACTTTAATCTATCCAGATCCATGTTTTCTAAGATCCAAAATAGTGAATTAAATGGAGATATGATGAGACCATGAGCCCTCATCTTTAGGTCTTCTGCAGTTCTCCCCAGGGCATAGAAGACATAAAACCAAGAAGACATCAAAGATTCAAATAATACTCTCCACTAAGTCCAAGCATTTATATAACAATTCACTTAACAATAACAGTAAACATTGTTTTCAAGCGCAAATGGAGCATTCACCAGGATGGACCATAAGTGGATCCATTAAACAATTCCTATTAAATTAAGGATTAAAATTGAATAGACTGTGTTCTCTGGATATAATAGAATCAAATTAGAAATCAAAAGCAAAAATGTATTTGGAAAAAAATCCTCACATATTTTGAAGTTAAATATCATCCTTCCAAATATTCTATGAGTCTTAGAAGAAGCAAAAATACTCAAAAGAAAATAGAAAAGCTCAAAAATACTTTAAACTGGAGGAAATGAAACATGTAGGTAGAGCTGATGCAGGCTTGTATTCTGCACCTGTCTGAATTATCCGGGTCTGTCTAGAAAAA
>NW_022196896.1:97144610-97187565 GCF_008632895.1 Mastomys coucha | reverse complement strand
GATGATGACCTAAGCTTTTGCTTAGGTCCCTAGGAGGAGCCTAGCAGAATCGCCTGTAAGCCAACACATATTGTTTGCTTTTGAATAATTCGTAGTCATAAATAAAATATAAAGCTGAAGAAAACAAAAAACATCTTCTCTGTTTTGTGACAATGTTCGAATAGGCTTTTGCAGAGTGATCATTTCCAATAGTTTCCACCAGAGTGATCCTTCCCAATAGCTTCCTGCAGAGTGACCATCTCCCCCAGCTTCCTGCAGAGTGATCCTCCCCCAGCTTCCTGCAGAGTGATCTTCCCCACAGCTTCCTGCAGAGTGACCATCTCCCCACAGTTCCTCACTCTGGCTACATTGGATCCACTGCTTCCATTTATATCTTTGGGGCAGTTGTCATCTTTATATAGTAAATCCATACAAATTAATATTGTGCCTGAAAACTAGCTGTACGGTTGTTTTGATAAACCATGACCACATGTATAAAAAAAAAAAAAAACCAAAAAAACAGAAATACAGAATTCATTTCAAAAGAGAACTTTAAATAAAGGTCAAAACCCAAAGTAAATTTTTGTATATTTTAAAATTCTGTCTTAATCAGCAGGGGAGCTCCTGCCAGTAAGTTAGTCAAATGAGGTTCCCTGGAGATGAGTGGAAATACTGGGAGTTACTCAGCATTACCAAGGATCAATGGTTTGATGATTTCATTTTTGTCTTAAACTGGTCTATTTTCTCCTTAATGATATGTTAGTTGTACATTGCCATTATAATATAGTCACGATAACTTTTTAAAGGGTTAGGTGTACAGCAAAACCTGAGGAATAATGTTTCTATGCTGGAAAATGGTTTCTCTCACGTTTCTAGCGGAAAAAAAAAAATCTGTTGTGCATCTGAAACCTCAGCTCCTTACCCGTGTCCTTCATCTGGCTACAGTCATTGTGTTTTGTGTGCTCTGTCCTAGGTGGCTATCACTTCCAACACTGCCATTCTTTTAGCTCAGTACAGATTTAGGAAACAGGAACCCTAGCTTGCTGTTAGTGCCTCTCACCAAAAATCCCTCATCCCTGCATCAGCCTACTCTGGATACATTGTGCATTTGTGTTTCCTCTTCTTTTAGAGTTACCTGTGAATTTGAACTTACACCAGACAAGCCTGAGTAGGAGAGCAAAAGGTGTGGGTGTTATTGCGGACTTACACTGAAGAGGTCAGTGCATGACCCATCACAGATGCCTGGGCTGTTCATCTTGGATCCTGGAGTGGGCATATTAATAAGCAGAGCCATATCTTGGCACAATGGATCTGTAATGTGAGCTAGAACTTTTTGGGTCCTAAGCCATGGAGATTTCTGTGGGTTGGTTGGTTGGTTGGTTGGTTGACTGGTTGTTGTTTTGCCATTGTTATTACTTCAGAATAACTTAGTTCTTTCCAGCTGCTACCTGATTTATTAGCTGTCTCCACATCTCTGAAGCATAGTATCCCACCCAACCTCTGTCCTGAGAACTATATTACCCTTCAAAGATGGTGGTTGTTTTTCATGTTACATGTATTCCTTCCCATGTACCTATCTATCCTTGTCAGTAGTTTGACATATCATCAGCCATGCCTATTACTTACTATTATTTATCATATTTATCTTACACTAATATATATATACAAGTTACACTTGTAACTGTGACTCTATTTTTAATAAATGGAAACAAAATTCCTAGGCTCAAAACACTTATTTCCAACACTACCTCTTCAAACAAAACTTTGAACCCATCTTTGTATGACTATAGTAGCCAGGGTACATGCTAAAACCACAGGATACTAAGCCAATCTGTAATGCCAGGTATACATTCTGCTCCTGGTAAAATTGTCGGACTGCACCCTGGTTAGACACCTAAGATCTGCACACAATCTGTTTGGAGTTCTGCAAACAAGCCTGTTGATAGACAACAAGACCTGCCAGGAAACCAAATTTGTCCTCAGATTTTTTTCCTATGACAGATAATGGCATATTTTAGAAATCTTTGGCATAGAAATTAAGCTGTCTGTGACCTTTCCACGCTCTACTTAGGGCAATTACGTCTCAACTTCTACAAGAAAATTGATGTAAATCAAAGTTCCCAATCTCATCAAGATCCCCTAATGTGTCTTAAAGCAATAATATGTGACTTATGCTCTTGCTTCAGAAGCTTAAATATAAATGATATATCATTAGCCAAAAGACTATCTTTTGAATCTGACAGATATTACCCTTCTAAAATCTTATATGGCCTATATATGTCTTAATAAAAATACTAAATTTTCCCATGTAGAAGCCAATATTTAATTATTAGGCCAATTCCTTTGAATTTGCAAATATTTAACCATTTTGACCTATAAAATGGCAATTTCATATGATTTAGCTAAATAACTTTGCATATATTATGCTGTTGTATTTTTCCCTGTGTACATAATGAGAATGTGTTAAAAGAATCTGGTAACTTTTCTTCCTAAAACTAAGCTGATACTCCTGATTATTCATCTTAATGGATGCACCATTGGCAACTCAGTCCTCCAAGCTGGACAAGTGCTTACAGCTAAGTCATAACAGTGCTTCACTCTTGCATCCAGTGGCTAATGATCTGTTCCTCCTTAACATATGTTTCTTTGTTTGTTTTTAGTTCCTTTCTGGCTCCGTTGCTACTGCCTTTTCCTCGGCTCAATTACTAATGCTATACTTTCTGGGGTTTAGATTGCTTATTAATTCTGGAGGCAGTTCCTGCAGGAGCTCACAAGCATTTTTTCCATGGGGAAGTATGAGGGAGTGGATGGAAATGAAAATATAGTCTTAGTCTCTAGTGTAGAGCTGCTCCAAGATGTCCTTCTTTGCTGGTCCATCGGATAGTCCTATTTTGCTCGGCTGCCCCTTACGCTGCAGTCAAGTCCCCCCGCCCCGTATTGATTATGAGGTCAGTGCCCGGTAACTTCACTTTCTCAGATCTCAAACGCTGTAGTTCTCTTTTCACATTAAAGTTGGGGGAAGGGTTTACCAAGAAATATTTAAGTGTTTATCTATATGCCAAATATATTCCTCACTACTCCAATAGGTCAAAACAGCTCTCAATCTTGCTGACTATTAGGGCCAATTATTCTTATGAACAGGATGAATCTATTTCTTGCTTGCTGCTCCGTGGTTATAAAGAGCTTAACGTTTCTAAGCAACAGCTATAATGGACTCCTGGGTATCTATGAGGTAGAGCCTTCCCTCTGAGAACCAAGACTCTCTCTAAATTCATAAATCCAAGAGTTGAGAGAAATAGAAAATCCTTCCTAAGTACATACCAACCATAGTGATAGAAGATGAAATGATTTCAGCTTCTCATTTATAATTCCCACCCCATTAGGGCTGAGGATATAGCTCTGTGGTAGAACAGCTGTCTAGCCTGTATAAAATCCTGAATTCAAGCCCCAGTAATTAAAAATTAAATAAATGAATAAACTAATAAAACAATAAAACAAAAGATCTCATAGACACAGTAGCCAAAACTGAAGATACTAGTTGGTTGAGCTTCATGACAGACAGCATTCATCCTCCAGATCTGTCTAGGTTCTGTAGAGGTAAGACTGATGTATTAAGTAGAGACACAGAAAAGAGTATTACCCTTGAATCCTTCAGACCTTAAGGGCTCACACTAATCTCCACCATTTCTTTGGGATGCAATATTAGTTTTGATTTACTTTATTGGCTGGGGAGGGGGAAGTGTTAGAGCACATCCAGTTCTCTACATCTTTTCAACTTGCACTGTTGGCTCAAGTATTTAATATCCTAGTTATTATAGGTCATCATGCTTTTCCATGCTTCTCAAAAAAAAAAAAAAATACCCTGCGGTCTTTCCCAACTATTAGATTCTATATATTGGAGCTATTGAATCAGTAAGCAATGTATTTGCTCCCTTTAATCCACTGCTCTATGAATCCATTCCCATGTGTACTCCCTGTTTCCTGACAGTGTACTTTGGCTATATCCCTCAGCAGTTTGTGGGTTCAATTAGTTTTCTATTTGCTGGAAAACAATACCAAAGTGTGGCTGAGCTCTCTCCTCAGGTCTCAAGAAAGTCTGAAAACCATGTGTCTACCAGATTAGATTCTCATCTTAACACCCTGGGGAAAATTTGCTTCCCAAGCTCATTACTCCTACTGACAAAATTTATTTCTTGAAGGTGGTAAGACTGAGGTCCCCATTTTCTTGCTGCTGCCCACACAGCAGCCTCTCTTAGTTGCTAGAAAGCTTTGGCATCCCTTCGCATGTGGATCCCTCTACTTTCAAGCCAGCAGTCCTGTGTTTCATTTCTCCTTTGCCTCAAATCATAAACTTACTACTTCCCCATCAACCGGAGAAATGTGTGTGTGTGTGTGTGTGTGTGTGTGTGTGTGTGTGTGTCTCCCTAGAGATGGAACATTTGATGTTGCCTCCTGCTAGACTCGGACTCTGCCAGTCTCTTACATTTCTATTCATGTCTTCAAAACAGGGTGTGTTAGTTACTTTTCTCATCGCTTTGACTATATACCTGGCTCAGAAGCAACTTGAGGAAGGATATATTTTGGCTCACAGTTGAGGCTACAATTCATCCTGGTTGGTCAGGTGTGCTAATGAGGACAACTACAGCCGTGACAGCAGGAATATGAAGCTGGTAGTCACACTTCATCTGTGGTTGGGAATCAGAGATGAACACTAGTGTTCCACCCACTTTGTCCATTTCATTCAATCTGGGAACCCAAACCATAGAATATATCGTCTTACTTCAGTTAAACTTCTCTAGACACACCACTTAGGCTTGCCTCCTAGGTGATTTTTAAATCCCCTCACACTGGCAACAAAGACTAAACTATAAAAGTGTGCCCCTTGTCATCTTGGTACCCAAGACATAAGTCACCACATTTAGTTGCTGATTGCTCAACTCTCAAGTTCATTGCACGCAACGAGATGCATTTAGCTCATTGCTAAAAGTCTCTAAAGTCTTAACAATTTATTGTTCAAAAGTGTAAGCAGAGACTCGGGCAATCTCATAAGTGTCAACTCCTATAAAATCAAAAGTGCATATCAGAAGTGTTTCTGATATGCAATGGTACACAGTAATGTTGTCATCCTGAAAGTGAAGAATGGGAGTATAGCAAGGACATATCATACCAAAGAAGAGTGAACACCAAAGCCTGTATGTAGCTTTGCCTAGAATTTGGAGTTTGGGGCGGGACTGTCAGGGCTCTTACGGCCTTGGATAGCCCCACCCATGCTGCTCCAGTACCAATAAGACATGTGATATTTCTCATGAGCCAGCTCCTTTCTATGCCTGGAGCTGCTTTCTCCACACTTACTGTGTTTTCATTTTTAACTGGTTCATGCCCCTTTCTTCATCCAACTGTACAATTTTCATAACTTTCTTATATCCCATCCCCTCTCCTCCCCTCCCCTTCTCTCTCCTCTTCCTCTTCTTTGATTCTACCCTGTCGGCCGCCTTACCCGTCCAGCGGAAATAAGGAGGGAAACACCAAGCCCTTCTCCATGCACTTTTTATTCAGGAACCTTCATATTTACTTCTTCTTACTAGCTAGCTTCTTTTATATTCTTCTATATCTTCTTCTTACATCTTACTTATTACTACTTACATCTTATTAGTTACATACTTATTCCTAATTCTATATCTTACATCTATTCTTACATCTTACTTCTATATCTACATCTTCTCTCCTATCCCATTACCAGCCCCAATTCTAAATACTTACTCCTAAATCTTACATAACCCATCACCAGCCCTAATACTACATACTTACTTACTACTTCTTATATTCTCCCTATACTTACTATCTATCCTAACCCATCACCAGCCCTAATTCTGCATACTTACTGTCTTTACACATTTACTCAATACTCTACTCTACCAGCCCCCAGCCCTTGTGGGTTAAATACTTTCCCTGGTCCCAATCAGCATCAGCTACGTGGCAAAGCACAATAGGCTACGAGAAATCATGCCAGCTTGCATCACAAACTAGAGGCACACAGCTTTTCTAACTAAGGCTTGTTTATCTCAATGCTCTCTGCTCTGGCCGGAGACCAGGTGTTCAATATATATGTATCTATATAGGGTGGCAGCTGTGGCTCCCCACACTACCCCATTAAAGGCTAGATCAATGGCAGGACCTGAATGTCGTCCTGTCTTAAGATTTCCTCAGCTAAACAAATTATACCCATTACTTCTGAATTCAGTCTTTGTCAAATTCTCCAGGCATGGGTCAGATGTTGTGTAGTGTGTGGAAGCATCACCTATCAATAAAACACTGATGACCTACAAGCAAAAGGCAAGAAATAGAAGGTGGGTCATCCGTCAGAGAGGCTAGAACTCTGAAAGATAGCAAGAGATGGGAAGTTTGGCTGCTGGTACTCTAGAAGTTGGACATATGGAGCTAAGGAGAGGTAACCAACCACGCAGCAGAACTTAGACTGGTTTAAACAGCATAACTGAGTTATGAGCTAGAGGGAACAAACCAAAGCTTAAGGCCTAGGCATTTATTATCAAATTAAAAGCCTCTGAGTCATAATTACAGAACTGGGGCCCAGTTGCAAAGCCCATTGGCAGGATAAATCTGAATTTTTTTTTTTTTTTGAGAAAAGTCAGAACTTTGTTCCCCTCGACTTAGACTTCTGCTGCTCTTCCTTTTAATGTTTTCTCCAAACTCCCATCAGAAAGGCTAAGCTCTGCACACAGTCTTCAAGGGCTTTTCTAGCCCACAGATTGAAACTCTTCCACATTGCTCACACAAAAACGTCTTCCAAGGTCTAAAAGCCACATAGTCAGATTCATCACAGCAATAGACCCACTTCTTAGGACCAGTTTTCTGTATGATGACTTTCTTCGTTGCTGTAATAAACACCTGACAAAAGCAACTTAAAGAAGGGCTTATTTTGACTCAGAGTTCAAGAGTTTTTTCCAACTAGAAGTTCGAGTGTTCACTTACATCGTAGATGGGGAGTGGTGGTGGTAAGAGCCTGGGGAAAGTGATCACATTCATAGAGGAAGGAGAGAGAGAGAAAGAGAGGAAGGGGAGGAGAGAGGGAGAGAGAGAGAGAGAAAGAGAGAGAGAGAGAGAGAGAATGTTCATGTTCAGCCAGCTTTCTTCTGTTTAGGTGGCCTAGGTCCTCACCCCATAAAAAGGTGATGTCCACATTCAGGCTTGGTCTCCTAATCTCAATTAACCTAATCTAGATTATCTCTCACAGGCAAGCTCGGAGTCTTCTACATGATTCTAAATGCTATCAAGTTAATATATGAACCATCACAGGAAGAACAGGCTGATTTTGGCTCATGTCGTATGAGAGTATACTCCATTACAGTGAGGAAGGTATGGGGGTCAGGAACATGAGGTGCCTGGTGATATTGCATCCTCAGTCAGGAAACAGAAAGATACATGATGATGCTCTACCCATTTTCTCTGTATGAAGTCTAGGATCAGCCTACAGATGGATGGCACTAATGTTCAGGATGAATCTTTCCATCTTGTTTCCACCTCTGGAAACTCTCTGAGAGACGTCTGCAGAGGTTTATATTTTAGGTGATTCTAAATCCTGTTATGATGAAACCACTGCACAAAATTTTGATACTGTCCAAGCTAGCCTTGAGTTTGCTGTGTAACTTATTCAAAGAAACCTTAGACTTTCAGTTTGAGTATATCAACTCCCCAAGATGATAAGAGTCCAGGCCTGAGCCACTGGAAAACTTTGTTTTTACAGGTTCGTTTAGAGGCCAGGTATAGTGTCCCATGTCTATAATGCCAGCATTTGGTGAACTGAGGCTGTGAGTTCAGAACCAGTCTGGGTTACACATTACATTTTAAAAATCAATGAATTAAAATAAAATTAAAGTTTACTGCCATTGGTCAAACTGGTCCAGGAAAAGAATTCTCTATCTTAAGAACAGATTTTAAAATCTTAATTAAATCTTCAAAATTCCTTCACAATAATATTCATATTGATGTTCAGTGGCATAACAGAGAGGGCATAGGTATACTCTTCAGGGGTCTTCAACACAATCTTAGAAACTCCTCTTGTTTCAAGGAAAAGGGGCATTTATCCCCTTGCATCAATAATATATTAGATGTAGGCTGTCCTGAGTATATAGGATGACCTTGGGAAAGATTAATTTGTGCAACTGAAGCAATTCTACCGAGGACTGGGAACTGAGAAGTGAGACCTGCCTGTCAGTTGCATCCCCAGGAGCTTGGAAGATAAATTCTTCCAACAAATAGAAGGATCAGGACCGTTTATCTCTTCCTTCTCATTGTCACAGATCTTACTAGGTCTCGATTACACTATCTACATTCCAGGTTTGCCCTCTTCTAATACATTCTATACGTGCAAATTTCTTCCTACAAACAACACAGAACATGCAATTCCTTGAATTAAGGCAATCCCCTAACAAAATTAAACTTTATGACTAGCATAGCCTTATCCATAAAAATATGACTGGCCCTCCTTGCGTGTATGTGCTTCTAATTTGGAGTTGATCAATATGAATTATTAGATTGGTTATTATATGACGATACCAGTATCGGATTGTTTATTATACCAGGATGTCAGATCAAATGCTATTTTTTTCTATTAAAGCTTACATTTCTTCTTTATTTTATAAGAGGAAAAATAACCACAAATGTCCTACTGTTTTCTTATTGACTTCACTCTAGAGGCCAGTGTTATAGACACCAGATTTTGAAACAACTTTAAATTTCACTTGGATAAACAAACTTGCCTGATAGAAAACCCCTGGTGTACCACAAGGCGCCCAGTCTGCTCCGAGGCACGGTTTTGATCCAGGCAATCCAAGGCATTAAGATGGAAAGGAAGCTTGAAAATAAGATTGCTCTGGGATTTCTTTGTATTGTGATTGTTCACCGTGGTGGTTGTGAATGGAATGAATCCATTCCATGGATTCATGATTTGAAATCATTTCAAGTAAGCAAAGGAGCTGTTGTTCCAACCTTGACTGTAGGTGTGCAAACTTACAGGGACAACCAAGGGGAGAAAAAGACTGAATGCTCAATTAAAAGAACAAAAGCAAAAAACAAAAACAATACACACATGTGCACGCACACACACACACACACACACACACACACACACACACACCTCCTGCAAACATCAATTTTAAACTCTATTTATAATGAATTATAAAGTGCAGAAAATATTACTTCCTGGACTTGGGATTTGTAGCAGATCACAGGCATAATTCATAAGGTGATTTTAGCAGTGTTACTGTCTTTTTTTTTCTCTTTTTTTTTCAATTTTTTTTAACTTTTATTGCATTATGATGAGAAAAGTTACATGATTTCAATTTATCTGAATTTGTTAACAAAAACATATTTTAAGTAAATAGAATTAAATCACGTTCTTGTTTCCCTTTTGTACCCCAACTCCTCCCAGAACCCCCTTCAATACCTACAATATCTTTTTTGTCATATTCCTTAAAATTTATAAAATATTATAACAATAAAAATGAGTATTATAAAAGTTGTTTGATATAAAACAACAATCAATTTGTCTTATGTAAATGCTTGTCTACAGCAATACTGCAAATACATTTTTCTCAATATAAATTTTAAATAACTCCAAATATATTAACTGTATATTTCAAAATAATACATCACTACTAGTATTTTCTTAAATGAACATAAATATATAAAGTCTTTTTGTTTGTTTTGTATTTAGTAGAGTTTAAAATCTTGGCTCTTACTGTGGTATAAAACCAAAATAAGAACAATTTTTAGACATTGGATTTCATTGTAATAAGGTTGTACTTCAATGACCCTCACATCGCCAAAGGATTTTACCTCCATCGTAGCTAAGCTGAGAGTTAATAGTTCTGCTGCCCCAAAAAATGAATTGTAGGCACGATTTTTAGTTACAGACTTCCTGCTATGGTCAAAGCTATTTGACTTGAGTGATAGACTTTATTCTCACCCCACAGAGAACAGGTTACATTCATTTAAGAAATGGTGTATGTATTAAGATGGTCTATAAGTCATTCACCAATTGTTTCAGTGAACAATTGTTCTGCTTGGAGGGTGACACAGACATTAGCTGAGGGTAAGAATTTGGTTCATTAGCTGTGATAATTTGGAAAAGCATTCATCTCAGAGAAAGAGTAACTTATAAAGTCCTCTTCTTCAAAGTTGATACAAGAGTTACAAACACCAAGCAAAGCATTCAGTCTCATTCTTTGTTGTTCTCTTACAAGCCACTTCCCTAGTTAATCCTCTATGTTTCTTTTGGGTATACAAATACTTTTGAAATATATAAGCTGTTCTGAAAACAAAGTATAGTGTAAAACATGAAATAAACAATACTACTAATAGAGAGGCTGAGATAGGAGAAGCAAGATTTCAAGACCCTTATGTTATACACAGCCAGACACTGTCACAAACAAACAAGCTGAAAGTGTATATAGATTGTACAATATTGGACCTATTTCTCCAATTACCAAATTAGAGAGACCATTGGATGACAATCAACAAATTTCTAATTCCTCATATTACCAGATTTCAATTGATTAGGATATGTTGGTAATATTAATTTTCATATTAAAATATTAAGAAAAAGTAATTGTCACTTCCTGTTGTTTATGTTGTAAGAGGTGGAATTAGGTGGAATGTGGATTTGTTGAAAGATTACTTTTTTGCTTCTTCTAGGGTGTAGTTTTGCTCCTTATGTTGATGTTTTTCATCTATTATCCTTTGTAGGACTGGATTTGTGGAAAGATATTGTGTAAATTTTGTTTTGTTATGGAATATCTTGTTTTCCCCATCTATGGTAATTGAACGTTTTGCTGGGTATAGTAGCCTGGCATTTGTGTTCTTGTAGGGTCTGCATGACATCTGTCCAGGATCTTCTAGCTTTCATAGTCTCTGGTGAGAAATCTGCCGTAATTCTGATAGGCCTGCCTTTATATGTTACTTGACCTTTTTCCCTTACTGCTTTTAAAATTCTTTCTTTGTTTAGTGCATTTTGGTGTTTTGATTATTATGTGACAGGAGGAATTTCTTTTCTGGTCCAGCCTATGTGGAGTTCTGTACGCTTCTTGTATGTTCATGGGCATCTCTTTCTTTAGGTTAGGGAAGTTTTCTTCTATAATTTTGTTGAAGATATTTACTGGCCCATTACATTGGGAATCTTCACTCTCTTCTATACCTATTATCCTTAGGTTTGGTCTTCTCATTGTGTCCTGGATTTCTTGGATGTTTTGAGTTAAGAGCTTTTTGCTTTTTGCATTTTCATTGACTGTTGTGTCAATGTTTCTATGGTGTCTTCTGCCTCTGAGATTCTCTCTTCTATCTCTTGTATTCTGTTGGTGATGTTTGCATCTATGACTCCTGATTTCTTTCCTAGGTTTTGTATCTCCAGGGTTGTCTCTCTTTCTGATTTCTTTATTGTTTCTATTTCCATTTTTAAATTCTGGATGGTTTTGCTCATTTCCTTCACTTGTTTGATTGTGTTTTCCTATAGTTCTTTAAGGGATTTTTGTGTTTCCTCTTGAAGGGCTTTTAGCTGTTTACCTGTGTTCTTCTGTATTTCTTTGAGTGTGCTATTTATGTCTTTCTTAAAGTCCTGTATCATCACCATGAGAAGTGATTTTATATCTGAATCTTGCTTTTGTAATGGTGTGTCCAGGGCTTGCTATGGTGGAAGAATTGGGTTCTGATGATGCCAAGTGACCTTGGTTTGTGTTGTTTATTTTCTTAGGCTTGCCCCACAACCATCCCAACCCCCCCGCCATCTGGTTAACTCTAGTGCTACCTGCCCTTGCTAAATCTGACTGGAGCCTGTCCTTCCTGTGATCCTGGTTGTGTCAGAATTCCTCAGAGTCAAGCTGTCTCTGTGATCCTGTGATTCTGTGATCCTGTGATCCTGGGCTTGTTAGAGCATCTGGGAGTGCAGCAGCTTCCTCTGGATGTTGTGGGACTGGCTGTGGAGCCTGTGCCCAAGGTCTGCTCAGGACACCAGCCCAGAGAGACCGGAAGGAACCCAAGCCACTCTGCTGGCAGAGTTTCTGTGTCCCTGGTTTTGCTGGCCCCAGTTACTCCTGGTGTTGGGACAGATGTTGTGTCCTCCTCACCTCTGATCCTGGGCGTGTCAGAGTGCCTGAGAGTGGAGCTTCCTCTGAGTGTTGAGGGACTGGCTGCGGAGCTTGAGCCCAAGGTCTGCTCAGCATTTAATTTTGTATTCCAACTCCCAACAACCGTCAGCAGGAGCTGTGAATGGAAGTCCAAGGATCTAGCAGTTGCTCAGTCCCACAAAGCATGCAGGCAAAGAAGAGAGTGTGTCAGTGTTACTGTCTCTTAAGAGAAGGCTTTTCTCAGAGCAGTTGTGACATGCAGGTAGTCCCAAAACTCTGGAGGCAGAGGCAGGCAGATCTCTGTGACGTTGAGACCAGGCTTGTCTACAGAATGAGTCTAAGACAGCTAGTGCTACACAGAGGAACCCTTTCTCAAAAACAAAACACAAAATAACAAACAAAAAAACCCCAAAAAACAAAAACAGAAACAAAAACAAAAAAGGGGGAGGACTTTTCAAGAGAGAGAGGAAGAGAGGGGAGGGGAAGTAGATTGACTAAATATATTGTATACACATATGAAATAATCAAAGGATAAAGCAAAAATAAAGAGAAGACCTGCTTACATTTTGCTTAAAGGATGGGATTTTTCATGGTTTGTTGATTGGACTTTGGTTCCTAGTTTCTTTTAATCATTTTTCTAGCATGAAACAAATGCAACTTTCTTGAAGCCCATTTAAGTATGTCAAAATCCAATAACATTAGTGGCTCAAGTTTTCCAAGTTGTTTCAATAGTCGTCCTTTCATAAACAAAGTTATGAATAAGGAGTCATCTCTTTTTAAAGGGGTTTTACACAATAAGAATATGGGGCCTAAATTAAATTGATCTCTCCAGTACTATTCATTCTGCCATGTTCCCTGTATGAGATTGATGCTTTGTCTTCAATTGTTTAATTTCAACTGAAATTGGAAAATCAAAGCAACTTAGGGTATTTAATAATAAATTACCTCGTGCTGCTACAGTTTTATATATTTCAAAGCACTTTTCCCTTATTAAATCTTGTCTTACAATAAACCTAGTTATTATTGTTTCTCTTCTGATGTATGAGTAAAACGAGGTCCCAAATAATCGTGGTTTAGTTATCCATTTAATCGGAAGCTATGACAAAACAGAAAGGTTTCTGTCTCTGTGATAGAACTGTATTCTTCTCTCTGTCATGACTCCTGACATATTCATGGAAATGAATCGGGCGTCTATCTTCATCCTCCGAGGTGAAGAATCCATAGGCATTGTGAATTTGGATAGTGTAGTGGAATTAGTACTGCCATCTTTAGATCAATGAAGAATGATCAAGAAAACACTAACCCAAGTAAGGGTGGGACAAATGTAGCATCAAGAACGTTGGTCAGAGTTGAGGAAGCCTGAGAGGCAACCCAGTGAAGCAGAAACTGATGGTTGATCCAGACTTGAGTTTTTAATGGGGTGAAGTTCATCTGTGAGAATTAAAGCTAGATAGGCTGATTGAGGATATTTTAGTCCTTCAGGGTTTGAAAGAGGAGTCTGCAGAAAAAAAAAATCTATTAAGTTACATGTTACTAGTAAGTGTAAGCCCTTTTAAGATACCAATACCAGGGTCTGGATGGGAAGCTAGTTTGGTTAAAATTAAAATATTGGCATGAGGGGTTGGAGAGATAAATGGCTTAGAAGTTAAAAACACTTGCTGCTCATGCAGAGGACCCCTTTTTGGTGCCTGGCATCACATGCTGTAGCTTACAACCATCTGTAACTCCAGTTTCAGCAGATCTGATGCTCACTTCTGGCCTCCATAGGTGCTCAGGTACTATGCATACATACATGTAGGTGACATACTTGTATACATACAATAAAAATAAATAACTTGGGCTGGTGAGATGGCTCAGTGGGTAAGAGCACTGACTGCTCTTCTGAAGGTCCTGAGTTCAAATCCCAGCAACCACATGGTGGCTCACAAGCATCCGTAATGAGATCTGACGCCCTCTTCTGGTATGCCTAAAGACAGGAACATATAATAAATTAATTAATTAATTAAAAAATACAGTTAAATAAATAAATAACTCTTTAAAGATATATTAGACTGGGCATGGTAGCACATGCCTATCGTCTCAGAACTCAAGAAGCTAAGGCAGGCAAATCATGAGTTCCTGGCAAGTATGAACTATTCAGCAAGATTCTGCTCTGTTTGTGAATGGTTTTTGTTTTTGTTTTTCTGGAGATTTATTCATTGAGAATTATTCAAAATCTTATGCCTGAAATGTCCTCTGCCACCTAAAACAAATATCTGGGTATACAGATATCAAAGAACATCAGAGTTGCCAAGATCTAGTATTTCAATTCTGAATATTCAATTATAAGGAACCAAGGTCTTTTCCTGTGCGCTAGAAGTAGAGATTGTGCTAACATGGTTTCAAACAAAGTCAGAAAAAGAATCCTAGTTGCTATGCATTATACAAGGCATTTACAGTCAGCTTTTGTTTTTGAAGAAGCAGCCGGGTTTCCTATGAGACAGAAGCCATATGAGAAAGAAGTTTACAAAAATTATGATATGAATAAAAGAAAATAGGAAGAAAAGAGATTTGGCTATTCTTAGATTACACAGTCTAGAATGTAGTTTGAGCAGGAAAGTTCTGGTTCCAACATGGGCAGCTAAGGTTACTTCTCATGATTTACTCCCCAAGCTTCTGCCCATCACCCTGAAATAATGTTTATCCAAGAGCAGAAAAATAAACCTCAAGAGGATGAACTTACTATGTACCCTAAACCAGTCCATAGGCGACAGGATAGGTAAACACGCCTGAAAATGAAGCTCATGGTGTCTGTCTTAGCCCCTGCTGCTCTAACAGCTTATTATAGGACAGGGGGCTTAACCGATGAACGCTTACTTGTCATAGTTACGGAGGGCGCGAAGTCTAAGGTCAAAGTACCAAGGGCTCCAATTATGGTCAGCATAATTCACAATTTGCAAATGACTATCTTCTCACCATGACCTCACTGCTGTAAAGAAGAGAGTGAATCCAGGCTTGGAAGGTCTTTCAGACCTTGTAAAGAAACTAACCGTGCTCAAGAGTAAGCCCTTGCCAAGGAAGGCGCCCTCTCTCAACACCACCTCACTGGGGACAGGGATTTCAGTGTATGAATATCGGGAGACACAACACTCAGTCTGTAACACTTGGTATTCCAAGGAAAGCAGAGTGTAGCGTTAGCTTCGAGAATGAGAAGCAGATTCACTGCTGAAGGGTAAGCCTCTCTTTGTGTTCTGACACAAGGCAAAAGCTACTTTGTCCTCCAGAAACTGAGACTAGAAAACAAGAGAGGATGAAGGCCCTAGGAGATTTGACTTGCTAGGTGTGTCTTCTCACTCTCCTTCCCCCACCCCATTCCCTGTGCTTACAAGGAGCCTGGGATAGAGACTGGCATGCCAAAGTATATCTTTAAAGACAGTAGGAGGTAGGGAATGGCATTAAGCATGGAGATGAAGGTTCTGGCTTTGGGGTAAGTGAGGACCCAGCTGAGGCTTTGAACCTATTCTGACAAGCAACTTTATATCCCCAGGTGCTTGTAATGAGCTAATAAAAATTCAGATTAGCCACTCTGCAGAGCTACAGAAAAAAAAAAAATTCTAGACTGGGAGGTGAAGTAGGGTGAGCAAGATGCTAAGGGGGGAAGCAGTAGAAACATATCCTGTATCCAGATGTTTACTCGTCCTAATGTGATGGCTTGAATCCTGAGATGAATGAAGCTTGGGAGCCACTTATAAATCTTGTGTTTCCCTTCCATTCAATCAGACTAAAGAAAGCACGTTGATCAATGATTTGTTAAAATGACAAATATTTTCTCAGGGGAATATACAGTACCTAGAGAAAAATGTTCTTTTCTCGGCAGCTACTTGAGAAGAATTCCTTTGTAGAAAAAAGGGCAGCTTTGTTGCAGGGATATTCTGCTCATACCAGGGTCCCAGGAAGCATCCTGTTGTCTATAAAAATTAATTGGCAGGGAAAATACTAACTTGTATAACAGAAGAAAAAAGGATAAGCATAGGATCCAAAAGACACAATTTTCCAGGATGAAGAGGGCAACATATTTAGTTGTATGATCTGTTAGACATTAGAGAAAAGAGAAATTATTAGGTCACTGGCTAAATGACTTGTGGAGTGAATTCCACCAGTCCCATTACAAAATTACTTATAATTAATATATTCATAGAAGGGTGTGTATTGTGTGTGTGTTTGCACACACACTTGTGCACTCATGGGTGTGGGCATACATGTATGCGTATGTGTGCATGTGTGTGTGTCTGTGTGTGTGTGTAACCTAGAATAATGAATTATCTGCCAGACATTTGAGCTAGCTTACGTGATGATTAATTTTTGTTGTCAAGTTCACTGGGCTAAAGGATTCAAACAAAACAATTTGATTGTGTCCGGGAAGATACTTTGTGGAGAGATCAGCACTGTAGTCTATATATTGAGTGAATAATATTGTTCCCATTGCTGTTGTATGTGTAAGTGTATGTGAGGGTGTAAGCTTGGTAGAAAGAATCTATTGGTAGTCAACTCTCTTCTTGGCTCAGAATATATCACAAGCATGCCTGGAAGCAGTCTTTTTGTTTTGTTTTGTTTTTTGTTTTTTGTTTTTTGTTTTTTGTTAGCCGGGACTGTCCTGGAACTCACTCTGTAGACCAGGCTGGCCTCGAACTCAGAAATCCACCTGCCTCTGCCTCCCAAGTGCTGGGACTAAAGGCGTGCACCACCACCACCCGGCTGGGAAGCAGTCTTTATATGGTACTGGAATGAATCCTTGAAGTCTGAAGATGAAGACAACGGTTTGGTGTGAAGACACCCCCAGAGTCCTGAGCAAAGGGTCCTGAGGCTCAAAGAGATGTGTTTATTACATGAGATCTGAACCTTGCCAGCTGCTTCTCTTACTTGGGAAACCCGAGAAGATAGTCTCCACTGAAATCATAAACATTATGCTAATAAGGAAGAAGGTGAGAGTTTGAAAACAATCAGCAAAAATGTCAGATTTTGGCCAGAATTGACAGTAGAAGGGGACAGCTATAAAACCAAGTGCACTGGTAATAACTGAAATAATATGATTTTAGAATAATGGAACCCAGGCGCCATCACTTTATAATTAGAGATGAGGTTGACATTATTAGGATAGCAGACACGGGGCATATAGTAACCAAGGAAACTTGGCCAACAGGAAAATATAATGCTGGTTAGTTGGAAAAGTGGGGGATGGGAAACAAATGAGCACAAAGTATAATGGCTCATGCATATGAAAATGTCATATAAAGCCAATTATTTTGGATGCTAAACTAAGAAATTATTTCTTTAATTCATATTTTAAAAGTTCAAAAATCTTTCCATGAACTCTAATCTGTTGGTTGATTTTTTTCTCTCTAACGGGGTGTTTCTTGGAGTTAGATTAATAAACCACCAATAACAATTATGATTTTTATGACCAAAAAATTTTAAAGCTAGAAGGAAAAATCACTAATTCCAGCCATTGCAATAGAAAGTCATGCTGGTGTCCAGATAGAGTCAGATGTAGGACTCCCTGATTAAGAAGTCATGTTAATTCAAAAAGACCCTATACCACCATATTAAATATATAAAATAAATATTTCATAAATCCTTTATTCAATGAACCTCAAGTCTTTTGTATCTCAAGTTTTTCGTAGCAAATATTAAGATGGGCTGGTCAGTCATAAGGGAACCAGAAAGTAGATAACCTTAGAAAAACTCAGGGTGTGTCAGTAACATTTGCATGAATCAAAGATTCTAATCATCCCAGTACATCTCTTCTACGTAAAGAACAAATTATTATACCATGTGCCTTTGACTGCAAAGAAAAAAGAAGGAGTCCTATAGAATCTTTAGAATTTTGAAAATAATTGATCGCTTAGGTTCACTGCTCTTCTTTGTGTGGGACGGTTCAGAGATGTAGTTGCATGTTCATCAAAGGCTCCTCACCAAGACTAATCTCCAGTTACCCACAACAGTAATCAGTTTGTGAACATTGCATCTGTAAGTCAGTTTTCCCCTCTCTCCTACCCCTCTGCATCACTCTCTACAGTGCTGGCTGGGTACGTATACCCTTACTAAGGACTTGCTATTGGAGGAACCTAAGCCATGGCAGTAGATTAGGAAAGTATAGTTACCGAGTTACAGTAATAAGTCACACAGGAAATGAGGTAGCTCAATCAAGGTAGTGGTGCTTTTTAGGATAGCTCACTGGGGGGCCCACAGGCTGAGGAAACTGTAAAGTCCTGGCTTCTTAAAAAAAAAATCAAACTAAAAAACTCATTGTAATAGTCTTCACCAATTAGGAGTTGTCAATTACATTCTAATGAAAGGCTTCCTACTAGTATAGTTTATCCAATTAGAAATTACCATCTATCACCTGACTAGGCCAAAGTAGCCTATCAAAATTTTATTTACCTTGCTTCCTCATTTATGTGACAAAAGTCTTCCCTTCTTGCCTTTTTAATGGAATCCCGAACTGCACTAGCAAGCTGTACCTGTGTAATCCACAACACACATCTTTGATCGGATGAATTAATTAAAAATTTAATGTGCCAAGCTATCTTTTACCGCACAAGGTAATTTAATATAGCCAAGAGTGACTGCATTTTGGATACACTTGAAGTTAGACGAGTAATGGAAAAAAGAAGGATTGTGGGGTGTCTGAGAAAGTCTCACCTGGCTTAGTTGACATGATTAAATGTCTTTCAAGTAAGATGGACAAGACTTCAGGAAAAGTAGGATTTTCTGGAAAACAAGGAGTTTCATTTCAGTTAGCTTAAGTTGGAGGTATGTAGTAAACATTTCGAAGCCTTCAAGGGGACAGTTTGACATATCAATTTAGAATCCAGTAAGAAAATCCACATAAGAGATACAAATTTGGGGTCACTGGCAAATGGATGATATTTCAAATAATAAGAGTGGATGAGTATATTACAGGAGTAGATGTAGTAATAAAGAGAAGAGGATCAGAACCTGGGCATTGGAAACCAGCAATGCTAAACGCTTGAAAGAAGAGGAAACATCGATGAAGGAGATGAAAAGAAGCCATCAGCAGGATGGAAAATAGCCCAGGAACTTGTTTGGGAGGCCACTGGGAGATAAAATAATGTAAATTTACAAAGTGGAAAAGTCTGTCTCTAACTCTGCAGTTAAGTCAGTCTAAATAAGGACTGGTCATTTATGAGTGAATTGAGCAGTGAAATGACCAGTGCCAAAGTCATTTGAAACCTGACAGCCAGGTGCATGGTGTCCAACTCTATCATAAGGAATCACTTTTGGAGTCTACTGAGGTTCAATGAATATGCGATTATTTCTAGGGCCGAAGACAAGACAGACTTTCTCAAGGAACTGGGAAAAGTGTACATGAACAGAAGGTAGGACTGTCAGGATGAACTACAGCTACTTTCCAATTTGCCTAAGGGTAGTGAAGTTGTTGGCAAGAAACACTTTAGTATGAATGGCAGATGAACAGCAAGCCTTGGTGCCCTAGGGGAGAAAATACACTACCACCAGAACTCTGTGGTAGTCAGGCCAGATTAATTTACTGAATGCTTTTGCAATAGATTTTGCTGTAAAATAAATTGAATCGTAGTTTAAGTTGAACAACAGTACCAAAAAGTTTCCAATTTCAGAGTGGTGTGTGCTTTCTTGCGATCAATGGGAAGCCCTTAGGTGCCCTGGCAAGGATTCAGGTTGGTGTTGCCACCTGACAATAACACTGGGAAGTCAGTCAGCAGTAAGCACCAATTGTTCCATGAGAACTCAAGAAGGATCAACCCTACCCTGCAAAAGATAAACTGTACTTGACAAGAACGTCTTGACAACCAACTCAACTCTCCCCAACCCCCAAGGGAACAAAATAAATCCATAGAATCATTTCGTTCATTTTATTAATCTGATTACAAACTTGTGCTGGGTCCCGTTGTGTCCCTCTGGGTTAGACTGTCTCGGTTGGAGGAACCTTCCTGCACAGTGCCTTTCCCTGTTCTTTTCTAAACATGCATGGCTCTTTCCTGATGATATTTACATGCCAGAACTCTAAGGCACAGGTAAGGAGCAGCTCCCTGTTTCTTCCGTGTTATGCATATGTGCTTTTGAATTTGACTTTTCTTTGGCTATTCCCTTTGTTGTTGTTGTTGTTGAAGAATATCAAAATGAAGTTATAACAGCTGAGTTTTAGGATATTGACTTGTTTTATTTGCGGTTCTAGGATCAGACAATACTTCACTCTATAGACTACAATAAGTCCTCTGATGAGCTGAGGCCAACAGGCTGCTGTTATAGCAGGGAGAAGGCGCAGAGGAAAGCGGAGAAAAGAGCAGATGCAAGCACTTCGGAAGTGCTCTCCTTATAAGGAAATGGAGCCTCCTCTATACTGGTAACACAGCTGTACACTGAGGTCCCCTATACTGGTAACACAGCTGTACACTGAGGAGGCTGCTAACTTTGATAACTGGGTCCAGGCTTTCTCCTTGCAGTTTCTGATCGCTCCCCAGATGCTCTGAGGAGCAGGCGAGCTACTTCCAGAATCCTTAACCCCGGTTTAGGAGCTTCGTTCCACTTCCGTCCATCTTCTCCTGATTCTTGGTCTATTTTCCTTTACAAAACAACATTTTAACTCTGCATACTAAGTCCCAGGTCTCCACTCACTCTGACCCTTTGATAGTGCAAAATGGAGTTCTTAGGAAAACACTCAAAACCAGTTGTTTCTGATCCATGTGTGTGGAAGTGCAAACAGAACACAAATTAGTAGCTTTTGTGGATGAGTCTGACACATAGCAGTGAACGAGGCTGGACCATTTTTCTCTGACTCTCATCTGTTCCGTGCACTTAATCTCTTTCTTAGCTAGCTAACTCCCACTTAGTCCACATCTTAGTTTAATTTTTATTAGCAACATTAAACTATGGCTTGTTTATTTAAATTACTTCAGAAAGTCAAAAATTATCTGTTTCAGGAACATAGACTTCCTCATACCCGATGTCAGCCGTCAGAGTGAGGGCAAGGCGGATTCCTGGTGATCACGAGATCTCCTTCCATCCAGGGATCTCCTTTTTCAGGTATAGGCTTTTCTTTCCAAACTCTTTATAAATTGTGCTGAACCTCCCAGGGCAACTGCACACTAGAGGATGGACTCTATGGAAAGAGAGAGAGAAAGAGAGAGAGGGAGGGAGGGAGAGAGAGAGAGGGAGGGAGGGAGGGAGGGAGGGAGGGAGGGAGAGAGAGAGAGAGAGAGAGAGAGAGAGAGAGAGAGAGAGAGAGAGAGAGAGAGAGACTTTGTTTGCCAAGAAAGTAGAGTTAAACCAAAGGGAGTTTACTTATTTCAGCTCAGACCTAAAGTGACTTTGAGCCTGCCCTAACCTCTCTCTATCAGTAAGATACTGCTGAATGTATTCTGGCTTTCCCAAGGGTTATTTTGGAAACCAAATGCAATAATGTATTTGAAAGTGTCCATAGGAATACCAGGAGCACGAGCGCTGAGTCTGTATTTAGCAAGTCGTGTGGGTTTAAGCACTCCCAGCAAATCTGAAGATTTCTTATTTGTAACTCCCAGGTCTCTATGTTGCATTCTTCTGCTCAGCATTCAGCGGAAGCTCTAATTCCATGTAGATATAAGGACAGGATCAGACTGGTTTCAGAAAGCCAGGAAACATTTTTTTCTCCTGAAAACAATACAAACATGTCATGGATGATTTTTTTTCATAATTTTGTTGAATTCTCTTGTCAGTCTCAGTTGGAATCTTCTGAGCCTTCCTCAGGTTTTCACTAGAAAATATATATTTTCCCACATAAGCTGAAGTATTCTTTCTGATGTCAGACTCATCAACTGAATTTTGAGTATTTATTAAAAGTAAGTGGTTTCTTCATTTTTCCATAAGAATTGATTAGCTCCTCCAGGGAAAAAGATTTTGTGTATTATTTCTTCTAGTTAAATTATGTAGATCTGTAGAGACTTATCTTTAAAAAGTACATTTTGTGCCATGTCTAATATGTGTAGTTCAAACATTAGCGTGGACTTCATTTCCTGCCTGACACTGAGGCACTGTGCTTCTCCTTGTATCAAGTACTATGAATTTTCATCATTAAAAATAATCATTGCCTGCTCACATTGGAGGTTTAAATATTTCCAAGTGGTTTAAATTTTCTTATTAGTGTCTTTACAAATCTGTTTCTCACTGGAACCAGAAATACCCTTTTTTAAATTTGTTTTGTTTCTTCCAGAAATACTTTTAAGTTGGCAATTAATAACTTTATGAAAAAATAATGTAAAGATCTGTGGTTTCTTTTATTTGTTTTATTTTATTTAGTGTTTTGGTCATACTGAGGATCAAACTTAGGTCCTGCTTTACCAACAAGGGTTCAGCTGTGGAGCTCCGTCTGGTTCCTATTTCTCCTAAAATGATCTGTACTAGGTATGAGTATTTCTGCTTTGATGTGACTCTTAGGTAAAGTTCTGAGCCATAGTGAGGCACTTCTTGAAGAAGACCATCCAATCATTTTCAAATTCAGCCAACCTACCTCAGGGGACTATGCATGTATGCCATAGCTCTGCATGTAGGAAATGGAATAGGATGTCATGCATCAGTTTATTCATTTAGAGAGAGTGCCTGTCTTGTACAACTGAGGATGACCTTGAACTTCTGATCTTCATGCTTCCACCTCTCAAGTGCTAAGATTTCAAGCATGGGCACCAAGGCTAGCTGTTAATCAACATATCTGGGTTCTTAATGTTTTTTTTTTCATTTATCTAGTCATCGACTCATTTATTCAAAACCACTTTTGGCCACCTATGTCCCAGGTACCCATTTAGATGAATAAGTAGTTGAGTTAAGTATTCAGGTAAATCAGAGAGAGAGATTCTTGCCATCCTGGATAATAAATATACTCAAGTAGGAAGACAGTAAACAAAGACACGAAGTAGTCATCAAGAAGCAAGGTTATGTGGGAGACTGATTGTCAAAGGGAGAGAGAACATTTACTTTAGATCAGATAACCAGAAAGTACCTCTCCAAGGACAGGATAGCAATACCTTAAGAAAAAGATGAAGCTGGCCAAATAAAGAACTAAGCATGCTTTCTAGGTACAGCTGCAAGAAGCCAGTGTAGCTGCTGTTTGGTGAACAGGAAGAAGTATGGTGGACATGGACATGGGCCCAGAAGTAGGCTAAGTGAGAAAGAAAGCTTGTGAAAAACAAGTAAAGGCTTAGGTTTTACTCTGAGTGGGAGAGGCAGCCGTGGGAGGGTATTAAGTGGTGACCTAACAGCATCTGGGTACACTTAGATCAATCCCAGCTAGGAAAAGTAATACAAAAGAATTCTACAAGTGTCAGAATAAAATGTATCAGCCTGAGGACTGAAGAGATGGCTCAGCGGTTAAGAGCACTGGCTGCTTGGTTTTCCAGAGGTCCTGAGTTCAATCACAACCACATAGTGGCTCACTACCATCTGTAATGGGATCCGATATCCTCTCCAGGTGTATCTGAAGACCGCTACAGTGTACTCATATACATAAAATAAATAAATCTTTTAAAATATATATATATTAGCCAGTATTGAACTGCATGCAATTCTGCAGGAAAGAAACATTGGTCATTCAAAAGTTACTTTTTAAAAGATTTGTTTATTCTTATTTTATGTGCATGACTGTTTGTTGTCATGTATGTGTATGTGCATGAGTATTTTCTTAAATATACATTGAGACCATATGGATACTTGGTTCCCATGTGGAGCTAACATGAGTGTTGGTTCCCCTGGAACTTGTATTATGGACAGTTGTGAACCAATGTGTAGGTGCTGAGAACTGAACCCAGGTCCTCTGCAAGAGCAGCAAATATTCTTAACCATTGAGCCATTTCTCCAGTGAGCCTTTCAAAGTCATCTTATGCACAGGAGATTAATAAATAAACACAGATAACTTAATGGATTGTAAGATTGAGAGCTCAATGATTGTGTTAAGGCAGAAAAGAAAAATAGGTTCATAGCCACTTGGCAGAACATACAAAACACTGGTTCATTTAACTTCATCATATAAGATTGGAAATATTTTGCTAGTAGAAAGTATTTATTTACATGTACACACACACACACATACTATGTGTGTGTGTGTATACATAGAATTGAAAAGAACTTTGCATATACTTTATGCTTAAGAAATAATCAGTGTACATATATGTGAAAAACATAAAACAGGTATAAGTATACATGCTCATGAAAAGGCAAGTAACCAGCATGGCCAACTATCTCCAAACTGTTCGAATCTACCTTGATTATTAAGTGGGCCCATTCTGAACTAAAGCAAAACCTAGATCCAATCTGTATAAATGATTTCACCTGGGACTTCCACGCACAACTTCAGAAGCTAGGGAAGAAGTAAGTGAGCAATGGGACTGGAGGTATAGGCTGAGTGTCCATTAGCTGAATCTAGAATCAAGTACAGTTCTTGCTGCCTGTGCTGGCTGGTTTTGTGTGCCAACTTGACACAAGGTACAGTCATCAGAGAGGAAGGAGCCTCAGTTGAGGAGATGTCTCCATGAGACCCAGCTGTGGGGCATTTTCTCAATTAGTGATCAATGGGCAAGAGGGCCCAGCCCATCGTGGGTAGTGCCATTCCTGGGCTGGTAGGCCCCAGGTTCTATAAGAAAGTAGATTGGCTTAGCAAGCCATGAGAAGCAAACCAGTAAGTAGGGCCCTCTATGGCCTCTACATCAGCTCCTGCCTCCAGGTTCTAGCCCTGACTGAGTCGCTGTACTGACTTCCTCTAAGGATGTACTATGATTTGGAAGTATAAGCCAAATAAACCCTTCCCTCTGCAACTTGCTTTTTGGTCCTAAGACAATAGAAACCTTACGACACTACCTATCACCATAAAGCCTGATGAGCAGGGACCGGAATCTATTCAGAGAGCCAGTGATCTGAGAAGGCAGCAGATTAAAAATCTTAAAAATATGCCCTGCATTCTTGTCACTCTGGTCCGAATGATCCTCCTGTCTCTGAGATTCATGGTGTGGGTTCTTATCTTTTGCATCTGTGCACTTTGGCTTCATTATTATCTCTTCCTGTGCAGTTAGGGTTGCATACTAGAATCACTGAGCCCAGTGGGTTACAGGTTAACCCAGAACAAACCTATGGCAGTGGGTACAAGCTGAGCTCTTTACATGGTGTGTGTACAGGTTCCCTTCCACAATATAAATATGGATATTATATATACATGTTTGTGAATATACACATTGTGTATAAATATATAGAGACACACCGTATGTAAATGTGTTCTTACGATGTAAAAATCCCCCTATCTGTCCTCTGTCATTACCCAAAATGCCTGGAACTAGATGTATGTCAGATTATGGAGTTTTTCTCCCAGATTTTGAAATACATATCTTGAGGATGGGACTCAAGTCTAAAAATAGAAATTTACTGGTTCTTTATGTATGTGATTTTCATACATAAAAAAATGTGAGCGACATTTTGACTGCAACCTTATATATGAGGTCAGATGTGGACTTTCCTACTTGTGATGGCTTGGTCAGTTCTCAAAAATTTCAGAATTTGGAGCACTTTGATTTCTAGATTTGGGATGCTTAACCCATATTAGGGGTGAGAAACATAGTACAAAGCAGAGGCCACTTGAGGTCCCAAAGGGCAAGCTGTTCTCAATTTCTGTAGACAATTGCTATTATGCAGTGAAGAATCCTATTTTGACAAAATTTTCCATTTTTCAGGACAGGAAAAAAAATCCACCTTTTAAGCATTACTAAATCCAGAGGGCTTTTGTTAGTTTGTTTGTTTGTTTTAAACAAAAACTTCATGGAGCAAATAAACATATTGATTTGCTCTGGCTCTTTGACCTAGAACGTGTCTTTCTGGGTCTTCTATTATATAAATGCGTTTGTGATATACTGGTGTGTAATGTAAACGCCACTTGTTGAGTGGTTTGTAACTTTTCAGATGACAAACCTCCTTGAGAATCTGGAAGTATGAATGTTCTCCTTGAATCTCCTCAGTGATGATATTTGGGATAAAACTTCAGCGTGTCCCTTAAGGTAGCTAATAAATTTTTAAGAATTAAAAGGACAAAGTCTAAGTCTCCCTGGCTTAATTAAAACAAAACTAAAACATAATCATGCCTATCTTTTCTAATTCCCAGGAATTCAGACCAAAGTCTGTAGCTCAATTATAATAAATAATTAAACATTTTAAATATGTACTTTTTAGTTTGATTTTTCTCCTTGGCCCTGATCATGTATTTATTTCCTCTGTTTCGGTAAATTATAGGCTTTTCGTTTCATTTATTGTTTTTGTTTTATTGCTTCCATTTCTTCTGTAGTCAGTCCATCCAAACTTAGTTAAGCAATAAATAAGGGAACAAATGAATAAGAAATGAAGTAACTTGCAATACAAGTAATAAAAATGTATTCACATAATTTTGTAGCAAATAAGTAAAAGGAACACAACTGTGAGCCAGAGAACAGTTTGTCTCTAGGGTCTTCATACTCTGCCTACCCCTGTTATTTTCTCTGTAGGCATTCTATTAACACTCCTAACTGCCCCCTTGTTACCTCAGCTCTTCAGAGCTCTCACTGTGGTTGTCAAGTGCATTGTCCTGTGGCAGCAATCTAGGTCATACACACACACTGAGCTGACTTTCTTAGCCCCAGGTGATTTCTTTCTCCTTCAGTAGAAGTTCAGAAACCCCTGCTAACTGTATGTCATTCTGGGCCTTGATCACATTGTGCTTCGTAATGTCACGGCTCCTCGACATGACTGTGGCATGGTGCTACATGAAACTTAGTGCCCTGTCTCTCTTTTGTAAGTTTCGTGGCACCAAGCAAAGTGATGAGGATGGGTAATGGCTTGGTAGACATAGATTAAGTTTGACAGAACTGCTTCTCATTCAAAGCTTCCTAGTTTTCCAGATTATTAAAAAAATTTTTTCCAAACAGGGTTAAATCACTCAACGGAAATGTCAATTTTAAATTAAGCTTCACCAGGTTAATGCAATGAGAGCGGGAGCTACTTGAGAACCTAAGGATGTGGGCAGATGAAAGATACTTGATTCCGGGAGCTGTAAGAGCTCACGGCGTAAGAGAGTTGAGTGGATTCCAGGGAAGATGGGATGAACATAGATCACTGGTTACTATATATTAAAGAGGGAATATATTCTTTAATTCAGAGTGGTAAGGTAGGGGCTTATGATTTCTGATAATTTACTAACCTATTTTACACTTTTATTAAACCTGTGTTGTTGGAGTAGAAGTTATCAGGCTTTGGATATAGCCTGTTATTCACCACAAAACATAGCCTTCAAGTAAATGCTAATATGACTTCGAAAGGTTAATGTTGCCAGTGTCAGACTTTTCTAGGCGGCAGTTTAAAAGGCTTGACATTTGCTGAGTAGCCCCTGAGAAAGTGCCTCTTATTAAAAGTGCACGTCCTCTTACAAAGCAGCCTTCCCTGGAGCTAGGCTCATTTTGACTAACATTGAATGTCTACCATATATGAGCCACACAAGTATGGGAAGAAAGAAGTTCCTGCCTATAAGTCAGTAGAGACAGGGAGACCCGGCTTTCAAAAGACAAGCCCCTTGCCTCTCTTCTCAACTCACTGTGTCGAAAAGAAACAGCTTAGCCAGGATGAGTGCCTGAATTCTGTCTCTGGGCTATGTCCTTATATCTGATATTTATATTCTGCATCAGTGCTGTCTATGAATCATCTCTTATTTATTATTATTTTTTTTAATTTTCATTTACCTCTGGTGCTGGAATTACAAGCACATGCTACTACATCCCACAGGTTTAGTGGGTTCTGGGGATCAGGCTCAGGTCCTCAGGCTGTGAGGCACCTGTTTTATCATCCGAGTTCTCTCTATGGCTCAATATCCTGAGATCCATCAGCATGTTCCTTCTAAAACAGTATTGGGGCATTGATAAGCCAAAATATGTGGCCCAGAATCTAGAAAAATGGCTGTTCACTTGAAAAAGTCTCTGTTTCTCTGTCTGTGTTATTCTGTCTCTCTGCCTCTCTGTCTTACTCACACACATACATGCACACAAACATACACATACTTAAGTAGAATAATCTAAACACTACAATTTTATACTTTCAAGTTTTATTAGACCATTTGGGACAAGGCATGGAGTCAATACATTTTTCCAATAATCACTTGGTTAAGCCAAATACTAAATTTCTATCAAACACCAAATTTAAAGGCAAAGAAATTTTGCCTTTAAAAGATCATGGCCGGGGGCAGTATTCTGAGCACTGAAGAATTTTTAGATTCATTTTAAGATAAATATTATCTGATTTAATTGTTGTTGCTATAGGTCTGAATAGAAATGGTCTCTTCTGGAGGGAGAGAGATTTACAAGTCTCAGGAAGTACAAGAAAATTACAAGGCCTGAGGAGAAATTTAAGACACTTCCAAGCCCCTCCCCATGGTTCTATAGGTTATAGTAGATGAAAGACAGGAGACTACAGTCTGTAGAGCCAGCTGCAAGTGGAGTAGGGGGTACAGGGCTATAGCTTGTGTGAGTCCTAACTCCTGCTGGGGTTGGGGAAGCATGTCTGGCTAATGCAGCTCCATTTGAGGCAGGCCCCTATAAGAAAACCCTGCGCCCATATGCCTGGAGAACCCCCAAGAGATTTGTTGGTTCTTCAAGCTAGACTGGGGTGGAACTGTTTCTTCCACCTGGGATAAACAGATCTTGGTTCACATGCCCCCAGGAGAAGTCTCACGATATTCCAAACACTAACCAGAAGCTCGTATTAGCAAACTGTTGTGGCTCGTTAGTCACAGCTTGGCTATCAAAATAGTATAAAAAATGATTGCTGGTAGCCGGGCAGTGGTGGTGTATGCCTTTAATTCCAGCACTTGGGAGGCAGAGGCAGGTAGATTTCTGAGTTCCAGGCCAGCCTGGACTACAGAGTGAGTTCCAGGACAGCCAGGGCTGCACAGAGAAACTGTGTCTCGAAAAACAAAACAAAACAAACAAACAAAAACAAAATTATTGTTGGCATCTGTCAAATCCAAAATTTTAATACTTAAGTGAGATTATTCATTTTGGGGGACATTAAGGAGTTCTTGTCTAATAACCTAAAGGTATTTGAAAATTAAACCGTTCATGTCTGTCTTTTTTTTTTTTTTTTTTTTTTTTTTTTTTGGTTTTTTGAGACAGGGTTTCTCTGTGCAGCCCTGGCTGCCTGTAATTCACTCCGTAGACCAGGCTGGCCTCGAACTCAGAAATCTGCCTGCCTCTGCCTCCCAAGTGCTGGGATTAAAGGTGTGCGCCACCATTGCCCAGCCATATGCCTTACTTTTTAACAATAACAAAAAAATTAGCAGCTTTTCCCTATTTTCATTGATATGTATTCATTGTAGTATTGGGTACATAGATCATTTATTTCAATTACATCATATATTTCTTTGCTTCTTAATTTAATTTGTATTTTTCAGCCAGTTAGCTGTATATTGCTTTTAGGATATGATGAGATTTTTTTTATTCCTAACCTGATATCCCTACATAAAAAATTTTCACTTTTAGAGGAAAACAGTATTAATAATGCCCTAAGTTTACACTATGCATAGAGTTGCTCCAAAATACAAAGTGATTGGTTTCTCTAGCCCTAGGATATTTAATACATAATTTAGAATAAAATCACAAATTCATTGACACAGACTGAGTGCAACTTTTCTTCATCCTCCCCCCCCCGACCCCACTCCACCCCCAACAGGGTTTCTCTGTGTATCCCTGGCTGACCTGGAACTCCCTGTGTAGACCAGGTGGCTTTGGACTCAGAGATCTGCCTGCCTCTGCCACCAGAGTGGGAAGATTAAAGGCTTGTGCCACGACCACCTGGCTGAGTTCAACTTTTCTTAATCTAGTTCATTAGATCTATTATGAGTAAGATCCTTCTATCTGACCTGCTGGGTTCCCACTTCTCTTGTCACCCTAACAAAGAAGCAGTAGTGAAGAGGCTGGGATTTACTGAGAACATCAAGGTCCAGGATCTTTCTCCACATAACGTCAGAGTTTGTGTTTCATGTCTTACCCCAACATATTTAAATTCTGCAGCTAGTCAATTTTTCAGTGATAAGGAAGACAGAGCCTCCACTGGACCTTTGAAGAATGGAACAGGACATCATTAAGGTCTTGAATGGTCTTTAATTCCCAAGCCTCACTCTGGAAAGTGTGAGGTCTACCATCCTGTAGTTTCGATTCGTTTTTCTGGTGCTGGCCACATTGGCTATAGCGTTGGAGGCTAATCACTTGAATTTTTGTTTTCAACCACATAGTCTCTCTTCAGCACATCTTGTGTTTTCTGTTTGCCTTTCAACTGGCTTCCCCCCCCCCAAACCCCCACCCTCTGCCGCACTTCCCTTCCATGGCCCTGTAGTTCTTTTTTTTTCACATTGACAATATTCATCACTCTTTCCATCTAAGGGCAAACTTTTGTTTTGTTAGCTTAGTGGTTGAGCTTTGTCTCCTACGGCAGGAAGGGCAGGCACCAAGTGAGGAGCCGATTGTGAGCCACTGGCATGTGTCTGAGTAGGAATATTACTCTGTACTGCTAGATGTGGTATCTTGTTCATTTGGGCACTCTCTTTTGCCAATAGAGAACAACTAGACACAAGAGCAAGGCAAACTACGATTTCTGATTTCCATACTCAACTACAAAGTATCCTTCATGTGTACCTATGACAGCAGCCAGCCTATCCCCAAATGGCTCCTACTCCTACAGCTCCCACAGTGAAGATCCATCTACTCAACCCAGGCTTGATCACTGCCACCAGTCTTCCCTCTTAACAGGACTTATATTCTGTAATTATAACCAATGTGCGCACTTTGGATTCTGTGTTCCTAGGTCAATGTCGACTCTTAAGACTTGAAGGGATAAGGCTTATATAGAAGATAGGTCATTAGGGTAATGCCTTTGAACGGAGTACTGAGACTCTGGCTTAGTCCCATCTCTCTTGCTTTCTGAAGGCTTAAGGCAAACAGGTTTTGTCTCCCACAGTCTTCCTTTTTTTTGTGATCTACTGTGCTACTATATGTTCAAAGCAACAGGGTCACAAGGCTGTGCAATGAAGTGTCTGAACTGTGAACAAAAGGTAAACCTTCCTTCCCTTTAAATGAACTGTCTTAGTTATTTTGGTACAGTGATGGAAATCTGACTAACACACTGAAGAGGAAAGCAATACAGGAGCATGTAACTGCCTAGGTAAATCTCACAAAGAAATTTGAATGTTTATAGATCTAATTGTTTTAAAATAGCTTTGAAAGAAAACAGGTTTCATACTTCAGTGTTGATTTAAATAAGTACAAAGATAAGAATAAACATAAAACCCTTGAGTGGAAAGTTTTTATAAATTAAAAATAAATGTATAGATAAATTTGTGAATTAAAGTATACCATGACTAGAACTTTAGAAAAATGTGTTACCAGTTTATTAAACCTGTATGATGGATTAGAAGGTTGTAGACAGTCAGAGTTCACATTTGTGTTATAATTTCAATAAAAAATGACATACAGAAAATGCCATTCACACTCATATGGTAGCTTCAAGTATTTGGTTATTGGTTGAAGACAAAAAAGTACCCTTATGCTTCATCAAAATTTTGCCTCAGTCATTCCTGTCAACTGGGTGAGCTAAAACACCACGTATTTGTCCTTTCTCAATTCTTGAGGTCAGTAGTTCAAAATCAGTTTGTCTGTGCTAAATCTAAAGCATGGACAGGGTCACAGTCTTGGGGGAAACTCTAGGGAGCAACATGTTTCCGTGTCCTTTCCAGATTCTAGGACAGCACTGCTTGCATTTCTTGACTTGTGACCCCTTGCTACATCTTCAAAACCAGCACTGTAACATCTCTTAATCTCTTTTTACCTCATCGTGTCTATTCTCCCGTTTTTGTGATCAAACTCCCATTTCTCTCTTCTAAGGACACTTGTGCTTGTTTTCAGGGCTCACTGCAAGAACTCAAGATGATGTCATCTCCAATTTTTAATAAAATCATAGTCATAATGCTTTAAAATGTAAAATGATACATACTCCAGAGCTGAGGACCCAACTGATGAATTTCCCTGGAGCATATATGTATCACTAGCTGCTATGGTAAAGGACTTTTGAGCACAGTGTGTTTGTATGTTCATATTTCCAAGGATTTTCAGAAGTTCTATTACTGAGCAACTGACATTGAGTCAATGTACATTCTATTTAATTTGGTATATAGAATGTAAACACAGCACAGAGACAGCACAGTGGTGTATGATTCTGACTAACCACATGTTTGCCACTTCAGTGATCCATAAATAGTCTTTTCAGTTGATTTTTTCAAACTATCACACTATTACTAGGCACTCACACCTGGTGGCCTACAAGTTACAGATAAGCATCCGTGAGTCCAATTAATACATAAAGGACTTGGTGGAGGCAGACACGTCTTTCAGAAGGTTCTTGGCAGGGTAGGTGGTTCTCAGAGGAGTGCAGTCTGCTTGCAAGTGTAATTGTATAATCTCTTCAGTAAATGGAGAAAGGGTTCCATGATTCTGAGTCTGTGGAATCATTAGGGTCATAAGTCATTACCAATTGAAGTGGTGAATCCAGAAGAGAAAGCTCCAATATACACAAGGCTAAAAGTATTGCTGGGTGCTTCAGATGACTAGAAAGTTGGGTTGGGTCTACATAAGCAGCCCAAGAGTTGTCTATATTTACTGGTTTTCTGAATACCAGTAAATTTCTGTATAGGAATGATCAGTTCAACAAACAAATTAAGTTGAATACAGCAGGTGAGGAAATGCAATGAAAACTAAATTTATAGGTATTCAGACTTCTCTAGGAAGTGGGAGCTATATGTAAAACCCCAGGATTTGTATCCATAATTCAGCCTCTTTCCAGCACAGTGTGGCATCTGCCATTTATGCTGTCATGGATTTCAATGCATTAGAGAGATGGAATGAAATGAGAGATGATGTTTTCAGTACTTACAAATTAGAAGAAAAGATGTGGAAGTTTCCATGGTCTCTCTTTTCCATCATTTTTTCTCATCCTCTTCACACATAATAAGTTGTAAAACTCACTTGGAATCTTTTTTTAATCATTTGATAATTTTTAGGTCTAGCTAAGTTTCTAGGAGCTTACTAATTTTTGATACATGCATGAATTAAACCTAGTGTGTAGCTGAGTTTACTGATGAGTTCAATATAAAGCAAGATTAACGATAACTGAGAATCATTTTAAGGCCACTTTGGTATTAGTGTTACTCCCTTGCCCTATCCTCAATAATAACACTTCTTCATGTTCATTAGTTGGGGAGAAGGACACAGGCTATTTTGCCCTTTTCATAAACCAATGTCAAAACTCTTATAGCCACTGTTCTACTGGAATTGATAGACAACGTCTGATATTGCTAGAACATATATAGGGCAGATAATAATGAAATAGTAAAGTAAAATAAAGAGTACATTTTAAGGGCTAGCTCCTCTATTCAAAGCAAATAAATACAAATACATCCCCAGAACTCTAAATGAAAAATAATTAAAAGCACAGTGTTCCAAAAAGAACACAATACAGATCAAACCTTAGGATATAAGCATTAATGGTACCACTCAGGAAGCTTGTCTTATTCATTTAGTGATTTCCTATTTTGCAACAACAGTTTGAGTTCTAATAAACTATTCTTAATTATTTTCCAGAAAGCATTAAAATGACCTAAATTTGATTCACATTTTTCTCATGGTAACTCATTGTTTCAAGATAAACTTCCAGAGTAGATCAATACTTTCCCTTAATAGACAGGTTCAGAAATACTAACTCAAAACAAGAACTTTACTTCAAATTGGGACACAGCAAAAAGTTATTTTCTAGCAGCAAATTTCATACCAATACTATAGTTGTCTGACAGGAAATATGAATTTTAGTTTTTAAAGAAGGAAAAGAAAGAAAAATAAAGTTGCTTCTATTCTTTTGAGTTCCAGATTGACACAGATTTGTATAACAAAAGCCATTGACAAGATCAAAGCAAGAAGTGTTTTGTGTGTGTGTGTGTGTGTGTGTGTGTGTAAATATATACAGTATGTCACTGGGCTTGGGTAGGGGTGGAGGGACTTTGAGAGTAAAATCCCTTACTCTTTACTTTGTTCTTTCTGCTTCTTGCTTGTGAGCTCACAACATTCTGCCCTGGTCACTAATGCTTGCTGCAGCACCTCCCCACCATGGCGGATATGCATCCCTCTAAGACCATAAGCCAAAATAAACTATTGAATAAGTTGCTGTAGTCATGGTTCTTTATTACAGCTACAAAAAAGTAACTAAAACAGTCACAAAGACTCCTATGGTGCCATTTTCTGATTGATAGAGCCAGGCACGGGCAGTGCAGGTTTGTAATCCCAGCACTCAGGGAGGTTACCTATATTAGGGAGACCTTGTCTCAAAAACAAAAGTAAGTTACTAAAATAACTCTCCACAGTGCTCAACGCTTGTGCTTTTTAGTAGAGAGGGGAAGAGGTTATTTCTTTATCTTTCTAAAGTGATGTCCTGCTCTTAAGCCAGATAGGGAGAATGCAAAGCATTTTGCTTTAATCTGCTCTTCTTAACTGCTTTCAAATTAAAACCATTATGCCAAAGGCATGTTTTGTAGGGTGACATGCTGGTCTCAAAATAACCATAAATATAATTGCATTTCAAATTGTCATAATTTATAATTATTTTTCATATATATATGTATATATACAAAGAACAAACAATGATCTTTAAAAAAGAACAATCTTAAGAAACTAATACTTTTTTGTGTTCATTTTTTTCTGTGCTGCAGATCAATCACAAAAGCCTTACGATGTGAGCCAAATACTGTGCCACTGAGCTATATTCTCAGTTCCAATATTTAAAAATCTAAATTATCATAAAGAAAATCTATGGAAATAGAAAAATCTTTTATTTGCTGAGAGATGACAAGCCATATTTAATAATTACAAGCAATTACCTTTCTTTTGTGTGTGTGTGGTTTTTTTTTTTTGTTTTTTGTTTTTTGAGACAGGTTTTCTCTGTATAGCCCTGGCTGTCCTGGAACTCACTCTATAGACCAGGCTGGCTTCAAACTCAGAAATCCTCCCAAGTGCTGGGATTAAAGGCATGTGCCACCACTGCCCAGCAGCACTTACCTTTCTATACTGTATATTTTGAGGTTAAATTTTTGAGACGAGTCATTGCCTTACAAAGACTAGGAACACATTCTCCAAGTTCATTAATGTGCCTGAAGAGGTCAGAGAACAATTCTTAAGAGCCATTTCTCTCCTGACACCTCATGAGATCCTTGGACTGAACTGCTGTTGTTAGGGCTTCAGGTGAGTGCCACTACCTAACTGCTGAGCCATCCTACCAACCCAAGCACTATCTTCTGAAGTGCCATGGAAATTAAGGAACAGGTTTTGAAGCAGATTTATGTAAGAATGTATATGTGTATATGTGTGTGTGTGTGTGTGTGTGTGTGTGTGTGTGTGCGTGTGTGTATGTATATATATATGTATGTACACTTCCAAAATCTTGTAAAATACTTTCTGAGCCAAACCAACGAAATTCATTTTCTACATGAAAATCAGGTTTTAACAAATCAACCCCAGCAGAACATACAAAACCTCAGGAGTCCCCTGTTGTGTTATTATTTTCTACTATGTAAAAACAAATTTCCACTCTGGATTTGAAACTTAATCTCTTCCCTATCCAATGTACTTTTAAAAAAAAAATTCTAAGTATCAGAGACTCCCACTGCTTGAATAAATTTTGATCTCTTCCTGTACTGAGAAATTGAAAGGGGGGATGTCTGAATAGCCTTGTTTACTGTGATCCAGCCAAGGCCGTCCACGTAAGAGAGGGACAAGCTATATTGGTACATTTGCTCCTGGTACATTCTAATGAGCCCTGGGTAATGGGTGCTTGATTATTTGGATACTGTTTGTTCTGGTTTATGACAATAATGAGTTCTGAACACACAATTGGGTTGAGGTTCATTCTTAAGGGGGTATCTCTATTTTAAATTATATTTTCAGATACCTTGTGGCTTATCTTAATAGACTCTTTTGACCAGTAATAAAGCTTCATATACAAAAGGTGAAATGATTACTTGTCATAGAAACATGTTTTAGAAAGGGTTTTATTCCATTTCACTGGAACAGTTGAAGTACAGACTTACTATGACTGATCAATTTTTTAATTAAATGTTTCATGATATTTTAAATTCCACACATATAGAATACATGTTTTTGAAGAAAGAATCTTAGATTTCATTAAAGTCCTATTGGGGATGCAATAGAAATTGGAATGTAATTCACAATTTAAGACTTCTTCTCGGGGCTATGGCGATGGCTCAGCGGTTAAGAGCACTGACTGCTCTTCCAGAGGTCCTGAGTTCAGAACCCAGCAACTACATGGTGGCTCACAACCATCTGTAATTAGATCAATGCCCTCTTCTGGTGTGTCTGAAGACAACTACAATGTAATCCTATTCATAAAATAAATAATAAACTAAAAAAAAACCTTAATATAAAAAAAAGACTTCTTTTATTCCATTTTTTTTAAGCTAAAGTAATGATTTTTCACAAACATTTTTTTTTAGGTTTCACTATATTGAAAATCATATTAAACTGCATAAAATAGCAAGTACAGTGTTTTTGTTCCAAAGTTTTTTCTAGGCATTTTGACAAACAAGCCATGTTATGTGTAGGATGTGCTTTGTGAGCAACAAAGTGTGGAACAGAGTACCTGGGTAAAACCTCCCTGGATGATGGCTGTATCTCACATCCCTGCCACTTCTCATTTTGAATTCTTTCTTTGCTAGGAATTCATATTGCTTTCTTAACTGGGCTAGGATTTTTGTTGCCTTGACAAGACGCAGAGTCTTAATTCATGCTTCCACAGGCTGAAAGCGCCACAGCACATCCTAACCAGCCCGCAGCCAATTCACTGGCTTGCTCTCATAGTACGAGTCCATTTAAAAGTAGCTATGATCGATTAAGGCAAAGGACGCATTATTTGTTCTTAAATACTATGTAAACCTTTAGTGGTCTGAATTTATCTTTGTTTTTCTTTCCTTCTTGCTTGAATGGACACATGGTTTATACTTTAGAAATGTCTGACTACTGCAGTCATTTTCTGAGTAAAGAGAAAGGCCTCCCTTCCATATTCCATTCCTCATTAGTCTTATGACTTGAATAATAATGAGTCAATAGTGATGGCTACATCTAGACTGCGCGGGAATACTCATATGCATTATACTTTATGGGATATAGTGGTTTTGTTCTAAGGTTACAGTTGTAAACTTAGAGAACAATGGAGAAATGCATCCAGATATGAAGACATACTTCATTTTGTGAAAAAGATGGTGCAGTTATCTCTCATACTGTTCTAAGAGGTCTATATGGGTGCCATTCATTTCTAATGTTAGCAGTGATCAATGAGATAAGCACCATTGCTTCTGACAATAGAGAAATATAGTATTCTCCTTTGTTCACTATAGCAACACTGTAGGAAGGGAAGTGTTTTTCCTTGTGATAGAGCTCGTGAAAGGAAACCACAGGTTGTAAATTCCGTGAGAACTTTGGTTGAGCCGCTCATTCACCTTTGTCTATCTGGTACCCAACACAGTGTCTTAGGTACTTCTGTTGCTATGATAAAATAGCAGGACAGAGGCAATGTAAGGGAGGAACGGGTGTCTTCATTTCTCTCACCCAGCAATAAATGCCTTCTCTGTTTCCCAGGCACCACGAAGTATATAGGAGCACTTCCAGCAACCAATCAATCAATTCTGTAGTAGCCGCCTGTCATAGTGTGCCGATTCAATTCAATTCAGATACAGTCTACCTGGAGGTAGCGTTTCTTTCTTTTCTTTTCTTTTTTTAAAAATATTTTTAAAAAAGGCTTATTTATTTTACGTATGTGAGTACACTGTGTCTGTACAGATGGTTGTGAGCCTTCATGTGATTGTTGGAAATTGAATTTAGGACCTCTGCTCGCTCTGGTCAACCCCGCCCCACTCTCGCTCTTGCCCAAAGATTTATTTATTATCGTACACAAGTACACTGTAGCTGTGGGTGTCAGATCTCACTACGGGTGGTTGTGAGCCACCATGTGGTTGCTGGGATTTGAACTCAGGACCTTCGATAGAGCAGACAGTGCCCTTACAGGCTGAGCCATCTCGCCAGCCCAGGAGGGGACGTTTCAATCTTCAGGTTGAGGATTTCAGTCTTAAAAGATTCTGCACATCCGCTCCATCATTTCAGAAGGCAACTGCAAGCACCCCATCCCCATGACTGATTACTATTACAGAGGTGGCTCACTGAATTCCGAAAAGTATCTATGCACATTCATTCATTCATCATAATAGATGCTCTAGAGGAGAGAGGTAAAGAGATGCCTCAGGGCAAGGGATGTGAGAAGGGATGAATGGCTTTCCTGCCCTCCAGGAATCTCCAGGTGTTGCAGGATCTGGAAGCTCGCTCAACCCTGATGCTTAGGGTTTTGATGGGGGTTGTATTATGCAAGAAGAATTGATCCAGTTATTTCCACCCGTGATCTCCTTAACCGTAAGCCTCCTTCTCCCTTCTCAGGAGCTCGAGGGAGACGCGTGAGGTTAAAACTCTCCGAGAGAGCTTGGTTGGTTTCCCCTATTCTGTGGTTGCTGGGGATTTCCAAAAATGACCTCATTAATGATAAACTCAGGTGTGGATGAAAGGGGCTTATTAAATAACAAAGAACTATCTCTTATCTCAGAAGTCCTTCAAGAACCAGGTAAGACCAGTATTTTAACAAAAGATACTTATTGCTCCAATCATTTACACAATGACAAGGGTTAAAGGAGCTGAGGCAGGAGCAGGGCAATTCCCTCAAATATCTATCATTCTGTCATAGCATTATTTCAAAACTGGTATGCTTTGAACCAAGTAATACATGGAAGGCAAGAAATACTCATTTTAAGCAATGCTTAACCTTTTTTTGAATAATTATAAAGTACTCAACAGAACTGAGCTCATCAAGATTGCGGCGGTCTTCAAGCATGTTTAAGCTCTAGTTTTATTTAAAGAGACATAGTATATAAATAACAGGAGAGGACATTAATTAAGCTGTGGTTCTGTTTGATTCAATACTAAATTTATTCCCCCAAATAACCAGATAAAATGACTATTTTAATTCAATATTTTTAAAGCTTATTTTTAGGGACGGATTTTTTTTAACTATCTTATACAAATGTTGTATAATAAAAAATTACCTAGAGTCTGGGGATATTTCTACTTAAATTACAAGGCTTTTTTGTCTGCAGTTCACCCTACTAGGATAGAAATAGATAGATTTTGTGATTCTTCTTCAGTACTTCAACAGTTTGTTCTGGCACCCTATAATTCAAGAAAAGAAATTTAATTCCTGCTCGGAGATGAAATATAGAAATTTCAAAGGAAGCCACATTATCTATTGATCACAATGGGAGTTGTACAAACTCTTCAGAGGTTTTTAAAGGAAGGTATTTTTTTTTTCTCTAAAGCAATTGTGCACTGACAATTGAAGTTAATAATTTTGTTTTAACTTAACAAAGGTGGGGTTGGCTGAGCCCTTCTTATTTTAAGCTTGAACAAAGAGCAGTACAATAATCATCTCTGACACGGACAGTTTACAAACGGCTCTTACATAAGGTATTCCCATTTGATCTTCACAGCAACACTGGGAGAAGGCAATTAGTATTTTTCTTATTATGGAGTTCATGAAAGGAAAGCAACGGTTGTAAACTCCAAGGACAGGGCCCAGTCTTGTCATTCATTCGCCTGTGTCCTTCTCACACCCAACTGTTTTGCTCCTCGCCATCGCTGTGATAAAATATGCTGACAAAAGCAACCTAAGGAAGAATGGATTTCTCTTGGCTCACAATTCAAGGGTGTATTAATTACCATGGTAGCAAGAGTGGTGGTCTGTCCAGAGGCAGACAATGATAAATGCCTGTGATCAGCTCATTTTCTCCTTTTTATTAAACAGTCCAGGACCCGAGTCCAGGGTGGAGTAAGAAATATTTAAAAATCCTGATGCAGGGTTTCTACCCACCTTAGACCATTTATATTCTCAGATGAAACACACACACAGCCTTTATATGTTTAAATATGCCTTAAGCGGCACAATAGCTGGGCAACTGTCTACCCTCCATACTGTTAGAATCTACCTTGCTATCCATAACCCACCTTACTATGTACTATGTTTCATCTGGGTTGCTCTTAGCTCCAATTGGCCAGCCTACATGGCCACATTTTTTATGGTCCAGCTAACACATGGCAGCTCTCCTTTCTCCTCTCCTGCATGTTCTTCCTCTATCCCATGACGGCTTCTTCCCTCTCTCTCCTTTCTTCTTCTTGCCTCTCTCCTGCCTCCTCCAACCCATTCTATAGAGAATGGTGTCGCCCACAATGGGCAGGTATTACTTCAGTTATCTAATGAAGACAGTCTTCCCCAAGTGACCATAGATTTCATCACGTTGACAATAGAGATGGACCATCACACATACTGACTGGCATTTGATAAACACTCCATAAATCATTTGAGTCGTGAGACTAGCTGGAAAGATTAAACCTTAAATGGCTTAACTAGGGCAATAAATACACCATACAGTCAGCTATGAATTCACCCTGTATATGAAGCTTGTAGCTTCAACAACATTGCCGTAGTCTTTTATTTTCCTGTTCTTTAGTAGCTATCCCTTGCCCCATCTCCTGTCACCATCACTGACATGCATGACCTTTAAAATTATACATTTAGAAATATATCTTCCATTTTACCACTAAAACAATGTAGTTTGAAAACAAGGTGGATAGTTCCCTTTTGCTGACCATTTGGTTCTGATGATTGTTATCACAACATCCTCTTCACCTATAGCACTAAGCCAGAACGTTGTGACAATCTCTGACATGAAGTCAGTGAGTGTGAAAATAAAAGCTAATGCAGTCAGGTCCTATGCTTCGCCCACAGGGCTGTCGTGTCTTGCCTCTGGCAGGATGAGCTTCTGGTGTGTGGGATGGGGAGAGAGTCCTGAGAAGTACATGACAGAAACCTAGGGAACTAGTTCTGGAGCCTTTTGCCCATCTTGTTCTGGAAACAATGTTTCCAGTTGGGACGGGGGTGGGGTGGGGGGGGGGAAGGATTTATACATGTCCATAGCAACGACAGCAGCAACACAAAACCATCTGGGTATGGTGGCACATGCCTGTCAACCTAGCCCTAGGAAGGCAGAGACCTGGGGATCTTTGTGAGTTAAAGCCTGATCTGCATATCAAATTCCAGGCAAGTGAGGGCTACACAGTGAGACCCTGCCTGAAATATAACAAAATAAAATGAAATATTCATTTGACCAAACAACAAAAAGAGACCTTCCTTACCCAGTTTTACTAAGATTGGGCTTCAGACTAGACTTTTCCTCCTCCTTTCTCTCTTCTTCCTTCCCTTCTCTTCTTTCCCTTCTTTGCCTCTTATTTCCTTCATCCCTCCTTTCCTCCTTCCCCCTCCCTCTCTCCCTCTTAATAATTCATTTATAATGTATGCAGTCACTTTTGCTTACACAAAAGGATTTATTGGCATATGAAATTTCTTCACCCTTGTACTCCTTTCCACATTTTCCAAGACATTTTCTAAGGAGCCAGATTTCATAAATGTATGGATTTCAGATTTTTTCCCAAAGACTACTTCTATGCTTCTAAAAAGTATTCTACAATTGATGTCTCTCGTTCTTAGCATGCTCAGCTGTCTAATGCTGGAACTTTTAGCAGACTGCTTTTTCTCATTGCCAGACTCCTCTTTTCCTCGATTTCTCTTCTCTTCTTCCTTCTCATGCTCCCATACTGACTTTTCTCTCCTGGCCTCATGATAAATAGTTTACACATTGCCATTGCTGCTTTGGATTTTGCTAATATTTACCAATTTAGCCAACCATCTCGTTAAATATTTCCTCAAGCCACCTCCTTATAGAAGTTTGATCAGAAATGATAAGAAAATGTATTTTTTTTTCTTTGACATGGAGTGTCCTCTTAGACACCCTTCAGCTCTCTGTGTAGTTTAGGCTGGCCTCAAGTTTTTGATTCTCCTGCCTCAACTTCTGAGTGCTGGGATTGCAGTTCTATATTACCATGATGTTATGGCTATTCTCAGTTGTCAACTTGACTACATCTCAAATGAACTACAACTCAGAAATGGAGGGGATATCTGTGATCCAGATCTTGATACACACCTTTAATCTTGGCCATACCCTCTGCTGAAGGCCTATATAGGATGCTGGAAGAAAGAAGGGTTCCTTTGCTCTTTGCCTGCTTGCACACACTGTGCCAGCACATCTGTTGGAACCTACTTCTTCAGGAGTCCAATTTACACAGAAGACCAGTGGAGGCACTCAGCCCTGTACAACTGAGAAACTACTAGATTCTTGGAGTTCCCATGCAATAGCTGGCTATTGTTGGGTTAGTTGGACTGCAGATTTTAAATCATTCCAGTAAATTCCCTTTAGATATATAGATTCATTCCATAAGTTCTGTAACTTTAGACTCCCCTGACTAATACACATGCCTATCTTTAAAAACATTTTAAAGGTGCTTTTAAAAGAAAGTGTAGGTGCTGGGCTTCAGCTCAAAGGTAGAACATTTGCTTACAGTGAGAACTTGCTGCTTTTGCATTCTGGTGCCCTGCCGGACCGGGATTTCTTGCGGGGGTGGGGGGGTCCCTTGTTCCGCGGGACGAGCGGTTCTGGCCAGGTGGGCATGGGAATCGGCTTTGACAAACAGACTACACACGAGTGGTGTAAGATCTGAGTGTATTTCTTTAAAAATGACATG